>NC_066583.1:243180810-243516435 GCF_024323335.1 Lathyrus oleraceus
CTAAGCAGTCATTATTAACTTCATGCTTCGTCACAATGTTCCAAAACCATGAACCCATGCCTAAAATCCTGTGGAAATAATAAACCAATCATTCATTCATACATTCATTCATCATTAAAATAATAAGCAAAGCTCTTAAAATTTTCGTTTGTTCGGACGAAGAATTACAAGACTATTTTCCGACACAATCATGGATACTTCAACAAGGAAAAACACTTCTACTTTCCGCTTCAAGAGTCCTGACATCAGTTCATTAAAGGTCCTTTGTTCAAATGTCGTAGCTCTCAAAGACAACAAGTTTAGAGCCAATTTTGGGAACATCGTAGATCTTCTAACCGAGAAGGTTGACTATGGTGCTATCACTACAATGTCCCAATACTATGACGTCCCTTTAAGATGCTTCACTTTCCCCGACTTCCAAATCTCTCCAACCTTGGAAGACCTCGAGAGACTCCTCAATCGACCAATCAAAGAATACAACCCTTTCTCGAAGTTGGAAGAAGGATTTTGTTTGACCGAGCTCTCACTCACCTTGGGTATCAACGCCAACAAGCTAGTAGAAAATTGGGGCGTTCAAGGATCCATCAAAGGTTTAACCCAAAAGTTCCTAGAAGCCCATGCTTGGGAAATGATTAAAAAAGGAAGACCCGACTTTTGTAGTGCAACCTTGGCACTTTTGATTCATGGAATTGTCCTCTTCCCAAATATGGACAAGTTCGTGGATCAGTTAGCAGTTGAAGTCTTTTTAACAAAGAATCCGATGCCTTTTTTACTTGCCGATTTCTACCATACCTTCCATACAAGGCATGAGAAGAAGGGAGGTACTTTCCTCTGTTACGCTCCTATGTTACATCTTTGGATGAGGGCCCGCATGCCTCAAAATGGACGATTCGCCGAAAATAAACTGACATGGCCGCAAAGATTTGTATCTCTCTCTGCCAACTCAATTCTATGGTACAAGAGGGAATGGGATACAAAGGACGTCATCGCAAGATGTGGAGAGTTCTCTAACGTACCCTTAATAGGAACGCAAGGTTGCATCAACTACAACCCTGCTATACTCAAGAGACAACTAGGGTATGCCATGACGAATCCCCCCGAGGAAAGAGATTTCATTCCATTTGTCATCAATACCGTGGATCCACTTGATTCAAACGTGAAAAGAGTGAGAAAAGCTTGGACAAGCATAGTCCGTATTGACCATGAATGGGGTAAGAAAAACATCCTAGCCAAGGAACCCTAATATGTGTGGGTAAAAGAGAGGGCTAGGATTGTTAAGATGTCGTTTCTTTTTTATCCTTCTTCATTCCCGTTGATGCCCGAGCCTGAGCTTATCCTACAAGAGGACATGGACAAACTTACCAGCCAAATCAAAGAGCTCGAATTGGAAAACACTCAACTACGAGTCCAACTGAATCGTGCCAAGGAACGTAACCACGTCTTGGAGGATAAGGGTAAGCAAGTCTGTGAAAAATTTGAAGATAGCAAGAAAAGGCTCTGATTAGCCGAGGGACAAAGAGTTTGGGCTGGTGGAGCTTTACAAGGAGCTAATTCTGAGCTAGAATTCCGCAACGAAGAGTTGGATCGAGCGTCCCAAATCATCAAGGACCTTGAAAATACTGTCGAGAGGTCTAATGCCGTGAAGAAAGAAACGAGGGAAGATTATGAGGCCCAGATTCTCGAACTAAGAACCACTCTAAAAGAGTATAAGGACTTTCTAGCCAAGGAGCAACTAGAGAAAGAAAAGATTCACCGAAGCTTCATGCGTGAGCAGTTCAACCTTGGACGAGCTTGCGAGAAAATCAAGAACTTGAAGAGGGGAATCTATGACCAAGCCTATGTAGAATTGCAAAACAACTGTAGACATTGGGAGGAGCACTGCCATGGATTCGAAGCTGCCATTGCTCAAAGGGACAAAATCATCCATAATCTCCAAGCCCTTTACGAAGAATGGAGGGACAAGTACACCAACATGACAATATTAACTAACTATGCCCTTCAAGACTTTCCCGACAAGTTGAAGGAGGTGGATCTGATCATGTGCCCAGATAATTCCCCCAAAGAGGTCTACCACTTCGTCAAGTTTTGCAAAAGAATAATGGCCGAACTCATCACCGACATTAAGGCTCTCCGCAAGTCTCAAGGGGTCACTTTTAGGGTGGATATCTAGTTGGTTTATTTGCTTCCATTACTTGTATTTTGCAACTTCTATGTATTGCAGTCTATTTTCCCTTCAAAGGATGAATGAAAGTTATGATTTTTCTCTATTATGTTTTCCTTTATTTATGATTGTGAACGTGAATCGTCAAGTAGTTTTTGCAATGAATAAACATGAATAACTAAAAAGAGCTTTGCTTTAACACAAAAAATTCATGCATCATCTGCATCTTTCGAAACACAAAAACATAAAAAAACTCATCCATCCACCTTTTTTTCTGACCAGGACCACTCTCCAAAGTTGACTTTTCGGTACGATACACGAGGACGTCGACAAGCTGTCATGGAGCAACTTCAAGAGAACCAAGTTGTCCTTCAGGAAGAAGTATCCCAGATGCGGTCCCAAATGCGACAGTTGATGGAGACTATTCAAGCAGTCGCAAGAGGCCAAGAGGTTATGGCAAAAATGCAAGAAGAAATGAACCAACGTGGCAGTACTACCAATCCTCCTACCCCTCCAGCGGTCGAGACTCTGACTCCAGTTCCTCAAGTTGGTCCTCCAATTAACATTAATGCACCCGACGGTGTTCCAAACGAAAATCCTCGTCCTCATGTTTTTGAGACAGACGACCAACACGATGCATTCTTCAGCCCAAGGAATGCTTCTTAGGATGACGCCTTCGGTTCAGCAACCAACGAGGTGGAGAGGAAGGTGAAGGCTATCAAGGAAAAGCTCAAGGCAATGGGGAGCACTAATGTTTTGGGCCTTGATGCGGCAGAAATGTGCTTGGTACCTGGGGTCATCATTCCGGCCAAGTTCAAAGTTCTGGACTTTGAAAAATATAAGGGAAATAGCGACCCTAGGACGCACATTAGGGCATACTTCCGAAAGATGGCTGCCTATTCCAGCGATGATCAACTTTTAATTCATTTTTTCTAGGATTCCCTCAGTGGGGCATCTTTGGATTGGTACATGCAACTTGAGGGAAACCATATTCACACATGGAGGGAAATGGCCGAGGCATTCCTCAAGCACTATCAGTACAACACTGATATGGCACCTAATCGCACGCAGTTGCAAAATTTGACTCAGAGGTCTGAGGAGTCCTTCAAAGAGTATGCCCAGCGGTGGAGGGAATTAGCTGCTAGGGTACAACCCTCATTGCTAGAAAGAGAACTGGTAGACATGTTTATGGGAAACCTGCAAGGTCCATACCTTGATACCTCTTCGGGCTTTTCCGACCTTGTATTATCCGGTGAAAGAATAGAAAATATGATTAAAATGGGAAAGATCCAAAACTCTTCCAGTACTTCTAGTGCACCAAAGAAACCTTTTGTTCCTTACGGTAAAAACGAGAAGGCGAGACCAATGTCGTTTCCATCATTCGAATAAGAAATCCCACTTATCCACAAGTAGCCGCCATAGCTCCTGTCCAACCAAGTCAACAACAACCATTTGCAATTCCTGTTCAAACTCAACAACAACAACGATATCAACAACAACCGCAACATCAGCAACCACAATATCAACAACAACAACAAAGGATGCGAAGGCCTGAGAGAAGATTTGACACAGTTCCCATGCCTTATAGCCACATTCTACCATATTTATTGAGGGGATCACTTGTACAACTAAGGGGGTTAGGACCCCCACCAGCGGTTCTTCCTCCCGGTTATGATGCAAATGCCCGCTGTGAATTTCATTCTGGCGCTCCTGGGCATTCGATCGAGAATTGTAATGCATTAAAGTACAAGGTTCAAGATCTTATTGATTCTAAGGCAATCACGTTCACCCCCAAGAGGCCGAATGTAAATAATAACCCGATGGCCCCTCATAACAATGCATCTGTGAATATGATGGAAGCTGACAATGGAAGGAGATTGATGTCCTGTGTGGACGAGTTAAAAACACCACTCGTCGAGATCAAGAATGCTTTAATGAAGGATAATGCCTTTCCCATCTGTAGTAATGACTGTGAACACTGTCTGATTAACCCGCAACAATGTATAACGTTGAAGTATGTCATACAACAATTAATGGACCAAGGGATCTTGGTGGTAGACTGCCCGTCCACAAAGGAAGATGTGTCTACCCTCGAGATACCATACGACGAAGTCCCTCCTCTGCAAATTCCATATGACTTCTCTCAGTTAACTCTGTCGACAAATACTGTTACTCCAATCATAATAACAGTTCCCACACCATTCCCATATGTTGACACCAAGGCAATCCCATGGATGTATGACACTTCAGTCTACATTCATGGTCAGAAGATTCAAGAAGAACCGTTAAAGTCTAGTGATCCAATGACCAATATCACCGACACTAGAGGAATCACGAGAAGTGGAAGGATATTTGCACCGACACCCACTCCAATTGGAACTATCAATCCTTCAACTTCAGACAAAGGCAAACAAATTGATGGCGCTCAACAAAGACAAGACCCTGCACCTTCCAATGAAGTAGACGAGTTCTTACGCATTATCAAGAAGAGCGATTATCAAGTAGTTGATCAACTTAACCATACACCCTCGAAGATCTCAATATTGTCTTTATTAATGTGCTCGGAGGCCCATAGGGATGCTTTGGTAAGATTTCTGAGGATAACTCACGTACCGCAAGAGATATCTGTTTGTCAGTTTGAAGGAGTAGTTAACAATATCGCTACTAGCTTAAGCTTGAGTTTCAGTGATGAAGAGCTTCCCGCCAAGGGGAGGAATCATAACAAGGCTCTCCATATTTCTATTGAGTGTGTGGACATAGTCCTATCAAGAGTTTTAGTAGACACTGGGTCTTCCCTCAATGTGATGCCTAAGAGCTCCTTTGCTAAACTAACTGTTGAAGGACTCGTAATGAAGCCGAGTGAGCTTATAGTAAGAGCATTTGATGGGACTAGAAGGACTGTAATCGGTGAGGTGAATTTGCCTATGAAGATCGGTACCCATACTTTCCTTATCACTTTCTTCGTAATGGATATCTATCCAGCCTACAGTTGTCTGCTTGGGAGGCCTTGGATCCATTCAGCTGATGCAGTCACTTCAACGCTCCACCAAAAATTGAAATTCTTAGCTGATGATAAACTAGTTGTTGTCGAGGGTGAGGAGGACATTGTGGTAAGTCACCTCTCATCTTTCCGATACGTTGAAGGAAAAGGGGAGATGAGGGAAATCCCTTTCCAATCATTTTAAGTTATCAATGTTGAAATGGTTTGCCCAGTAAGGGATGAATCAAAAGATACCGAATCTCCAATGGCATCTCTTAAAGACGCCCTGACAATCATAAAGGATGGACACCCCCAAGGATGGGGAAGATTTCTTGAACTTCCTGCCAACAAGGACCACACCGGTTTAGGATACAACTCCCAGAATTTGAAGAAGCCTGTGCCGATAGCTACAAGGGGATCAGTGCTCCCGATATCCGAAAACTTCTCAACTGCTGGTTACCTTGATGACAACCGTATCTGTGCCGTGGTAGAAGAAGAAGAAGAAGAAGATGATGGGTTGATCTTCACAAAGACTGATGGAAATGGTGCCACCAAATGGACTGAGATTGAAATACCTAAAGTGACCTTGATTGAAATGTAATTCCCAATGTTATTTTCCTTCCTTTTTATCAAAAGAACCCATACGCGTATTGGCAGTGGCTTGACTTTTTAAAAAATTTTTTTTTTTTTTTTTCTTTATCTTAAAAAAAAAACGGACTCGGCAAAAATAAAATGACCAAATAAATCAAACCTCCCTTGGGTTGCCTCCCAAGCAGCGCTTCGTTTAACGTCGCATGGCTCGACGGGACATCTCATCCTCAGATGAGTTTAACAGTGTCAATTGGTCCTCCTTCACCGGGATTGTATGGCTTTAACCTCTGCCCATTTACTTTGAAGGTGTCGCCATTCGTCTCATTTTTAAGTTCTATCGCTCCATAAGGAAGTACTTTGTTAATGACGAACGGTCCAGACCATCGTGACCTCAATTTCCCTTGGAACAGCTTCAACCTGGAATTAAACAACAGTACAAGTTCTCCCTCCCGAAATTCCCTCTTCTGGATCTTTTGATCATGCCACTTTTTTGTTTGTTCTTTGTAAATTTTGGCATTTTCATAAGCTTGATTCCTGAATTCTTCCAACTCATGAAGTTGAAGAATTCGGGATTCACCAGCTTTGACAAGATCACAGTTAAGGAATTTGGAGGCCCAGAAGGCTCTGTGTTCGAGTTCGAGTGGTAAATGACAAGCCTTACCGTAAACTAATTGATAAGGGGACATACCTATTGGTGTTTTAAATGCAGTCCTGTATGCCCACAATGCATCATCCAGCTTTACTGACCAATCTTTCCGGGAAGCACTTACCGTCTTCTCTAAGATTTGATTTATTTACGGTTAAATAGTGGAATGTCTAGCATAAATGGTGACTGATCACAACCCCAAACTTAGCTTGTTGCTTGTCCTCAAGTAACATCTTATTAGCTTCAAAAATCATGTCACCCCAAACTTACTGTAAAACAGTTCTTACCACAATACTGCTGAAATCTTTCGCACTGGACCTCTTGATGTTTTTCAGGTTTTCTGATTCTTCCACATAGCCAACGAGCTAGAAACTCTTTCCCTCAGAGATATGACTTCACCTGTCAGCTTATATCACACTCTCACCAAGTCTCTCTGGGTTAAAGTTTTATCACTCTCAAATCACAATATGCAATATCAAATCAACAGTTTGAATAAATTCTCTCATCCTATCAACATGTACAATCACACACACTTTTTGAGGTCTTTTAGGGTTGTAACGGGGCTTGGGTTTAGGTAGGCTATGAAGGTGGAACCTAAGGTTTATGTTTATTATATTTTTTTTTTTTTTTTTTTTTTTTTTTTTTTTTGGTTCAGAGTACATGAAATCATTCTCTTACTACGTTTCTTTGTTATTATTCCTGTAGGGTTATGCAATCCTCTTTTCCTTTTATTTCTAGTGAATGTAGCATCTTTCAAAAGCTGTTCTTCGCTTTTCTCTTTCTTTCTTTTGGTTATTATTACCTTTTTTTTTTCTTTTTCTTTCTTCTTTTTTTTTTTTTTTTTTTTTTATACGACATTCACTTCTTATTCATTGACTGCAAAGCTACCCCAAACTTAAAGGTTGCTATACCAACAGCAACCCCAAACTTAGATAGAAACGTAGATATGAAATCACTTCTCACATACTCTGAACAGGGTAAGATAGGTCCAGGGTCATGGGTTTAGAAAAAAAACGGGTATATCAACAATAAATGATTAAAGGCTCAACGGGGTAAAACAATGGATAATAATGATAATAATGGGATGCTAGAAAGGCTCTAGGTGATAACAAAAAAACATGCCTCAGTGTGTGTATTCGTACAGCTAATAATAACAAAAGAACGTACGCAAACCAAGATTGATAAAGACATACCTGATATCGCTCATATGATAATAAGTGTTTGGCTTTTTATGAACTCACCAGGACGGGTTAAGCTGACTTGTTCTATCATACCTCTGAGTTCAAAGCTCATGCTCGTGGTTCTGATGTTAATCTTAACCAGTGCGTCCAATCATAAACAACAGTATCTAACGTCAGGGGACTGAAAGGGAGGATGCCCAAGTAGTTGGTGTAAGTGATCGCGAAACCAATAGCCAGACATAGTCACGTATCTAAGGAAATAAACAGGAAAATTGAGATAAACCAAATCACATTCATTAGAATTCGCCAACCCATAATAGGTGGTTACATCAAAGCAACAGAAATTAAAACTGCATAACTAAAAAAACCAAAAATTACACAAATAAAACCAAAAGTACAAAAACAACAATCAAAATCAATCACTCTGTCCACCGTCCTGCATGTGGGTATCAAAATTAATCATATCAGTCGGGTCCAAAATAGTCTGCCCTCGTGCGAATGCCGAGATAGGCGTCAATGTCTCTGTGTGGCCCGACGGAGACTGCTGCTGCTGAGGTGGTGTCTGATGCGGTGGTTGCTGCGGTGGCTGCTGCGGAATCTCTCCCCCTATCTGCACTGGCTGGTTCCACCAAGGATAGGTGAACTGACCAAAATGAGGGGCTGGAGGCGGTCCCGAGAATCTATCTCTGAAGCGCTGTGCCTCCTCCCACAGATCCGTCTGATGAGTCAGAACTCTCCCTGACAGCCCATACTGAAAACAGAAGTCCTGCATCAAACAAAACTGGGACATCTGCATCCGATACTCTCTGGAGTTCTCATCAATCGGAGGAGGCTGAGGTGGCTGTGTATCTGCTGCAGTTGGCTGAGCCTCCTGCTGCGGAACACTGGTGCTTCCCTCCCTGTCCCGTGGTTGCCTCAGAGGTCGGGGCTGATCATCTGTGACCGTCCTCTCTTTCATCCAGTGGGCGTTCAGCGGTGCAGCTGGTCGCAACATCAGCGAATCAGAGAAGTCTGGGACACCCGCTTTTTTGCACAACAGGTAAATCACAGTCGCATGGCCTAAGGATTTCTTAGGCGACTGAGCTATGTCATCCATATCAGCAGCTATGATTTGTCCAATGTTCACTTGTTTCTGACGCAGGATCTGATGGAGCAGTAAGGCACGTTCGGATATTAATTCTGACCCGCTTCGATTAGTACTAAGATTGTGATGAATGAAATAGGCCAAAGCCTTCGGAATCGGTGCTAGATCAACCACCATAACCTTTGCAGGAGAGATTTTGGACGTGGGTGCCCAATCGTGGCCTGGCCTAATCAGTGAATTCTTCATGTCAGCGTAAGGCCAACGGTTTTTGTCCGACCGTTTCATCTCATTAAACGGACAAACGGAATCATAAAACTTGCATTTCAGCACACTATTGATCGTTCTGCCATCAAATTTGATCGCTGTGCCCCTGACCCATGATACGAATGCTGCATTACCTGTGGGATCGTCTTCGTCAGATGTTACCCTTAACGCATTCGCGTAAAACTCCCAGATCAAATCCAGTGAAACAGGTTGGATTTTGTCATTAAAATAGATCAACTTCTGCTTCTTTAGGATATTCGTGACCTCTGGATACGTATCATTCTGATACATCCAATGTTTTTCTTCAACCATGTTTCGTCCTTTTATTTGTTCATAACGCTCTGCATGGTGGGTGGTACGGAAGTTGTTGATCTCGGACGGTGATTGAGACATGATGTTGCTCTGTGGACTAAATGAAAAAGAAGAAAACAGAGAAAATTCACAGTGATACGCAGAAAATTCACTTTGCCATACGCGTATCATACGCTGCAAAAACACGTGTAAAAAGTGATCTGCGTAACAGATCACGTATCATAAGGTGATACGCGTATGGCCTGGTCCCTTACGCGTATCATACGCGTATGCTTCGTCTATACGCGTATCATACGCGTTTCACCAGAGGCATGCAATTTGGATGACCAATACGCGTATCATAAACCCATACGCGTATTGGCAGTGGCTTGACTTTTTAAAAAAATTTTTTTTTTTTTTTCTTTATCTTAAAAAAAAAACGGACTCGGCAAAAATAAAATGACCAAATAAATCAAACCTCCCTTGGGTTGCCTCCCAAGCAGCGCTTCGTTTAACGTCGCATGGCTCGACGGGACATCTCATCCTCAGATGAGTTTAACAGTGTCAATTGGTCCTCCTTCACCGGGATTGTATGGCTTTAACCTCTGCCCATTTACTTTGAAGGTGTCGCCATTCGTCTCATTTTTAAGTTCTATCGCTCCATAAGGAAGTACTTTGTTAATGACGAACGGTCCAGACCATCGTGACCTCAATTTCCCTTGGAACAGCTTCAACCTGGAATTAAACAACAGTACAAGTTCTCCCTCCCGAAATTCCCTCTTCTGGATCTTTTGATCATGCCACTTTTTTGTTTGTTCTTTGTAAATTTTGGCATTTTCATAAGCTTGATTCCTGAATTCTTCCAACTCATGAAGTTGAAGAATTCGGGATTCACCAGCTTTGACAAGATCACAGTTAAGGAATTTGGAGGCCCAGAAGGCTCTGTGTTCGAGTTCGAGTGGTAAATGACAAGCCTTACCGTAAACTAATTGATAAGGGGACATACCTATTGGTGTTTTAAATGCAGTCCTGTATGCCCACAATGCATCATCCAGCTTTACTGACCAATCTTTCCGGGAAGCACTTACCGTCTTCTCTAAGATTTGCTTTATTTGACGGTTGGATACCTCCACTTGCCCACTCGTCTGGGGGTGATATGGTGTGGCTATCTTATGTTTGACATTATACTTCTTCAACAGATTCTCCAAGAGTTTATTTATAAAATGCGTACCTTGATCACTAATTAAAGCCCGTGGTACTCCAAACCTAGAGAAGATGTTATGCCTCAAGAACTTCACCACCACTTTAGCATCATTAGTTGGTAATGCCACAGCTTCTACCCACTTTGACACATAATCCACCGCCACCAATATGTAATTCTTACCAGATGATGGCGGAAATGGTCCCATAAAATCAATACCCCAAACATCAAACAGCTCCACTTCTAGCATGGAGTTTTGCGGCATCTGATTCCGCTTTGTAATGTTACCTATCCGTTGGCACCTATCACATTCTCGGACGATAGAATTTGCGTCCTTGAATAAGGACGGCCAATACAAACCTGATTGGAGAACTTTTGCTGCAGTTCTATCTCCACTGAAATGTCCACCATACTCAGAATTATGACAAGCTTTCAGAATGTCGGCTTGCTCTCTTTCTGGAACACATCTTCTGATCAAACCATCCACTCCCTTTTTGTAAAGAAATGGATCATCCCATAAGTATAACCTGCAATCATAAAGAAACTTTTTCTTTTGGTGAGAATTAAAGTCATCAGGTATAACCCCACCTACCACATAATTTGCATAATCAGCAAACCATGGTATCTCTTGAACAGCAAGTATTTTCTCATCAACGAATGTGTCCTGAATAGGATGTTCCTCCTCAGTTTCTTTGATTGGGGACATGCGAGATAAGTGATCCGCGACCGTGTTCTCGCACCCCTTTTTGTCTTTGATTTCCAAATCAAACTCCTGAAGGAGGAGGATCCATCTCAAAAGTCTCGGCTTTGATTCCTGCTTAGCAAACAAATACTTTAAAGCAGCATGGTCAGTATACACAATGACTTTTGAACCAAGCAAATATGATCTAAATTTGTCAAAAGCGTAAACCACGGCCAACAACTCCTTTTCGGTAGTTGCATAATTCATTTGGGCCGGGTTAAGGACATGACTAGCATAATAAATCACATGCAATAATTTGTCCTTCCTCTGTCCTAGGACAGCCCCCACAGCAAGGTCACTTGCATCACACATTATTTCGAAAGGCAAGGACCAATCGGGGGATACTACAACAGGTGCACTGATCAACTTACTCTTTAAAGTTTCGAAAGCTACCGTGCAATTTTTATCAAAATTAAATTGCTTGTCTTTGACTAGCAAATCAGTCAACGGTTTTGCGACTTTTGAGAAGTCTCTGATAAACCTGCGATAAAAACCTGCATGACCCAAGAAACTCCTTATCCCTTTTTCATTCACAGGAGGTGGGAGGTTAGCTATCACCTCCACCTTGGCTTTATCCACTTCAATTCCTTTGTGGGAAATTTTGTGTCCTAGCACAATTCCCTCCTGCACCATGAAATGACATTTCTCCCAATTGAGAATAAGGTTAGTTTCCTGACATCTTTGCAAAACAAGAGACAAGTTAGCTAAACAATTATCAAAAGAAGAACCAAACACAGAGAAATCATCCATAAACACCTCCATATACTTCTCAAGCATGTCGGAGAATATAGATGTCATACATCTCTGAAAAGTAGCTGGGGCATTGCACAGCCCAAATGGCATCCGTCTGTAAGCGAAAATACCATAAGGACATGTAAATGCAGTTTTTTCCTGATCTTCTGGGGCTACAGCAATTTGGTTGTATCCCGAGTATCCATCCAGAAAGCAATAATACTCATGACCTGCAAGTCTTTCTAACATTTGATCAATAAACGGGAGAGGAAAATGGTCCTTTCTTGTTGCAGTGTTCAGTCTTCTGTAATCGATGCATACTCGCCACCCTGTCACTGTGCGAGTTGGGATCAATTCATTCTTTTCATTTAGAATTACTGTGGTTCCTCCTTTCTTGGGTACCACATGCACTGGACTCACCCACGAGCTGTCAGAAATGGGGTAAATCATTCCCGAATCTAACAACTTTACAACCTCTTTCCTTACCACTTCTTTCATTGCTGGGTTTAACCTCCTCTGTGGTTGCACTACCGGTTTCTGATTATCCTCCATCAGTATCTTATGCATGCATACTGTGGGGCTAATACCTTTTAAATCCTCAATAGTCCACCCAATAGCACTCTTATGCTTCTTTAGTACCTGTATTAACTTTTCCTCATCTATGGCATTTAGCTCAGAACTGATAATAGCAGGATGATTTGTCCCAGATCCTAGAAAGACATATTTAAGATTTACAGGCAATTGTTTTAATTCAAAGTTTATACCTGGTTTACTTACCTTTTCATTTTCTAATTCTGGTGAAGATCTCAGATCCTCCCACCGACGTGGTTTGGATTTCATCCAAAGAGGTTGTGTATCCAGCATGGCAAGCACTTCTTTTTCTTTTTCATCATCATTCTCTTCAATCTCTCTGACTGACAGGCTCAGAACTCTTTCCAATGGTAATTCAGGAAACTTTCTTTGCATTGTGCTAGTCACTATTTGATCAATTACTTCAACAGAGTGGTTTGTACACATTTCCTCTTTATGTTTCATAGTATCCCGGACATCAATTCTGAGTTCTTCATCATATACCTTTAGGGTCAAGGTACCTCCCTCAATGTCTATCATGCATCTACCTGTTTCTAAGAACGGTCTTCCCAGAATCAGAGGTATCTCTTCATCTTCTGGCATTTCCAAAATTACAAAATCAACAGGAAAAACAAATTTATCAACTTTGACCAGAACATCCTCAACCACTCCAAAAGGTCTCTTCACTGAGTGGTCAGCAAATTGAAGTGTCATTCTGGTATCCTGAACATTGCCAATTCCCAGCTTCCTGTAAATAGACAAAGGCATAAGGCTAACACTAGCCCCCAAATCAATCAGTGCCCTTTTAAAAGACCTATCTCCAATGGTACACGGGATGGTCACAGACCCTCTATCTGGCTTCTTTACTGGAATCTTCATACCCTGCAAAATAGCACTACAAGTTTCAGTTAATATAACAGGGTCAGTGTCAGTGGTGCGCTTCTTGGAGATGATGTCTTTCATGAACTTCGCATAGATAGGCATCTGCTCGAGTGCCTCAGAGAATGGAATATTGATTTCTAATTTCTTGAACAATTCCATGAATTTCTGAAAATTTTTCTCATCTTGCTTCTTCTTTTTGTTTCTTTGTGGGAAAGGAAGCTTGATGATGGGTTTTGGTTCAGGTAGCTTTTCTTGTACCACCGGCATTTTCACACTTTCTTCCTCAGGTGGTGTCTTATTCTCTAAGATTTCCAGGTCCACTTCACACAATGTATCTTCTTCTTCATCCTTCTTCTTAAGATCTTCAACAGATTTTCCGCTTCTTGTTGTTACCGCACTCACATTATTGTGCTCCCTTGGATTTGTCACTGTTGCACTAGGTAATGCGCCTGGTATTTGGGAATTTGTTATCTGTTGTGCTATCTGACCCAATTGAATCTCCAGATTTTTAATTGATGCATTGGTGCTTTTCTGATTATTCCTGGTTTCCTCCTGAAATTGCATATTATGAGTTGCCATCTTCTCTATAGCAATCTCCCAATCCGCTTTCTTCGGTACCTGTTGCTGATAAGGTTGTTGTTGGTACGGTGGTTGTTGTTGTGGAGGTCCTTGAATATTACCCTGCTGATCTTTCCAAGAGAAATTAGGATGATTTTTCCACCCCGGATTATAAGTATTTGAGTAGGGATTATTCTGCCTCAGGTAATTTATAGCTTGCACTTGTTCTGCGGTTGCAACACAATGCATGGTAAAGTGTGGTCCACTACAAATCTCACAAATCATGGTCGGAACCGGTTGCACTTGAGCAACAGTCTGGGTACCTATATTCATAGCTTTCAATCTTCTTTCAACCTCAGCTGCAATTTGGTCTTCCATTTTCACTACCTGATTTGCTAATTTCAAGTCAATTTTTCCCTCTGGCTGATTCACAGTGCGGTCATATAATTCCAAATGCTCATTTGCTGCAATAGCTTCGATGATCTTTTTGATACCGGTTGCTGTTGAAAAATTAGATGAGCCACCAGCAGCTGTATCAATGAGTTGCTTAGTTTTCATTTTCAGCCCGTTTACAAAATTCTGCATTTGTTCAGTTTCATCCAAATTATGTGTAGGACATGCAACTAAACATCTCTTGAATCTTTTGTATGCATCTCCAAGGGTCTCTCCGTCTTTCTGTTTAAAATTCACAATGTCATACCTCTTACGGATATACACAGAAGCAGGAAAATACTCGTTCAAGAATGTTGTTTCCATTTGTTGCCAAGTAGTAATGCTTCCTGCGGGTAGGGAATAGAACCATTCCTCAGCGTCCTCAGATAAGGTGAATGGGAACATGACCAATCTCTTTGCCTCTTCAGAATGCCCATCAATTTTTAATGATGTGGTCATAGTCAGAAACCTCTGCAGATGCTTGTTTGCATCCTCATTGATTTTTCCTGCAAAAGGTTTACTTTCTAACTGGCGGATGGTTGAGGGGTGTAACTGGAAGTGAGCAACATTAACAGGTTGGTTAACAATGGTCAACCGCACTGCTGGGTTATTCTGTCTGCCATAATCACCTAAAAGTCTCTCTGCTGGAGGTGGGTCTGCAGCCATGTTTTCGGTGTCTGGATGTGAAGCTGTGTCTGATTCAGATTTTTCGGAGTGAACAGAAACTGGAGTGACAGGTGTGGCCGGTTCTTCGGTGTCAGAATTGGCCAGTTTCTTTCTTCTTGCTTCTCTGAGCTTTTTGCGCAGTGTTCTCTCTGGTTCTGCGTCAAAATGAAAATGAGCTGAGGCCTTACCTCGCATACACAGATTAGAAGAAGTTAGTTATTATAATAATAAAATAAAAATTAACACTAAATAAAATTTTGGATGCAGAGCAACAAAATTCTAATTGAAAATAAATTAATAAACTCTACTATCTTTGGCAGTCCCCGGCAACGGCGCCAAAAACTTGATGTGAAAATAGCAAGTGTACTATTTTTCTCACTGTAGTAATAAAAGGGAATTACCCCGTTTGTCGATCTCAAGGACTGCTTGACGATACAGAGTTTATAGATTGTTTCAATTAGACAAAAGCCTTTGGTTTTTGTGTTGTGGTGTAATTATACTACCAGTTGCAAATAAATAAAACAAGTAAAAAGGTTGAACGAGATACAAATGAGAGAAGATTGCTAGGGTTCGGTGAATGAAACTTCTTGTAACAGATATAATTTATGGCGGCGTAGAGCTATTCCAGTCAAATTAATTCCGGTCCTCAAGGGTATCTATTCCTAAGTCCTTAGTAATAGACCTTTGATTATGTAACCTAATTACTATGTCCATAAACAATTAGGTTCATACTCAAGCATTCACATATCAAGAATTACCGGTCAGATAGAAAATCCCTAGTCCTAGGTTATTTTTACTATCCACAATTCTTATCCAGGTCAATGAATAATTGCTGTCCCGCTTACACTATTCATAAGAATCATCATTTGTTGGTCCGACAAATAACGCATAAAGAACGGCGATAAGAACAAATTAATGGAAAAGAAGAAATAAGCAATACTTTCATAAACATCAATACTGTCACATTCAGAATCAGGGTCACCCCCCTAGCAATGGGGGGTTTAGCTACTCATAATAAAAGTAAAAACAAAGATTAATATTGTTGTCATTACAGAATTTCGTGAGGAATCAATCTTCAATAGTCGGAAAACTCTTGAACATATGAATCCCGTGATCTTCCTTGAGTCTCCAGCTCTCAAAACGCGTATCTTTTCTCTTCCAAATGTCCAACCCCCGGAAAATCGTGGTCTGGCTTCTTAATAGCTATTCAGTTGGATTTTTCCTGAATTTGTGCTCCATACGCGTACTGCGCTGTCCCATACGCGTACTGCCTAGTAGGAAACGCGTATTGGACGTAACACAGCATCTGGTACGCGTATTGCCCAAGTTGTTACGCGTATTGCCCAAGTTGTTACGCGTATTGCCCATGCTGGTACGCGTATCACCAGAAGCTTGTATTTTGGCTGAATTTTCCTTCCCTCTGGTCATTCACGTATGGTACGCGTATTGGGCAGGTCCATACGCGTATCATGTAAGGTCATACGCGTATGGACAGCAGGTTCTCCAAAAATTGACTTTTTCTTCCGTTTTCTTGCTCGGGCTCGATTTCTCATCTGATGTTTGATCCCCTGAGCTTCCAAACTAGCTTTTTACCTGCTGACATACCAAAAAGTGTAAAATATCCTCAAGAAACTCATCAGTAACAACACACTTAATATCATGGAATTGAGCTTATTTCTAACGAAAAATGCTTCAGTTTACACAGTTTACCTGATTTATTTACGGTTAAATAGTGGAATGTCTAGCATAAATGGTGACTGATCAGATACCGAATCTCCAATGGCATCTCTTAAAGACGCCCTGACAATCATAAAGGATGGACACCCCCAAGGATGGGGAAGATTTCTTGAACTTCCTGCCAACAAGGACCACACCGGTTTAGGATACAACTCCCAGAATTTGAAGAAGCCTGTGCCGATAGCTACAAGGGGATCAGTGCTCCCGATATCCGAAAACTTCTCAACTGCTGGTTACCTTGATGACAACCGTATCTGTGCCGTGGTAGAAGAAGAAGAAGAAGAAGATGATGGGTTGATCTTCACAAAGACTGATGGAAATGGTGCCACCAAATGGACTGAGATTGAAATACCTAAAGTGACCTTGATTGAAATGTAATTCCCAATGTTATTTTCCTTCCTTTTTATCAAAAGAACCCATGTCAATCCCAAGGCACGGGGGAATCATTTGTAGGGCCTCATCAAATTTCCTTATTAATCATTAATGAAAAAGGTTCATGTTCGCAATCAATTTTGAGATCCTTGCCTTTCATTTATTTATTTCACCTTTTTAAAATGGAATTTTTCTTTTTAAAAAAAAATTCTTTTCAAATCATCCTTTCTTTCATACCAATAAAAGTGTGGACCTTAAATCATGCAGATTATCCTCGACAACCACCAATGACAATTCTGCTACGGTCTCATACGACTTTGACAACCCGATTAATCAAGCTGATGAAGAGTGTGAGGAAGAGGCCAAACTCCCAGAAGAATTGGCAAGGCTGCTCAAGCAAGAGGAAAAATTCATCCAGCCGCATGAAGAATCAGTGGAAGTGATTTGTAACACCCTTCTAAATACCCCAAATTATTATAATTAAAATAACAATATATATTTATCAGAGTAATTATGCCCCGAAGGGTGTCACACAATCATTTCACAACAATTATCAGAATATCCTGTCATGCTCATTTCTTTAATAAAAATAAGATTCTTTGCATAAATCGCAGCGGAATCAATTCAACATCAATGTAAAACATGTACACAATACATGTCAATCATTCAACAACAGAATCAAATTAATTAAAACATCCCCTCCCGATGTTACATCTATCAGAGCATGACCCATAAGAAACTACTCTAGACTCCAAGCATTAGCTTCTACTCAACTCATTTCTCGTTACCTGAAAAATAGGCGTAAGGGTGAGTTCCTCAATCAATATAATAAGCATTATAGAACAATATGTAATGCCAAGTAATTAACACATTAATTCACCCTAATCAGACTACGCATTCAGCAACAGCAATATTCGTTCAAATATCATACTCAACAGTAGATTCTCAACCATATTCAACATCAATAACACAACACACAATACACATATAATACTGGAATACATCCATTCATATTATATGCCATACATTCATTATGCAATGAGACTCTATGCATGCGGTACCGACTATTTGTGAACATATAGTTCAACCTCACCGTCCAAATCCAGGCACGGCTACCAAGCTCACTAGTCCCACTCATTTGAGACATAGTGACTCACTCACTAATTCCTCACCATGGGAATTAGCTACCACCCCAAATGGGCCATGAAATGCACGCTAATCACCTAGCATGCAAACATCAACAACAACAATCAAATGATATACTCACTAATTCCTCACCATGGGAATTAGCTACCACCCCAAATGGGCCACAACATGCATGCTAATCACCTAGCAATGCAACATCAACAATAATCAAGAATAGACACATGCTCACACTCTAAGCCATAATACGGTCTATTCACAAACGTATACATTCACATCATCATGTATACCATCACACATTATCAACATAATTAATCACAAAAGCATATCATATCATGCCACATAATCAAACACAGTATTAGCCTGCTCTACTATACCTATACCACTCAAAACAACGGGAACGATCCCTACAACATCATATCTCAGCTAAGTACATCACTCAGCCTAAACAACCAAAAACTGCACAACAACAGTTCAGGAAAAATCCCAACTCTGCCCATACGCGTACTGCCCAAACCTGGCCAACTCCATACGCGTAATGCCTACTCTCTTACGCGTATTGCGCATTTCCTCGCTCAACTCATACGCGTACCACCTATCCCATACGCGTACGCTACGCGTAACAACTTCCCATTACGCGTACCAACAGAGACCAATTCACGTTCAAAATGCCATCTTTTCCACCCATACGCGTAAGGCTTTCCCCCATACGCGTACCAACATCTCATACGCGTATTGCCTAGTGCCATACGCGTATGACCAGAGATCAGAATTCTCAGATCTGCAATGGCTTTCTCTGCTACGAGATCTACCCCATTCAACCTTCTACAGTCCAAATTTCACACACAATTCATTCATATCATCTAACACGAATCATACACTTTCGATTTCACAAATTCTAACCTTTCTACCTCTAATTCCTACGAATTTCGTCAATTATAATCCAAATTTTCGTTCATCTCAAAAGTTCACAATTCAACATATATCATCCAATCAGAGGTAAAACAATGGTCTATCACTACCCATTACATATCATCCCATAATACCCGTTAATTGATGATGAACCCCCCTTACCTGAGTTAATCCGGCAGTCTCTGAGCTCCAAGCTTTCCCTTCCTTCAACCTTCGTTCTTTTGCTTTTTGCCCTTTCTGCCTCTTTTCCCTTTTCACGTGAAATTAACCTTTTTACCAAAATGGGATTTTTCTAAATTCCAACTTATATATTATTCCAATAAATAATTATCCCAATAATTATTATTCCAAAATAATAATAATAATTCAAATATTCTAATTAAATTAATAAACATATTATTAATTTAATTTAAATAAATACATATTATTATCGGGGTGTTACAACTCTCCCCCACTAAAAGAGTTTTCGTCCTCGAAAACATACCTCAAGTGAACAACTCCGGATAAGACTCCTTCATCTGACTCTCGAGTTCCCAAGTCACATTGCCACCTGCTGGTCCTCCCCAAGCTACCTTCACCAAGGCAATCTCTTTACCCCGCAACTGCTTCAACTCTCGATCCTCAATCCTCATAGGTGATGTTTCAACAGTCAGGTTATCTCTCACCTGTACATCATCTACTTGGACAACATGCGACGGGTCATGAATGTATCTCCTCAACTGAGACACATGAAAAACGTCATGCAAATTCGCAAGCGACGGTGGCAAAGCGATACGATAGGCTACCTCTCCTATCCTCTCTAAAATCTGATAAGGACCAATAAATCGAGGTGTCAACTTCTTCGACTTCAAAGCTCGACCAACACCAGTTATCGGAGTAACACGAAGAAACACATGGTCTCCCTCTTGAAACTCAAGTGACTTCCTCCTCTTATCATGATAACTCTTCTGACGACTCTGAGCAATTCTCATCTTCTCCTGAATCATCTTAATCTTTTCTGTAGTTTGTTGAACAATCTCCGGTCCAACCACAGCACTCTCACCGGACTCATACCAACATAACGGTGTCCGACATCTCCTACCATACAAAGCTTCAAACGGTGCCATACCAATGCTCGAATGAAAACTATTGTTGTAGGTAAACTCAATCAAAGGCAAATAACAATCCCAAGCACCTCCTTTTTCCAAAACACAAGCTCTCAAAAGATCTTCTAATGACTGAATCGTCCTCTCAGTCTGACCATCAGTCTGCGGATGATATGCAGAACTCAATCTCAGCTTAGTTCCCAAAGCCCTCTGCAAACCTTCCCAGAACTTCGATGTAAATCTAGGATCTCTGTCCGAAACAATACTCGACGGAATACCATGCAAACTTACAATCTTCTCAATATACAACTCGGCTAACCTCTCTAACGGATAATCCATTCTGATCGGAATGAAATGAGCCGACTTCGTCAATCTATCAACAATTACCCATATAGCCTCAAAATTCTTACTTGTCCTCGGCAAACCAGAAACAAAATCCATACTGATACTATCCCACTTCCACTCTGGAATAGCCAACGGTTGCATTAGCCCAGACGGCTTCTGATGTTCAATCTTTGACTTCTGACAAGTCAAACAGGAATAAACAAAACTCGCAATTTCTTTCTTCATTCCCGGCCACCAAAATAACTTTTTCAAATCATGATACATCTTCGTAGCTCCAGGATGAATACTCAAACCGCTACGATGTCCTTCTTCAAGAATGCTCTTCTTAAGTCCTGTAACATCTGGAATACACACCCGATTACCAAATCTCAAAACACCATTCTCATCAACTCGGAATTCACCACCCTGACCTTGATTCACTAAAGTCAACTTATCGACCAAAAGCATATCAGATTTCTGACCCTCTCTAATCTCATCCAGAATACTACTTGTTAACTTCAACATTCCCAATTTAACACTATTGTGAGTACTTTCACACACCAAACTCAAATCTCTAAACTGCTCAATTAAATCCAATTCCTTAACCATCAACATAGACATATGCAATGATTTCCGACTCAATGCATCAGCCACCACGTTTGCTTTACCCGGATGGTAATTCAACCCAAAATCGTAATCCTTCAGAAATTCTAACCATCTCCTCTGCCTCATATTCAGCTCTTTCTGATCAAACAAATACTTCAAACTTTTATGATCACTGAAAACCTCAAATCTTGATCCGTACAAATAATGCCTCCACAACTTCAGAACAAACACCACAGCTGCCAACTCTAAATCATGTGTCGGATAGTTCCTCTCATGAACCCTTAGCTGTCTCGAAGCATAAGCTATAACCTGCTTATTCTGCATCAACACACCACCTAAACCCAACAATGAAGCATCACAATAAACCTCAAATAATTCCGACGAACTCGGTAATATCAGAATAGGAGCAGTAGTTAACCTTCTCTTTAACTCTTGGAAACCTTCTTCACATTTTGAATCCCAAACAAACGCTTGCCCCTTTCTAGTCAACATTGTCAACGGTAACGCCAACTTGGAAAATCCCTCAATAAATTTCCTATAATAACCCGCAAGTCCAAGAAAACTCCTTATCTCAGAAACTGACTTCGGAGCTTCCCACTTAGATACCGCTTCTATCTTAGAAGGATCAACAGCAACACCACCTCTTGAAATCACATGACCAAGAAAACTAACTTCTTCTAACCAAAATTCACATTTGGACAGTTTAGCAAATAGCCTCTTTTCTCTTAGAACTTCTAAAACCACTCTCAAATGCTCAGCATGCTCTTCTTCAGATTTCGAATACACCAAAATGTCATCAATAAACACCACCACAAACTGATCTAGGTACGGATGGAAAATCCTATTCATATACTCCATAAATACTCCAGGCGCATTAGTCACACCAAAAGGCATTACAGAATACTCATAATGTCCATACCTTGTTCTGAAAGCAGTCTTCTGAATATCTTCAGTTTTCACACGTATCTGATGATACCCAGATCTCAAGTCTATCTTGCTGAACACACTTGCACCAACCAACTGATCCATCAAATCATCAATCCTTGGTAAAGGATACCGATTCTTGATCGTCACTTTATTCAGTTGCCTGTAGTCCACACACAACCTCATAGTACCTTCTTTCTTCTTAACCAACAACACTGGTGCACCCCACGGTGACACACTCAGACGAATGAATTTCTTATCCAACAGATCTTCCAACTGACTCTTCAATTCAGCTAGTTCAACAGCAGACATACGATAAGGAGCCATCGATATCGGTCTAGTACCAGGTACCAAATCAATCGAGAACTCAACTTCCCGCTCTGGCGGCAATTCATTCACTTCTTCCGGAAACACATCAGGAAAGTCACACACCACCGCTAGATCGCCAATCACCAGTTTATCTTTAGCCTCCAAAGTCGCTAACAGCATAAACAACTCTGCCCCATCTGCTACTTCCTCATTCACTTGCCTTGCTGATAGAAACAAACTCTTTCCTTCTTCAATCTCAGGAAATATCACAGTCTTATCAAAACAATTGATAGAAACCCGGTTAAACACCAACCAGTTCATACCCAAGATAACATCAATCTGCACTAATGGAAGACACACAAGGTCTATCCCAAAGTCTCTACCGAAAATACTCAAGGGACAACTTAGACAAACTGAAGTAGTAGTTACTGAACCCTTCGCAGGAGTATCAATCACCATACTTCCAAACATCTTAGATATCTCTAACTTAAGTTTCACAGCGCAATCCAAAGATATAAAGGAATGAGTCGCACCTGTGTCAATAATAGCTACAAGAGGAAAGCCATTAATATAACACGTACCTCGGATCAAACGATCATCTGCAGAAGTCTCAGAACCTGATAAAGCAAAAACCTTGCCTCCTGACTGATTCTCTTTCTTCGGCTTAGGACACTGTGGACTGATATGACCCAACTCTCCACAGTTGAAACAAGTCACAGTCTTCAACCGGCAATCTGCAGCTAAATGACCACCTTTTCCACATTTGAAACACTTCTTCTCATTACTGGTACACTCATGGATACGATGTCCAGCCTGACCACATCTGTAACACTTAACAGGAGCACTAGAATCTCCCCCACTAGTCCTCTTCATCCCACTCTGCCTCTGGAAACCTTTGCCAGCTGCATACGGTTTTCCACGATCCATCTGATTCTTGCCTTTCCTATCAACCCTTTGCTGATAGCTCTCTGCTCTAGCCTTGGAATCCTGTTCGAAAATCCTGCAACAGTCAACCAAGTCAGAAAACACTCTAATCCTTTGATACCCAATCGCCTGCTTGATCTCGGGACGCAACCCGTTCTCGAACTTCACACACTTGGAAAATTCCCCAGCAGCCTCAGCATAGGGAGTATAATACTTAGACAACTTTGTGAACTTAGCAGCATACTCCGTAACAGACCGGTTACCCTGCTTCAATTCCAAGAACTCTATCTCTTTCTTTCCTCTGACATCTTCGGGAAAATACTTCCTCAGAAATCTCTCTCTGAATACAGCCCAAGTAATCTCAGCATCTCCAGCAGCTTCCAACTCAGTGCGGGTAGCAACCCACCAATCATCAGCTTCTTCTGACAGCATATGTGTACCGAACCTGACCTTCTGGTTATCAGCACACTCAGTTACTCTGAAGATCCTCTCTATCTCCTTCAACCACTTCTGAGCACCATCTGGATCGTATGCTCCTTTGAACATTGGAGGATTGTTCTTCTGGAACTCACTCAACTGACGAGCAGCTCCCATTCCCACAACATTTGGATTCCCTCCAAGTACTCCAGCTAGCATACCCAGAGCCTCAGCAATCGCAGCATCATCTCTACCTCTTCCAGCCATCTCTATTCTGAAAACCCAACAAGCTAAAACAATAAGTACTGATAGGGTTACACAACACCTATCCCGTACAGGGGAAACAGAAAAATTACGACTCGACTCGACCGACTATGCTCTGATACCACTAATGTAACACCCTTCTAAATACCCCAAATTATTATAATTAAAATAACAATATATATTTATCAGAGTAATTATGCCCCGAAGGGTGTCACACAATCATTTCACAACAATTATCAGAATATCCTGTCATGCTCATTTCTTTAATAAAAATAAGATTCTTTACATAAATCGCAGCGGAATCAATTCAACATCAATGTAAAACATGTACACAATACATGTCAATCATTCAACAACAGAATCAAATTAATTAAAACATCCCCTCCCGATGTTACATCTATCAGAGCATGACCCATAAGAAACTACTCTAGACTCCAAGCATTAGCTTCTACTCAACTCATTTCTCGTTACCTGAAAAATAGGCGTAAGGGTGAGTTCCTCAATCAATATAATAAGCATTATAGAACAATATGTAATGCCAAGTAATTAACACATTAATTCACCCTAATCAGACTACGCATTCAGCAACAGCAATATTCGTTCAAATATCATACTCAACAGTAGATTCTCAACCATATTCAACATCAATAACACAACACACAATACACATATAATACTGGAATACATCCATTCATATTATATGCCATACATTCATTATGCAATGAGACTCTATGCATGCGGTACCGACTATTTGTGAACATATAGTTCAACCTCACCGTCCAAATCCAGGCACGGCTACCAAGCTCACTAGTCCCACTCATTTGAGACATAGTGACTCACTCACTAATTCCTCACCATGGGAATTAGCTACCACCCCAAATGGGCCATGAAATGCACGCTAATCACCTAGCATGCAAACATCAACAACAACAATCAAATGATATACTCACTAATTCCTCACCATGGGAATTAGCTACCACCCCAAATGGGCCACAACATGCATGCTAATCACCTAGCAATGCAACATCAACAATAATCAAGAATAGACACATGCTCACACTCTAAGCCATAATACGGTCTATTCACAAACGTATACATTCACATCATCATGTATACCATCACACATTATCAACATAATTAATCACAAAAGCATATCATATCATGCCACATAATCAAACACAGTATTAGCCTGCTCTACTAATACCTATACCACTCAAAACAACGGGAAACGATCCCTACAACATCATATCTCAGCTAAGTACATCACTCAGCCTAAACAACCAAAAACTGCACAACAACAGTTCAGGAAAAATCCCAACTCTGCCCATACGCGTACTGCCCAAACCTGGCCAACTCCATACGCGTAATGCCTACTCTCTTACGCGTATTGCGCATTTCCTCGCTCAACTCATACGCGTACCACCTATCCCATACGCGTACGCTACGCGTAACAACTTCCCATTACGCGTACCAACAGAGACCAATTCACGTTCAAAATGCCATCTTTTCCACCCATACGCGTAAGGCTTTCCCCCATACGCGTACCAACATCTCATACGCGTATTGCCTAGTGCCATACGCGTATGACCAGAGATCAGAATTCTCAGATCTGCAATGGCTTTCTCTGCTACGAGATCTACCCCATTCAACCTTCTACAGTCCAAATTTCACACACAATTCATTCATATCATCTAACACGAATCATACACTTTCGATTTCACAAATTTCTAACCTTTCTACCTCTAATTCCTACGAATTTCGTCAATTATAATCCAAATTTTCGTTCATCTCAAAAGTTCACAATTCAACATATATCATCCAATCAGAGGTAAAACAATGGTCTATCACTACCCAGTACATATCATCCCATAATACCCGTTAATTGATGATGAACCCCCCTTACCTGAGTTAATCCGGCAGTCTCTGAGCTCCAAGCTTTCCCTTCCTTCAACCTTCGTTCTTTTGCTTTTTGCCCTTTCTGCCTCTTTTCCCTTTTCACGTGAAATTAACCTTTTTACCAAAAATGGGATTTTTCTAAATTCCAACTTATATATTATTCCAATAAATAATTATCCCAATAATTATTATTCCAAAATAATAATAATAATTCAAATATTCTAATTAAATTAATAAACATATTATTAATTTAATTTAAATAAATACATATTATTATCGGGGTGTTACATGATTAACCTTGGGACAAATGAGGAAGCGAAAGAAGTCCGAGTTGGCTTCGCTCTACAAGACGAGGTGAAGACAAAATTGATTGAGCTCTTGAAGGAATACAAAGATGTGTTTGCATGGTCATACCAAGATATGCCCGGCCTCGATACTGACATTATGGTCCACCATCTACCCCTTAAAGAAGAATGCCCTCCAGTAAAGCAAAAGCTACGAAGGACCCGTCCCGACATGGCTATGAAAATTAAGGAGGAGGTATAAAAGCAGCTCAACACCGGCTTCCTAGCGGTCTCCAATTATCCTCAATGGATAGCTAACATTGTGCCTGTACCTAAGAAGGATGGCAAAGTAAGAATATGCATAGATTATAGAGATCTAAATAGAGCAAGTCCCAAAGATGACTTTCCACTGCCACACATTGACGTGCTAGTAGATAATACCGCTTAGTTCTCTGTTTTCTATTTAATGGATGGTTTCTCCGGTTATAACCAGATCCGCATGGCTCAAGAAGATATGGAGAAAACCACTTTCATAACACCATGGGGCACCTTCTGCTACAAGGTGATGCCTTTTGGATTGAAGAACGTCGGCGCCATATACCAACGAATCATGGTCACTCTCTTTCACGATATGATCCATAAAGAGATTGAGGTCTACGTCGACGACATGATAGCCAAGTCTCAAACCGAAGAAGAACACCTTGTCAATCTAGAAAAGCTGTTTGAGAGGATAAGGAAGTTCAAATTGAGGCTTAATCCCAACAAATGCACATTTGGGGTAAGATCCGGCAAATTGTTAGGTTTTATCGTCAGTCAATGTGGCATCGAAGTAGATCCCGAGAAAGTAAAGGCCATACAAGCTATGCCTGCACCCAAAACCGAGAAGGAAGTCCGAGGATTCCTAGGTAGATTGAACTACATTGCTAGGTTCATATCTCACCTCACTGCCACTTGTGATCCAATCTTCAAACTTCTTCGAAAGGATCAAGCCACCATTTGGAACGATGACTGCCAAGACGCATTTGAGAAAATAAAGGAATATTTGTAAGAACCTCCTGTACTGATGCCTCATGTACCTGGTAGACCATTAATCATGTATCTCACTGTTCTCGAAGGATCAATGGGTTGTGTCCTCGGCCAACATGAAGAGACTGGTAGAAAAGAGCATGCAATATACTAATTGAACAAGAAGTTCACTAATTGCGAGAGTAGGTATTCGATGCTTGAAAAGACTTGTTGCGCACTAGCATGGGCTGCCAAATGTTAAAGACAACACATGCTCACTCATACGAAATTGTTGATCTCTAAGATGGATCCTATCAAATACGTCTTTGAGAAGCCGACTCTAACCGGTAGAGTGGCCCGATGGCAAATGGCTTTAACCGAGTACGATATCCAACATGTCACTCAAAAGGCCATCAAAGGGAGTGTATTGTCTGATTATCTTGCACAACATCCCTTGGAGGACTATCAGTCTACGCGTTTTGAATTCCCCGACGAGGATATCATGTTGATTAGGGATTGCAACATCCCCGGTGTAATACCCCAAAATTTACCCTTCATTTTTCCTGGAAGCATGGGATTATGTTTTACACTTCATTAGCATCATATTAGGTCATACTCATTGCATACTGCATTAGTGACATGGAGATCAGGTTTTGATCGATCACTCCTTAACAGAAGGAGCCCACACAAAGAAAGATTGAGAATTGAACTTCATTTTCTAAGTATACAAGTGTCAAGGATCCCAGGGGGGTCCAAGTATCTTATTATGGTCCTCAGTTCATCAGTGAAGGATTCAAAGCTATCAGAGTGTTCATCTGGATTTAATTAGAAATTAGGGTTTCATGGCTACCTGCAACAGACAATGTTTGGTTGGAAGTAGAGGAGCTCATCCATGTCATGATTAGAGAGGCATCTTGGCCTAGGAAGATTCACAATTATCTCAGAAAGATCCATTGGCAATCAGTGCAATCAGTTCTTGATCATTTTGCCCTAAAACTAGGGTTTGGTATAAAATCAGTTTATTTTTGATTCTTTGGGTGAAACTCTTTTCCATGGCCCTCCATATGTTCACAATGGTCTACATACAAAAAATCAGCTCTTTATTTGAGCTAGAAGTGCTTCAATTGATCAATGGAATCTGGAATCAGACAGTTTGGGAAAAGTCAACTATGGGGCCAGAAAAGTCAACTCCTGACATTTTGAGAGTGGAATCTCAAAATCCATGCCTAGGGGATCCTACATGTGAAATTTGATCAAGGTTGGATCATGGATTCATCATTTAATCAGGAATTGGAAAAATTACTTAATTTGGAAATGGTTGACTTTCCATTTAGGGCAAGTTCTCATGATCGTTGCACTCACTTTAAGCCCATTTTACATCCAGATAAAAGCTCCATTTGAAAATTTCTCCAACATGAAAGTTGTTCCTCTTGTTCCAAGATTTCTAGAGATATAAAGTTTGCTCCATTTGGATTAGAATTGAGAAAGTTATGCTTAGTCAAAGTGAGACATTTTTTTAGGACACTTAGAAAATTTTCTAAGTCCAAAATCTTCAAAATTTGTCAAGACTTCTTGGCCAGTTTTCTTGCACTTCAAGGCATTATTTGAAAATAATTTCTTCACAATATATGTACCTTGCCATTTCCTCTTTCACATCCTTTTGGAATCATCCCATTTGGATCCATGGTTTGAGAGATACATTCATTTAAAGTGGGCACCATGACTTGATTTTCTAGGCAGATTTTGGGTCTGGCTGACCCAATCAGATTTTCTAAGCATGCTGCACAAACCAGTCACGTTTTTTTTACCTCTTTTGGCCATGCATTGAACATACATTCACTTAAGTTTGACCCAAAATAACAAAATTTTACACCTCACTTCACACTTTTATTCTTATGGATAAATCACTTATTAAAAAGCCCATGAGAACACCTAATCCACCCTATTTAAGAAGCTGAAACCCTAACCCTAAAGGAGCATTGGAATTTCGTGGCAAGGAGGAAAAGCTTCATCACATATTAGATTCCATTCCACTTCTATTTTCCATTAGGTAATCATCTCTTCCATGGCCATGTTTTGATATATCTACGCTTGCTTACCATGTTCATCACCATTAATCCTTCCATTTTCATATTTCTTTTTCTTATTTAAAATATTTTCTTTATCCATAAAATTACCCAAAAATATTTTTCACTTTTCTTAACGTTTTATTTAATTTTATATAATTTTTATTTTCGTATTTTTTTAATATTAATATTTTATTTTAATTATTTATTCTAAATGGTCTATTTTAACACACTTTATTATTGATTTTATTTTTATGACTTAAAATTGTTGTTAGCATTTGATTTTTGGGATGAAGGTTGACCACTGTTTCATGGTCAACCTGACCTTTTATTGGAATTTATTTCACATTTTCAATTTATTTTGGATTTATTTTTGATCTAGTTTGGTTGGTTGACTTTTAATTTGACTTCTGTTTTATTTTAATTAATTCACATACCAATTTTCATTATTTTTAAAATATTTTTGGCGGATGATGATGTCCTGACCCTACCTTATTTATTTTAATTTTTCATTATTTTCTTGATTAATTTACTATTTATTCTTGATTTATTTCTAACCTAGTCTTATTGATTGACTTTTGGTTTGACCTATGTTTTGTTTTAATTAATTCACGTGCCAATTTTTATTATTTTTAAAATCTTTTTGGGGGATGATGATGTCCTGACCCCACCTTATTTAGGTTAATTATTCATGATTTTCTTGATTAATTTGCTATTTATTTGTTATTTTTTAAGTTGACTTGAATTTTCAGTTGACTTCTTTATGATCGATGTTTGACTTAGGGATTGCTTATGGCAATTGAAGAGATCTTTTGATCCTCCCTCGTTCATCTCATATGCCATGTATTAGAGGCCTTTTACCTTGATTTTATTTGGTCCTTACCTCATTTCCTGATTAAATTATTCAATGGACCCTTCGTGTGCATATTTTCATCTGTTTGATTCATCTGTTATCTTTTATACTTGTTTCTCTCATTCATGCTTTCTATTGCTTGATTATTTAACATGTTCATACTCCCATGCATTATTTAAATGCTCCATTATTTGATTCTTTGGTTTGATTATATATTGTTTATTTATCCGATCTGATTGATAATTGTTGCCTACTTGTATGATGTATGAGGCATATATTCTTATTGTTTGTTTGCCATGAACAATCCCCATGCATAACAAATGTACCCCTCTCCCATAAAGTGTATAATATTTATTTCTTTATTTCTTTAGTCACCTGTTAATACAAGAATTAAAACGAACATCCGATAACCATTTCCAAAATAAGATCAAAAGCTCGATCCAACGTCGAGTAATCATTTTCAAAACTTAACAGAACCAGCACGCATTCATCCACCCTCTTGTAAGTTGATTGCCTCAGGCATCGCCATCTACCTGTAAGTCGATTGCCTCCGGCATCGCCATCTACCCTTATCCGTAACTCCTCTCCGCGCTCCATCCGTCGACTCTTGTTCCGTTTAGGTAGTACCCATTAGGTAGAACCCTTTGTATGATAACATAGGTAGAATTCCCTTATTCTTTGTATGCTAACATTAGGTAGATGTTCCCCTTTGTAAATCCTAACACATAGGTCCATATTGCATGATAACTCTAGAGCAGAGCTTCCCCACTTTTAGACCTTCCGTGCGTCTCCGATCTTGTGGCATGTCAGTCTGTTCTATTGCAAAGAGGTAACTGCCTAAGACTCGATTCAGCGAGCTGCGACACCTACTGCTAGGACGTTGAACACACTGCCCACCCTCCTTTGACACAACTGGTGTCCTCTTTTGTAAGTCCATGTTCAGATGGCAATCCTTAACCCCTAGTTAGCCGAGCTACGAAGACTCTGATTCTCATACTCAGATGAGATACGTAGGCAGTGGATGTGACATCCTTGCGAGTCATTTTCTTTTAACCTTCCTTTTAGTAAATAGTACTTTAGATATACCTACACCCTTTAGACTAGAAAAACACTTATGAAAAGGGCTCCCTAGGATGTTTTGGGTGCTTAAAACCTTCCCATTGCATAACCAACCCCCTTACCCAGATCTCTGACATTTTTACTAGTTTTTGATTCGATAAAACTTTTAGGTTTTTGTTCTCTTTCTAACCATTCCTTTGGATAAATAGAAGTGCAGTGGTGACTCGACTTGTATGGTTTACCTTGGATTTAGTCAATATCTCTAATGGTAACAAATACCCCGCTACACCCGGTCCCGAGGAAGAACCCGAGCCTGCATCCCAATGGACCATGGTTTTTGATGGAGCTTCTAATGCTCATGGCAATGGCGTTGGGGCAGTAATCACTTCTCCAACTAATTTCCACCTCCCCTTCACCGCTCGATTATGTTTTGAATGTACAAACAATATGGATGAATATGAGGCTTGTATCTTTGGTATTGAAGTTGTTATCGATCTTAGAATCAAAATCCTGGAAGTCTATGGAGATTCAGCCTTGGTAATCAGCCAAGTTAAAGGAGATTGGGATACTAGAGATCATAAGCTCATTCCTTACAAAGAGCATGTCTTGAAACTAGTCCCCTACTTCGATGAAACCACATCCCTCGAGAAGAGAATCAGCTAGCTGACGCTTTGGCAACTTTGGCATCCATGTTTAAAGTTAAGTGGAAGAATGGAACGCCGTCCTTTCACCTGAACTACTTAGACGAACCTGCTTACTGTCTGGAAATAGAAGACGAAACTGACGGTCATCCTTGGTTCTATGACATCATGAAATTCTTAGAGAACCAAGAGTATCACGCGGACGCGTCCATCACCGACAAGAAGTATCTTCGAAAACTGTCATCCAAATTCTTCTTAATGGAGGGGTATTATACAAGAGAAATTATGATTCGGTTTTGCTTAGATGTTTGAACAAGCAAGAAGCAAACCAAATTATAATGGAAATTCATGAAGGATCCTTTGGGACGCATGCCAGTGGGAGCACTATGGCGAAGAACATTTTAAGGTTCGGATACTACTGGATGACTATGGAGATTGACTGTCATCGCCATGTCCAAACCTGTCACAAGTGCCAGATCTATGCCGATAAGATCCACGTGTCGCCAACGCCTCTTAATTTCCTAACATCACCTTGGCCTTTCGCCATGTGGGGCATTGACGTGATCGGACGCATAAAGCCAACTGCCTCGAAAGGACACTGCTTCATCCTTGTAGCCATTGACTATTTCACAAAATGGGTAGAAGCAGCCTCGTACGCCAACGTTACCAGACAAGTGGTGACTCGATTCCTCAGGAAAGAAATCATCTGCCGTTATGGGGTCCCCAACAAGATCATTACTGATAATGGATCTAACCTCAATAATAAAATGATGAAAGAGCTATGCCAAAATTTCAAGATCGACCACCACAACTCATTGCCTTATAGGCCTAAGATGAATGACGTTATTGAGGAAGCTAACAAAAACATCAAGAAGATCGTGCAAAAGATGGTGGAAACCTACAAAGATTGTCACGAAATGCTCCCATTCACATTACACGGTTATCGTACTTCCGTATGCACTTCCACTGGGGCAACTCCCTTCTCCCTTGTGTACGTGATGCGTGCTTTTCGCAAGTATACGAACGCGTCAGAGTAATATAAAAGATTGTCGAATCCACAGAGACCAAGTGTCAATCTATCGTTATTTATTGTTATGGTGTTTATCTAAGGTGAACAAAATAGGGGTTTTTAAGAGTGTACAGTGAAAAGTAAAGTGTTAAATAAAATTCAATTAATATAGACAAGTTCGAATGTAATTCACATAATCAATTAATAATCCAAGTACTTGCTAATAGAACTACTTATGGGCAGTGTTTCCTACTTCGAAAAGAACCAATTTAACAGGAACTGTCGTTTTCGCGTATTCAGAACCGAGTTGTACTCCCTAATCAAACCCTCTTATTGTCACTTATAAAAAGGCGCGCATTGCGTTAGAGTAGTAAACCTATTTTTAAGAAATATAGTATCTTGACTAAGTTGAAAAGTATTTTAACCTGGATTTCTTAACCAAAAGAGGTTCCCACGAACCAGACTCTAAACTTATAAACGCGTCCAAAAATAGTTTTAAAATCACTTTTCTTCTTAAGTTAAAAACTCCTTATGAACTAAACAAAGCGCTTTTGCTGTATTTGAAATAGTTAAAAACAACTAAGTTTAAAAGGACGTTGGACGGCTTTCGATCTTACCCAACGGAAATTAAGTGCGGGAAAACTTAAGTTGAAAGTCAAAATAGCCCTTAAGTGTTTCTACGAACAATTGTACGGATTATCGGTTCAATTACGATCCTCACATTCTAATCTTTATAGGTTTAGTTAGACATGGTAAAGTAAAGGTGCATTTTAATTTAAATAAAAGTAGTGCGAGTGCGGAAAGTAAATAAAAGTAGTGCGAGTGCGGAAAGTAAATAAAAGTAGTGCGAGTGCGGGAAATAAATAAAAGTAGTGTGAGTGCGGGAAATAAATAAAAGTAGTGCGAGTGCGGGAAATAAATAAAAGTAGTGCGAGTGCGAGAAATAAATAAAGTAAAGACAGAAAGGGAAATAAATAAAGTAAAGACAGTGCGGGGAAATAAAGTAGATAAAGGTAAAGAAATAAAAACCTGCTCCAATTGGAGGGTTGAATAAAATGCGAAACGGAAATGAAAATGGCGGCATGATTAACTTCCTTCCAAAGTGCTCCAAACTCGATTACAGACTCGATCACAGACTTGATTACACAACTGTGGCAACACCCCAATGCGAAGCGACTACCACTTTTAAAATACTGAATATATGCCTAAGTGAAACTAAGTTTGCTCTAAGTTTGGATGATTAAACAAATGAAAACGAGTCTGTATTTATATGCAAGGAAAATAATGGAAATGACAAGGATGCCCTTCAGTTTGAAATTGGGAGGGAAAAGTTTTCTTCTCGTGGCGCCCGCCATAAGGGCAAATTGTGGCGCCCAAGTGGAGGTAGTGGGAGACGTGGCAGTTGAGGGAAGTTGAGCTGTGACACGTCATGGCTGGACGCATGGCGCCAGCCACAGTGGGAGCCACAAGTGCAAAATGCTGAATTTTAGTCTTTTTAGCTCATTTTCACTCCTTTTCTCGATCGGGGCTCTGATTAGACTGAAAACCTGAAAACAAAGAGAAACATAGTAATAACATAACAAAATAACAATAAAACAACTAAAATGCATGCGAAATCAGAGTCGAAAATACGGTGAAATCCAGTGTCATCAGTACGGCATGGATGTAGTCTTACCAGTCGAAGTAGAGATTTCTTCCTTAAGGATTTTGACAGATGTTAAGCTTGATGAGTATGAGTGGGTACAAGCTCGATTTGACCAACTAAACCTCATTGATGAGAAGAGCTTAGCAGCCATTTGCCATGGCCAACTCTATCAAAAGCGCATCAAGAGGGCACATGACAAAAATGTTTTCCCCCGCAGCCTAAAGGCCGGAGACCTCGTATTGAAGAAGATTCTTCCAATCCATACTGACCCAAGGGGAAATGGACGCCAAACTACGAAGGTCCATATGTTGTAAGAAAGGTCTTCTCCGGAGGAGCCTTGATCCTTGCAACTATGGATGGTGAAGATCTTCCTTCCCTAGTGAATACGGATGCAGTCAAAAAACACTATGCTTAAAAATATATATATAGCCCGATATGTTGAAAACCCGAAAGGGCAACTTATGCAAAAATGGGTATCCCGGTAGACTGAAAACCCGAAAGGGCGGTCTAGGCAAAAATTAGGGATTTAATAAGAGCAAGAGGCTGCATCCCGCAAGGAATCCTTCTTCATTCCTTGGCGAATCAATTATGTGGGTCCCAAGTAAGTCAATCCTATCACCCTCCTTCAAAAAGCAAGATCAAAGGGCGATCAAAGGCATAGAGGCTATAATAGAGTTGGAATTTGGTGGAAACTCGAGATGTTTCATTGCCATTACAATTATCGTTTTCTTTTCGCAATCACCTCTTTTAGGAATTGCCTCCTTTGTACAAAATCCCCATTTTTGGGGGGGACCACTTATCAATAAAATAAGTTCCCTCACATATGTTCCATATTTTTTACTTTTCTTGCTTTGTCTGCGAAATATGAGTTTTTGCCTAAATAATATTACATTGGAAATTTTCGATTAAAAGACCCTTTTCAAAAAAAAAAACTATAAGGGAGACAACATCGAATTACATTTCTTTCCTAAATTTGATAAAGGTAACCAAAACGCATTTGGAATTTCCAACCCGGGGTGCCACACAATCCTTGGACTTAGCCAATCATTCTCCCCATAGTAGGAATTCTCAAACATTATATTCAGCGCTTGCTCGGACGTCAAGCTCCAATTTCTCAAATATCGGAATGTCAGTACACTTCCCTCAATCACCTTTTTTAAGCCCAATCACCATTGTCATTCCCCAAATACACTCCTCCGCAAAGCCCAAACATACTTGGCATAACATGCAAACCCTACATTTCATATATTCCTCACGAAAGCCCAAACATGCATTGGCATACATAACATCACATCATAAGTATCTCCTTAACTTACTCAAATTAACTCGTCAAAGTTCGAAATTTTCCAACTATTATTAGGAATTTTCCCCAATAAAATCAATGTTCACCCTTAAAACATTTCCCAAGCACAGCCACGCGTTCCAGCCATTGCTGGGAATCGTCGCTAAGCTGTTTCGTTTCATTATCAAGTTTCCCCAGAGGAGTCGGGCATTCTAGCCATTGTTGAGAAACATCACTGTACTTTTTCTATCCCTAGAAAGTCATCAACATATTTTCCCCGCAGAGTTAGTTATTCTTAGCCGTTGTTAAGAATCGTCAATGAATTCTCATTTTTTAGACTAGAGGCCTTTTGGGCTCATTCCCCAAGCCGAGTCAGACATTCATAGCCGAGAATCATCTTTGAATTTATTTTCTCCAGTAGATGTCAGGTATTCCAGCCATTGCTAGGAATCGTCACTTGAGATCTGTATTCTCCTCAACAGAGTCAGGTATTCTAGCCGTTGCTAAGAATCATCATTGAACTGTTTTTTCTTTCTGGCGGATTTCAGGTATTCTAGCCGTCGCTAAGGATCATCATTCTACCGTCATGAAGTTGTATCACTAGTCGAGTTGAGTATTCTAGCCGTTGCTAAGAATCGCCATTGAACAACCCCTTTTACCTCAAGAGTCGGGTATTCCAGTTGTCGCTAGGAATCGTCACCATACCTTATCTTTTCTCCCCAACCGGTTTAAATGGTACAACCGTCTCCAGGCATCATCATTTGAAATCATTTATCATCCTGTAGCACCTCAAATTTGCACCTATCATTGTACATACATTCTCATATTAGGTCATAGCATATCATGGTCCACTGCATAGCATTGCATTGTCCCATTTGCCTCAAGTGCAAGCCAATCAAGAAATTAGGTCAAACTGATCAGGAGATCAGTCAACCAAGCAAGCAAGTGTGTTTCTCAAGGAGCCAAGGCCCTAGGGTTGGTCCAATTTGTTCACATGACTTGGAGGTCCATTTGAAGTGTTTAGGTCAAAGATTGGAGGCTCAGAGGTCATCAGTCAAAGCACAATCAGTCAGAAACCCTAGAAAGTCAAACTTGGTCAACTGTGGCTGATTCTATGGTTTTGATGGATGGATTTGGTTTGAGAGAGCTTATTCATGTCCCAATAGGCCTCATATATCATGGCAAACAACATCATTGAAGAATTTGAAGCCAATCAGAAAATTTCCAAAAATAGAAACTGGACCTGTAATTTTAACTGCCAAAAATGGAAACTTCTTGATCCCAAACTTACATCATGATACAAGCTTCAAATGAATTTTTGCCCAACATGAAAGTTGAAGATCTTGTTCTCCCATTTCCAAAAAGTCCAAGAACTCTCAATTCCCATGTATGGTTGTCAAGATATGATCAATTCATTTTCACAAATTTTTGAACTTCGAAAGGCCATATCTCTCAAACCATTTGGCCAAATTTGGTGAGGTTTTTTCCAACAAACCACATTTTACCTCCTCTTTCCAAAAATGTAAATTTCATGTGCTAAAACCTCACCATGCAAAATGCCATTTTTGGACTTGCCTTCATTAAATTTCAAGTGGTGCAAAAAGTTGACCTTTTGAATTAGGGATTTTTAAACAATTTGGCCATTTGGGACTTGTTTAGAATGTTGTTTAAAACTTGCTTGAGGCCCAATTCGTGCAGACCTTCCACACCTCCATGTGCACATGTTCAAAATTAGCAAATTGGCATTTAGCTTCATTTAAGTTAATCTTTGTTAGCACATCATTAACCAAGCTTAAACAGAGATATTTAAAGACATTTTCAGCAAATTGCAACCCTAGCTGCAGCCTCAATCGAACAGAATACTCTCATTCTCTCATTTTTGCATTTTCACACCTTTGCATTTTTCTGCCAAAACTCTCAAAGAGCCCGAGCATCCTTTGGTTCTTTCATCACCTGGCCAACATTTGGAAGCATTGTGAAGCGTCAAATCCCTGCTGGAACAACATTTCAAGTTCTGTTTCTCCATGGACCCTTCAATGGTGAAAATCGATTTGGACATTTCCAGGCCTTGCTGAGCTAGATTTCTTCAAGAATACATCAACATCAACCACCAGCTTCATCTGTTTGAGCTTGCATCCTCCAGAAAACCACTGTTTCTCAAGTTTCTTCACAACCAAGTAAGATTTTCGATTCTCCTTTTTCTCTGATTCATGCCATGTTTCTGGTAGATTTTGCTTTGCTGTTTGTAATGCAACTTGAATCATGTAAAATAGTTGAGAAATGCATGAGATATCTGGATTTAAAATTTGTTGTTCATGATGATTTTTGCTCGATTCATGTTAACTAGATGGTTTCAATGCAAATGAGGTTTAGAATATGCATGCTGGATGTTTGTTGTGTTGATTGCCATGCTTATTTTCTGATTCTGGGCACTTTGATTTTCTTCGATTGATGGAGATGATGAAGCTTTACAGTAATGAAACCCTATGAATCTACCCAGAAAATTCACATGAATCGTGTTTGGTTTGTTGCTGTTTGATGTTGCACGAATATCATTGCCATGCTGTTTGAGTATTTCTGTTTGAAATTCGTTTTTATGGTGATAACATGAAGGTGTAGCTGCTGTTTTAAAACCCTAAGTTTCCTTAAACCCTAATGGCCATTTTCCAGAAAACTTGATTTTCACGTGTATTTGCTGCTTGCTATTACTGTTCCATTGGTGACAACCAATGAGAACATTTCATTTCCCATGCCCTGTACGCACCGTTTTGGTTAATGAGGGTGATATTTACTGAATTGCCACCGGTCAACCTTTGACTTATTAAAACCATGTTCATTTTGTTCTTTTATTCCAAATTGATTACTCAATCTTGCAAAAATCATATTTCACTCGTTTCAATTCCAAAATTCCTGAAATTTTTTGCATCATGTCCTGTTTGATGTCTACTATTTTATCATGATTTTTAATGATTTTTTGCATGGTCGAATTTTAAATGGCATTAGGGTTTTTAACATGTATGCATATTTTGTACATCTTGCCAATTCAATTGTGAAATGATGATGATGTATCCATTTGCCCTGAAACTTTTTGTGCTTAATCTACACTCATTCATGGTTATTTTGATGTAGAGTTCTTGAATTTATCTTATCTGGTTGTTAAGATATGAATTTTTGAAGTAGGGTGTGACAATTTGTGTCACACCAATGATATGCAATTTCATGATTTTTGTTGACATGCTTCCTGACCTCCAATTGATGTGAAATTTTGCATGAACCTTCTCTTATATGTCTAGTTGACTTGTGATTTTTCTTGGAATTAATTATGCCATTTCCTATTTGTTTGAGATTTTTCTCCCCTGTCTAGTCAATTGTTGACTTTGTGTGACACATCTTGCCATTTCCATTTGGGAAATTCTCATACTTTATTGGATGATCATGAAATTTTACATGTGCATACTGGACATCTTAAGCTTTACATTGGTGTTGATCCCATTCATTTCTCATCTGTTGTCATTGAGTTATGATTTTTTGAAGTTGATGCATGTATGTTTGACTTCTTTGTGCATGCTTAAACTTGCTTTGACTTTCTGATTTTCATTGACTATCTTCCCATGATCCAATTGAGCTGAAATTTTACATGATTACCATGCTAGGTGTTAGGATTGATCATGATTTATTTGGTGATTTTTGAAAATGTTTGAGTTGACTTTTGATGCAAGTCATTCTGTTGACTTCTTTGAGCTCTCCCTTGCCATGCTTTGACTTCTTCTGCCTATGAATTGATGATGATGCATGATATGAACATGAAACCAATTGGGATTGCTCCTTATATGTTTGAACTTGGTTTTGATTGGGCATTGCTTGCTGTTTTGACTTTTTCATTCTCTTTTGACCCTAGGCTTGCCCTAGTGGTCCTGGTACTCACTTTTGAGTTTATGTTTTCAGGTTGAACACCAAATGACCAATGAGATCAATTTCTTTTTGATTAAGCTTGATTGTTTATCATGAGCTAACCTTTGTTTTGTAGGTGGCTTGACTCATATGGTTTGAGTCTTGTGCTTTGCACATTGGTCCCTCTGTGTTGACTGTTGTTTCCCAATTCCTTTTGCCTTAACTGTTGAACTGTGTACTGATTAGTTTGACTATTTCAGGTACCATTAGTTGCTTAAGTTCTTTGAACTTGCTTTGCTTTGCTATTTAGCAACTTGCTTGAGGTATAATTCCTTTTTCTTCATGTAGTCTGGAAGACCTGGCCTGTTACTTGGCCATGCAACTGTCTGAAGTCCTCCTTAAGAGGCAATGTTTGTGCATGTTTAATTTGTCCTTGTACAGAGTCAAAGACCTCCTAAGTGAAGAGGCAATTGGCAGAACCAAGGGATAAGCAACCTATCCCCTGCTATTCAGTGTGTCTTCTGTTTTGCTCACACCACTGTGTTGATGCATTACAGATAAAAACCCAAGATCTTGTGCAATTGCACAGTTGAGTCAGTTTCAAATGTGTAGAAGGGTTCCCATCTTCTGAACCCACACATTCTTGTCTTAAGCTCTCCCAGGCCAGGGATAGAAGCTGTGAAGTCTCATCTTCACTCACCTTTCATCTGCTTCACCTTAGCCCCTCAATGGCAAGGTTAAGAGCACCATTCACCCCATTCCAGAGGTTTGTTTGTCGAGGTTGATATGACCCCTCGACTAAAACCTAACCCTTGTGTGAGCCCCTTGTGTGTATATAGTGTGTGCTACCTGTGCTTGTATGTTTGTTTGACTTGCTTCCTGTGCAAGTTAGGTTTAGTTTAGACTAATCCTTGTTTGCTTTCGCCCTCGTTGCGATCCTTTCTCTCGCCCTAGTTGCGATCGAGCCTTTTCCTTTCTCTCGCCCTCGTTGCGATCGAGCCTTTTCCTTTCTCTCGCCCTCGTTGCGATCGAGACTTTCCCTTTCTCTTGCCCTAGTTGCAATCGAGACCTTTGTCCCTCCGTAGCCGAACTACGGCAACTCTGATTCTCATGTCCATATGAGATACGTAGGCACGAGATGCGATGTCTTGTCGAGTTTGACTAACAACTAACACTAATTCTTTTCTCTCGCCCTCGTTGCGATTGAGACCTCCCCTTTCTCTTGCCCTCGTTGCAATCGAGACCCTTGCTTCCTGTGCAAGTTAGGTTAGGTGTGGCTTGCTTCCTGTGCAAGTCATGACTAGGATATGTTGGCCCTTGTGCCGGTTAGCTAGAAACCTTAACTTAGGGTTGACTTTGCATGACAACATCTAGGCTCGAGTTGTAGTCTCCCTAGTGTTGTGTCTCCCTCTGTTATCTGGTTAGGCTAGATCCTTTGTCCCTGCGTAGGGGAACTACGTCGCCCTGATCCTCATACCAGATGAGGTACGTAGGCAGGAGATGAGCTGATCTCTCCGGGCGCCCTTTTCTTTTTCAACCCTTTGTGTCTTAACCACCCTTGTGTGTGTTTGTTGGTTCGGATGCTGATGTAAGCCCAGTGATTGGCATTCAGGCTCCATGTTTGCCTTCTTGTGTGTTTTGGTTCGGATGCTGATGTAAGTCCAGTGATTGGCATTCAGGCTCCACGTTTGCCTTTGCTTGTGTTTGTTTGTGTGCGTGTCAGCCGAGCTACGAATGCTCTGATTCTTCTCTCGTCCGAGAAGATACGTATGCATAGGATGCGATATCCTAGCGAGCATGTGTCGTTCCCCAGTCCGAACTACTTCGACTCTGATGTCTATGCCTGATAGACTAAGTAGGCCCAGGATACGATGTCCTGCCGAGTCAGTTTCAGTCAGTTTCTTTTGTCTCTTTCAGCCAGTGTGTGTGTGTTTGAGCAGCATTTTAGCAACCATTTTCCTTCCTATTGTGCGTGGATCCCGTCGAGTACGACGGATGCGTAGGGGTGCTAATACCTTCCCTTCGCATAACCGACTCCCGAACCCATTCTCTTTGGTCGCGAGACCATGTTCTTTCCTAGGTTTACTCTGAGCGTTTCCTTTCCCTCTTTTGGGATAAATAACGCACGGTGGCGGCTCTGTTGTTTCTTTCTTTTCCCGCCGGTTTTTCGCGTGATGCGACAGCTGGCGACTCTGCTGGGGATAAAGAGAAGTTGACCTATGTTGGTCCATCTTCCCTGAGCGAGTCTCTCCTAGCGCTCTCTAGGTTAGGATTTTGGTTGCTTTGTGCTGTGTTTATTTATTGCATTCATTATTTGTTCATTTCATTTATTGATTGCCTTGATTGTGTGCATTAATGTTTGCATTCATATTCATTATTCATTCTGCCTGGCTGGTTGTCTGTTTTTCTTTGTGGGGTGGGAGTCAGTTGAGGTAAAAGGTCCAATACCCAAACTCGAGTGCCCTCTAGGATAGGAGAATGGCATAGTCTTGTTGACTGGTGTGGAGTATTCCTTAGCCAGTTGACTTGCGAGACCATTCACTTGGTGGAGGTCATGTTGAACTAATAATGTCACACAAGTTATTTGTGGTTAGGCATTATTCTTTCAATCATGTGCCGCAGAAGCCAAGGACCTTAGTTTACCAAACCCATCTTGGCCTATTTTTTAGGACCGTAGTGCGGAGGTCGTTCAGATGTCAGTTCTGATACGATTGTTACGCGATACTACACTCATAAGAGTTTCTCTTGAGAATATTCTTGGAATACGAGTATTCGTTCCTCCGATAATATTCGAGAGATGGAACGATGATTATGGGAACCTCTGATAGAACATGTCTGGCAGGTTTAAACCCTAGTACACTCCCTTTGGGTGGTTCTTAACCGAGACTCCATGCTCGTGACTCTCAACAAACCCATGATTCGTGGTTGAGTCGTTCAAACATTGTTAATATCAATGGATCCCGGATCAGGGGTAAAACCTAAAATCCACCAAAGCGGCTGGTTGATATTAAGGATGTTTGAGCTGGTTCATGTACCGTTAATATCAATGGAACTTGGGTGTCGATAAGGTGAAAACCTAAATCCACCAAAATGGATGATTGATATTAGGGATACAATGAGCTTTCCCACGACCTTTGTTTGGCGTGCTTTGCTTGATCCTTGAGTGTGTTTGTTGCATTCATGCATTCATGCATTCATCTGCATCCATATCATCAGAAAAAAGAAAATTTTCAAGGAACTCAAAGGAGTTTATCTGCAAAAAATTTCAAAACATGAAAAAACCGGGAAAATTTTTTCACCTGATATATCTGATGAGATATTCTCATATAGGATCAAAATGCTAAATATTTCAAAGTTTGCAAATAAAACCCTCGAGTTCCTTTGAAATAAAAACAAGCATATGCATAAACACTTCATGCATCATTTGCATCAGCGGGTGTTTTGTTCCGGTCTCCCGTCCTGTGGTCTGACCCTGCGATCTTCATTTATTTTGAAGACGCACTTTGCCGGTATTATATCAGAGCCGACTCTGCCAGATTGATGGATCATCCTGAGCAAGAGAATTGTGAACTCGAGGGAGATTTTGCCAGACTTAGTGCTGTTGATGGATTTATTCCTGGTTAACCAATCCCGGGCTGGCATTGGCTACTGTTCTGGGGCACTTAAGGAGCAAGGTTTGTTTGCAAGTGGAGGATTCATCCATGACGATCAACCTGAAGAAGAGGATGCTGCTATCTTGGAAGAGGACGCAGAGGACTTGAACAATTTCATCATTCCTGGTGGTGTCTGCCACAATTGGGTCACTGTGGGCGTTCCTACAGTTGTTCATAAGTCAGAGTAACAATCACTTTGTTTAAAAACCCTTCTCCCATGCCAAAAGGAGAAGTGATGACATTGTTGGCAACATTTTGTGCAATGATATTTTCATTCAAATAATTCATGTTAAAACATTTGTTTTCCATTTGTTTTCCCTTTTTGCTTTTTTGCATGAAATTGGTGATCACAAAAAACCTTAAAAAACAAGAATAAAAGCAATCTTTTCATCTGCATAATGATTGTCTTGTTTGATTTTCAAAAAGCTTTTCATATCAAAATCATTATGCAGGTTGTTTCTCAAACCCATTGAACATAGTGATCGGACGTCATCTCCCAATTTTGAATTCCCTGTATTCGAAGCGGAAGAAGATGATGTTGAAGGGATTCCTGACGGTATTTCCCGATTTCTTGAGCAAGAAAAGAAGATCACACTCAGCTGCATCTCGAGAATCAGCAGAACAGCCAACTGGGGCATTTATCAAAAAAAAGAGAAAAAGAAAAAAGAAAGAGGAGGGTGCAAAATCAAAAGAAATCAAAAGAAAGCAAAATCAAAAGCAAAATCAAAAGAAAAAAAAACAAAAGAAAGATAGCACCCTCAAAGTCCCAAGTTGACTAATGCTGAATTCGATCGAAAAGAAGAGATCGACTGCCATGTGTCATGGTCAAGTTATATCAGCAGAGAGTGAAGAAAGCATTCGATAAGAAGATCAAGCCTCGTGTGTTCCGAGGGACCTTGTGCTCAAGAAAGTCTTGTCTTTCGTGCCCGATTCCAGGGGCAAGTGAACTCCAAGCTATGAAAGTCCATGTGTTGACAAGAGAGCCTCTTCAGGCAATGTTTCGACACTTACAACAATGGATGGAGAAGTTCACTCGTCCTATGAATCCTGATGCAGTCAAGAAATACTTCGCCTAAAACAAAAAAAGAAAGAAAAAGCAAAATAGCTCGCTAAGTCGAACACCCCAAAGGGCGACTTAGGCAAAAAGGAGCGTCTCGGTGGATTGAAAACCCGAAAGGGCAATCCAGGCAAAAGTTAGAGACATTGAAAAAGAATTTGCATCCCGCAAGATTGATCACCTCACAATGGGGCAATCTAGGCAAAAATTAGGGATTTGGCAAGTAACTGCATCTTGACAAGACTGTGCTCTATATCTGTCATCCGTCAGGGATTCTCGATTCGTCGTCGACTGAAGCTTTGAATACATCGAAAATTCAGAATGGTAGAGGAAAGGTCATTATGTTCAATGTAGCCCTCTCCAATATATATCATCGATTTCAAACTTGTACAGATCCATGGAGTCTCGCCCTTTGCAGACTACCATTCCATTACATCTATTTGAGCTTTTACCCAATTATTTGCACTCTTATTTGTTTCAACTCAACAAACGTTTTGCATGTTTTAATTGATAAAGTATCATTGTTTTCAAAATAAACAAATTTTTCACAAAATTGTTCTTAAACAAAGTGAACATTCACAATGATGGAAGAATACTTAGGAGACCCACAGTGCTCTCCCGGGGGTGGTATGATTACCAACAGGTAAGACAATTGTTCGTATCTTGAGCATGACTGTATCTTTGTCCTGCAGAACATTTTCTTGGTTTCTACTCAGCAAGGTTGCTCAGTGCAGTGTTGGTTGAAGTTACCCGGCAGTACAACGTTCTTCCTCCAAGTCCCTCTTAGCCCTATTGTGGGGCACCTCCAGTATAGGGTTGTTTGAGCCCTACCGTGGGGCATTTCCAGCAAGGTTACTATGGAAATATTTTGTGGGGCAGCTCCCCTAAGCAGAGCGTTTACTGAAGACTTTAACGTTCCTCTCTCCAGCAGAGCAGTCTTCATCTCCCCCCAGCATGGGTGCTTTTCTTGGAAGATTCAGTATTTGGAGGATCGACATCCCCGTAATCCGGCATTCCCTCAGATAGATCCCCCAGTGGAGTTGTTCGCGTAAGGAGCTTTATCAATGCTTTTGTATTTCTCATCAGAGATCTGGTTGCTTCTCGGTATCTCAGATTTCCAGCACAAGTTGTTGTGGCGCATCCGCCTGTATGTTGAACTCTTTTCTCCGGTTATGACTGACGATCCCTCCGGAAGCCTCTTGTGGCTCTTCCTCCCCTGCAGGATGATGACTTTGGTTTTCTCTCCGGACGGTTGATTCCCGGACCTGCGTGTTGAGCATGTCTGTTTGTCAGCATTCATCATACATTTTAGGTAGAATGCATACATGCATAATCATAGCATTTGGATACTCATGTTGCAGCTGTTGCCGTGTATCTGTTGATTGTTGTCTCCTGCTATTTGGTGATACAGATCTCTCCAGTAGATCCTTCCTAGCAGATATGGGTGTGTCTGATCTCTCCATGTAGAGCCAACCCCTTAAGCAGAAAGTGTTTATCCTTTCCTGCCATTTCCCCACTGAGATACATCCTCGTGGATGACGGTTATTTCCGTTCCCTCCCTACACGGGATGGGTTCTCCCTATTGAGTTCTTTCCTCATTAGGATGAGTCTTGTTTCAGTCTGCCTTTTTGGATCGATCCTAAATTGGCTACCCGTTGACTGTCTCTTGTGCTTCCCTGGGGCATAAATGAATAGTCGCTCACTAACCGGCACTCGTTCATTTCATCCTCAGCGGAATTTGTGGCCTCTACCTACAACCGGTAGCTGTAAGTCCTATCTTTGTGGTTTTCTACCCACTAGCTGGTAGTTGTAAAATCCCACATTCCTCCCCTTGTTGGAGTTAACCCTTTGTGCTCATCCCGATGATGACTGGTTACTTTTCCGTGGTTTTCTGCCTACAAACCGGTAGATGTAATCCCCTCTTTGCAGTTATCAGTATCCGGTCTGTGATATTGATATTCTTTCCCCTCTGGATACTTGCCTTGATCAAGCAGTATTGTCCCCATTGGGTCTTCCCCTTCTTTTTGGATATTTGCTCCGAGTTAGCAACTTTATCCTCTTTTGATTGGTCATCTTTTGCATACCTAGCCTGGTACCCTGATGCCTTTCTTTTCGGTCGATTATTCATTTAACAACCTACAACCCGGTTATGGATAATCTTCCATGCGAGTGTATTATCTACGTTTTGACGGCTATAGATAATATGTCTCATGTTTTTTCCGGTATTCAGACCGAAGAAGTTTCCGACGATCAGGTCGATGTACTTATGTTTTTTTCGGTATTCAGACCGAAGAAGTTTCCGACGATCAGGTCGATGTACTTATGTTTTTTTCGGTATTCAGACCGAAGAAGTTTCCGACGATCAGGTCGATGTACTTATGTTTTTTTCGGTATTCAGACCGAAGAAGTTTCCGACGATCAGGTCGATGTACTTATGTTTTTTTCGGTATTCAGACCGAAGAAGTTTCCGACGATCAGGTCGATGTACTTATGTTTTTTTCGGTATTCAGACCGAAGAAGTTTCCGACGATCAGGTCGATGTACTTATGTTTTTTCCGGTATTCAGACCGAAGAAGTTTCCGACGATCAGGTCGATGTACTTATGTTTGTTCCGGTTTTCAGACCGAAGAAGTTTCCGACGATCAGGTCGATGTACTTATGTTTGTTCCGGTTTTCAGACCGAAGAAGTTTCCGACGATCAGGTCGATGTACTTATGTTTTTTCCGGTATTCAGACCGAAGAAGTTTCCGACGATCAGGTCGATGTACTTATGTTTTTTCCGGTATTCAGACCGAAGAAGTTTCCGACGATCAGGTCGATGTACTTATGTTTTTTTCGGTATTCAGACCGAAGAAGTTTCCGACGATCAGGTCGATGTACTTATGTTTTTTCCGGTATTCAGACCGAATAAGTTTCCGACGATCAGGTCGATGTACTTATGTTTTTTCCGGTATTCAGACCGAAGAAGTTTCCGACGATCAGGTCGATGTACTTATGTTTTTTCCGGTATTCAGACCGAAGAAGTTTCCGACGATCAGGTCGATGTACTTATGTTTTTTCCGGTATTCAGACCGAAGAAGTTTCCGACGATCAGGTCGATGTACTTATGTTTTTCCGGTATTCAGACCGAAGAAGTTTCCGACGATCAGGTCGATGTACTTATGTTTTTCCGGTATTCAGACCGAAGAAGTTTCCGACGATCAGGTCGATGTACTTATGTTTTTCTGGTATTCAGACCGAAGAAGTTTCCGACGATCAGGTCGATGTACTTATGTTTTTTCCGGTATTCAGACCGAAGAAGTTTCCGACGATCAGGTCGATGTACTTATGTTTTTCCGGTATTCAGACCGAAGAAGTTTCCGACGATCAGGTCGATGTACTTATGTTTTTCCGATATTCAGACCGAAGAAGTTTCCGACGATCAGGTCGATGTACTTATGTTTTTCCGGTATTCAGACCGAAGAAGTTTCCGACGATCAGGTCGATGTACTTATGGCACTCAGGCCAATTTTCCGGTGTTCAGACCGAAGTGGCATTCAGGCCAATTTCCGATGTTTCAGATCAACATCAAATCTCTCATATACCGATGCTCAGTATTCAGACTGACGAGCGGCGCTCAGGCCGTGGTTATCCCTGTGTTACCATTTATTTTGGTATCAAGGTCGACGTTTCTGTTTCGGTATTCAGGCCGATTTCTTTTTCCGTTCCAGACGGATTTCTCTTTCAAGACTGTTTCTTTGCCGATCCTGACAGGCATTCTTGTATTATATCCAGTTGGTGCAAATTTCTACGGTTCTTTTGGTATTCAATCCCTGGTTACCCTGAAAGTCTGACAGCCGTTGCTATCATCCGTTCGGGTTCCCAGCTGATTGAATAGGGGCAGCTGTAGCACCTCAAATTTGCACCTATCATTGTACATACATTCTCATATTAGGTCATAGCATATCATGGTCCACTGCATAGCATTGCATTGTCCCATTTGCCTCAAGTGCAAGCCAATCAAGAAATTAGGTCAAACTGATCAGGAGATCAGTCAACCAAGCAAGCAAGTGTGTTTCTCAAGGAGCCAAGGCCCTAGGGTTGGTCCAATTTGTTCACATGACTTGGAGGTCCATTTGAAGTGTTTAGGTCAAAGATTGGAGGCTCAGAGGTCATCAGTCAAAGCACAATCAGTCAGAAACCCTAGAAAGTCAAACTTGGTCAACTGTGGCTGATTCTATGGTTTTGATGGATGGATTTGGTTTGAGAGAGCTTATTCATGTCCCAATAGGCCTCATATATCATGGCAAACAACATCATTGAAGAATTTGAAGCCAATCAGAAAATTTCCAAAAATAGAAACTGGACCTGTAATTTTAACTGCCAAAAATGGAAACTTCTTGATCCCAAACTTACATCATGATACAAGCTTCAAATGAATTTTTGCCCAACATGAAAGTTGAAGATCTTATTCTCCCATTTCCAAAAAGTCCAAGAACTCTCAATTCCCATGTATGGTTGTCAAGATATGATCAATTCATTTTCACAAATTTTTGAACTTCGAAAGGCCATATCTCTCAAACCATTTGGCCAAATTTGGTGAGGTTTTTTCCAACAAACCACATTTTACCTCCTCTTTCAAAAAATGTAAATTTCATGTGCTAAAACCTCACCATGCAAAATGCCATTTTTGGACTTGCCTTCATTAAATTTCAAGTGGTGCAAAAAGTTGACCTTTTGAATTAGGGATTTTTAAACAATTTGGCCATTTGGGACTTGTTTAGAATGTTGTTTAAAACTTGCTTGAGGCCCAATTCGTGCAGACCTTCCACACCTCCATGTGCACATGTTCAAAATTAGCAAATTGGCATTTAGCTTCATTTAAGTTAATCTTTGTTAGCACATCATTAACCAAGCTTAAACAGAGATATTTAAAGACATTTTCAGCAAATTGCAACCCTAGCTGCAGCCTCAATCGAACAGAATACTCTCATTCTCTCATTTTTGCATTTTCACACCTTTGCATTTTTCTGCCAAAACTCTCAAAGAGCCCGAGCATCCTTTGGTTCTTTCATCACCTGGCCAACATTTGGAAGCATTGTGAAGCGTCAAATCCCTGCTGGAACAACATTTCAAGTTCTGTTTCTCCATGGACCCTTCAATGGTGAAAATCGATTTGGACATTTCCAGGCCTTGCTGAGCTAGATTTCTTCAAGAATACATCAACATCAACCACCAGCTTCATCTGTTTGAGCTTGCATCCTCCAGAAAACCACTGTTTCTCAAGTTTCTTCACAACCAAGTAAGATTTTCGATTCTCCTTTTTCTCTGATTCATGCCATGTTTCTGGTAGATTTTGCTTTGCTGTTTGTAATGCAACTTGAATCATGTAAAATAGTTGAGAAATGCATGAGATATCTGGATTTAAAATTTGTTGTTCATGATGATTTTTGCTCGATTCATGTTAACTAGATGGTTTCAATGCAAATGAGGTTTAGAATATGCATGCTGGATGTTTGTTGTGTTGATTGCCATGCTTATTTTCTGATTCTGGGCACTTTGATTTTCTTCGATTGATGGAGATGATGAAGCTTTACAGTAATGAAACCCTATGAATCTACCCAGAAAATTCACATGAATCGTGTTTGGTTTGTTGCTGTTTGATGTTGCACGAATATCATTGCCATGCTGTTTGAGTATTTCTGTTTGAAATTCGTTTTTATGGTGATAACATGAAGGTGTAGCTGCTGTTTTAAAACCCTAAGTTTCCTTAAACCCTAATGGCCATTTTCCAGAAAACTTGATTTTCACGTGTATTTGCTGCTTGCTATTACTGTTCCATTGGTGACAACCAATGAGAACATTTCATTTCCCATGCCCTGTACGCACCGTTTTGGTTAATGAGGGTGATATTTACTGAATTGCCACCGGTCAACCTTTGACTTATTAAAACCATGTTCATTTTGTTCTTTTATTCCAAATTGATTACTCAATCTTGCAAAAATCATATTTCACTCGTTTCAATTCCAAAATTCCTGAAATTTTTTGCATCATGTCCTGTTTGATGTCTACTATTTTATCATGATTTTTAATGATTTTTTGCATGGTCGAATTTTAAATGGCATTAGGGTTTTTAACATGTATGCATATTTTGTACATCTTGCCAATTCAATTGTGAAATGATGATGATGTATCCATTTGCCCTGAAACTTTTTGTGCTTAATCTACACTCATTCATGGTTATTTTGATGTAGAGTTCTTGAATTTATCTTATCTGGTTGTTAAGATATGAATTTTTGAAGTAGGGTGTGACAATTTGTGTCACACCAATGATATGCAATTTCATGATTTTTGTTGACATGCTTCCTGACCTCCAATTGATGTGAAATTTTGCATGAACCTTCTCTTATATGTCTAGTTGACTTGTGATTTTTCTTGGAATTAATTATGCCATTTCCTATTTGTTTGAGATTTTTCTCCCCTGTCTAGTCAATTGTTGACTTTGTGTGACACATCTTGCCATTTCCATTTGGGAAATTCTCATACTTTATTGGATGATCATGAAATTTTACATGTGCATACTGGACATCTTAAGCTTTACATTGGTGTTGATCCCATTCATTTCTCATCTGTTGTCATTGAGTTATGATTTTTTGAAGTTGATGCATGTATGTTTGACTTCTTTGTGCATGCTTAAACTTGCTTTGACTTTCTGATTTTCATTGACTATCTTCCCATGATCCAATTGAGCTGAAATTTTACATGATTACCATGCTAGGTGTTAGGATTGATCATGATTTATTTGGTGATTTTTGAAAATGTTTGAGTTGACTTTTGATGCAAGTCATTCTGTTGACTTCTTTGAGCTCTCCCTTGCCATGCTTTGACTTCTTCTGCCTATGAATTGATGATGATGCATGATATGAACATGAAACCAATTGGGATTGCTCCTTATATGTTTGAACTTGGTTTTGATTGGGCATTGCTTGCTGTTTTGACTTTTTCATTCTCTTTTGACCCTAGGCTTGCCCTAGTGGTCCTGGTACTCACTTTTGAGTTTATGTTTTCAGGTTGAACACCAAATGACCAATGAGATCAATTTCTTTTTGATTAAGCTTGATTGTTTATCATGAGCTAACCTTTGTTTTGTAGGTGGCTTGACTCATATGGTTTGAGTCTTGTGCTTTGCACATTGGTCCCTCTGTGTTGACTGTTGTTTCCCAATTCCTTTTGCCTTAACTGTTGAACTGTGTACTGATTAGTTTGACTATTTCAGGTACCATTAGTTGCTTAAGTTCTTTGAACTTGCTTTGCTTTGCTATTTAGCAACTTGCTTGAGGTATAATTCCTTTTTCTTCATGTAGTCTGGAAGACCTGGCCTGTTACTTGGCCATGCAACTGTCTGAAGTCCTCCTTAAGAGGCAATGTTTGTGCATGTTTAATTTGTCCTTGTACAGAGTCAAAGACCTCCTAAGTGAAGAGGCAATTGGCAGAACCAAGGGATAAGCAACCTATCCCCTGCTATTCAGTGTGTCTTATGTTTTGCTCACACCACTGTGTTGATGCATTACAGATAAAAACCCAAGATCTTGTGCAATTGCACAGTTGAGTCAGTTTCAAATGTGTAGAAGGGTTCCCATCTTCTGAACCCACACATTCTTGTCTTAAGCTCTCCCAGGCCAGGGATAGAAGTTGTGAAGTCTCATCTTCACTCACCTTTCATCTGCTTCACCTTAGCCCCTCAATGGCAAGGTTAAGAGCACCATTCACCCCATTCCAGAGGTTTGTATGTCGAGGTTGATATGACCCCTCGACTAAAACCTAACCCTTGTGTGAGCCCCTTGTGTGTATATAGTGTGTGCTACCTGTGCTTGTATGTTTGTTTGACTTGCTTCCTGTGCAAGTTAGGTTTAGTTTAGACTAATCCTTGTTTGCTTTCGCCCTCGTTGCGATCCTTTCTCTCGCCCTAGTTGCGATCGAGCCTTTTCCTTTCTCTCGCCCTCGTTGCGATCGAGCCTTTTCCTTTCTCTCGCCCTCGTTGCGATCGAGACTTTCCCTTTCTCTTGCCCTAGTTGCAATCGAGACCTTTGTCCCTCCGTAGCCGAACTACGGCAACTCTGATTCTCATGTCCATATGAGATACGTAGGCACGAGATGCGATGTCTTGTCGAGTTTGACTAACAACTAACACTAATTCTTTTCTCTCGCCCTCGTTGCGATTGAGACCTCCCCTTTCTCTTGCCCTCGTTGCAATCGAGACCCTTGCTTCCTGTGCAAGTTAGGTTAGGTGTGGCTTGCTTCCTGTGCAAGTCATGACTAGGATATGTTGGCCCTTGTGCCGGTTAGCTAGAAACCTTAACTTAGGGTTGACTTTGCATGACAACATCTAGGCTCGAGTTGTAGTCTCCCTAGTGTTGTGTCTCCCTCTGTTATCTGGTTAGGCTAGATCCTTTGTCCCTGCGTAGGGGAACTACGTCGCCCTGATCCTCATACCAGATGAGGTACGTAGGCAGGAGATGAGCTGATCTCTCCGGGCGCCCTTTTTCTTTTTCAACCCTTTGTGTCTTAACCACCCTTGTGTGTGTTTGTTGGTTCGGATGCTGATGTAAGCCCAGTGATTGGCATTCAGGCTCCATGTTTGCCTTCTTGTGTGTTTTGGTTCGGATGCTGATGTAAGTCCAGTGATTGGCATTCAGGCTCCACGTTTGCCTTTGCTTGTGTTTGTTTGTGTGCGTGTCAGCCGAGCTACGAATGCTCTGATTCTTCTCTCGTCCGAGAAGATACGTATGCATAGGATGCGATATCCTAGCGAGCATGTGTCGTTTCCCCAGTCCGAACTACTTCGACTCTGATGTCTATGCCTGATAGACTAAGTAGGCCCAGGATACGATGTCCTGCCGAGTCAGTTTCAGTCAGTTTCTTTTGTCTCTTTCAGCCAGTGTGTGTGTGTTTGAGCAGCATTTTAGCAACCATTTTCCTTCCTATTGTGCGTGGATCCCGTCGAGTACGACGGATGCGTAGGGGTGCTAATACCTTCCCTTCGCATAACCGATGGTCGCGAGACCATGTTCTTTCCTAGGTTTACTCTGAGCGTTTCCTTTCCCTCTTTTGGGATAAATAACGCACGGTGGCGGCTCTGTTGTTTCTTTCTTTTCCCGCCGGTTTTTCGCGTGATGCGACACATCCCCACTAAGTCGGGTATCCTAGCCATTGCGAAGAATCATCACTGAATTCGTTTGTTTGACCCCCAATACATGTTAGGTGTTCCAGTCGTTGCTAAGAAACACCATGTTGTTTTACCCTGGCCATTGCTAGTGTAAGACCCCAATTTTGACCCTAAGATCCCTCATGCAATTCCATCATAAGAATTAGCATTGGGATCATACCTTGGCATCCTCCTTACCCCTCTTTCATTGGGTTTGTTTTGGGAGAGATTACCAAGCACTTTGTGATTATATCATACTTGTATTTTATCATTTCACTAACCAAAATACCAAAAATATGTCTTTGCATTTGCCTAACTCTTTTGTAGGAAGGGCATGATCTCCATTGATCTATCAAGTTCACATCTAGGGTTTGAGACCCTCATGAACAAAGAGCACAACCAAGAATTGATTCAAGAATGGCTATTAGCATCATATATGAGTCCCAATGTTCTCTACATGTTATATTGATCAAGTTTTCTTCAAGAGTTTGAGGGTGATTTGTCTTGGAAACCCTAGTTTGACTGAGTATCTTGAGTAACTTCTCCAACAAGCTATCTCACCAATTGATCAAATTTCTCAAGGGACACTTTAAAATTCATCATCCTATGCATATATGATCTACCATGAGCCTAAAAAGTCAAGAGAATTGGAAATTAGCAAGTTGGTTGATGGTGGTTGGCAAGATGAATTCATCTGATCAAAACCGGGTCTTCCTAGACCCTATATCCTACAATTTTCACTATATGAAAATGATTCCAAAACAAAACTTACTCTAAATGACATTCCAAACAACTTTCATGTTGAGACCTAGATCTAGTTTTGCTTTGAAAATCATTTTCTATGTTGAAACATTATATGTCATTTTGTCTAAACCCTAATTTGAAAGTCAACTTCCCAAGGCCATAACTTGCTCATTTTTTATAAGATAAAATATTTACAAGTTTCATAATTAAATTCAATGTGTATACTTCAACTTTTATGTTTGGAGTGGGAGCCAATTTAACTTTTTTGAGCATGTGATATGAGGTTACATTATAGGTCACTTTTGACCTATACCATTGATCAAGTGATTTTTCAAAACTTCAAAAATGCATAACTCTATCATTTCAAATCCAAATGACATGAAATCAGTGACCATTTTTAAGGTCTTTGAAAGATCTACAACTTTGATGAAGACACGTTTCTCATTTGAAGCTCACATAAAAAGTTAAGCAAGGTGGAATATTGAGAGATATTGCTTGACACTTAGAAAGATTTTGATATGTCAAAAATTTCCAAACTTCCACCTCAAATTTCTTCAAGTTACAAACTCCCATTAGAAAAGTGTTGAACATGAAAGTTATTCCTATTGATCTCACCTTTTCAAAGAGCTCAAATTCATTCATTTTGGACAAGTAATGCATAGGCTGAACATGGCATGAACATGGTGTCATCACTTAGCAAGGATCAAACTTCAAATCAAAATGTACACTTGCCTTGCAATCCAAGCTAAACTCAGATCATCTCACACTTATTTGTGGACTTAAGGCAATGATTTTATGGGCCTGTATGCGCCCATGCACCCATGCATCATCAATGACCAAATTTGGAAAGTGAATTCAAGTGTGCAAAAAGCAATGCATTCAACTATAAATAAAGCCTCATATGCTCAACAATTGACACACATTGGCGCCAGCTTTGATCCCCTAACTCTAACCCTCACATTGCAAAGGATAAACCTGAGAAATTCATTTGAATTTGAGGTTGAATTTCCACTGTTTTGAAATTCAAATCTCCATGAATCCACAACCTTTTGAGCATTCAATCCTTCTTCTGCAAGCATTTGGAGTGAGATCAAGCACGAGCAAGAGCAAGAGCAAGATCAGTTGAATCCAGACCTCCATTGAAGGTATTTTCCAGAAATTTTGATCTCTTCGATTCTCTCTAATTCTTGCTCAACTTTATTGATTCTTTGGTTGTCTGAAGTCCTACCAATGTAGGAAAGAAGATTGAGTTGCTTAGAGGCCAAATGAAGCAACTTAGTTCATGTACCTCAAATTTCAACTCCATGTATCTCTCAATATACTTGGAGTTATAGTGAATTGAGGCCAGATTCGAACTCAGTGCCATTTTTACTTTGAAATCATGTCCTTGTGTTTAATTTTGGTGATGGTTGAAGGTGGACTAGTCCGGTGAAGTCCACCCGAGAAGAAGACCGGAGCTACAGCTCCAGCCATATGCTGGCATGTCTCACAGCCACATGATCCTCTTGATTTGTTTTAATCTTAGGCGTGCATTTGAATTAACAATGTTATGGCGCGCTGACTAATGTCCATCGTGGATAGCGCGTTCTCCACCACTTGATCTGCCACCTCAATTAATGAGGGAGATCAAGTGGTTCACGTTTTTTCTGATATTTTAATTTTCATTTTAATTGTATTATTTTCAATAATTAATATTAAATATAATATTGATCCAAAAAATATGGGACTTTCACAAAAAAAGTTCAAATATTTTCCTCCTTCATATTCTGAATTAAAATTATTTTTTGGATCATTATTAATATTTTTCATGAATTAATTGATTTTGCATTTGTTTTTAATTGTTTAAAAATATTTTTAAATGTCCAAAAATTATGAATTTTTTTCTCCAAGGTCCTTTGACCTTGTTTGACCTATGATAAATCTCATGACCATTTCTTTGGTGTTTTGATGAGATTTTAGGAATTAGACAAACCATATTTAATTTAAATGTACTATTTTAGTGTTTTAATTTGAAAAAATGTCAAATCAATTTGTTGACCAATTGTGATGACTTGTTTATGTTTGACTCTTGTTGTTGGGTCTTGGTCAAGATTGATTTGACTTTGTCAAATTAATATCATTGGATTTAGGGGATTGATGGAATATACATTTCATCTCCAAAAATGAATGAATGATATTAATTTGGTAAAAGTCCTCCTTTGACCAATTTGTTATTTGATCCATTCCCCTCCCACTTCATCTTATTCCCCTTCTTTATGCATTCATCTCATTTGGCCTATGATATCTCAAAGTCCTAATGCTAGTTGATTGAAAAATTAACATGAGTATGGATGAGATTAGGCCACACCTTTTGCATATTATTTTTGTGTGTGGTATGTTTCATGAGCATAGTTCATAATACTATGTCTCTAACATGCATTAACACCAAAAATCTATTGCCCGACCTCAAATAGTTGTGACTTCTACATAAGTCCAATTACGATTGCTTAACATAGCGCTAAATTTGTGACATACAAGGCATAAGCATTCTAGTTAGTGAGATTGTGGGTCTCCCCTCTTTCATGGTATTGTGTGGAAACTTGGCCTTCTTTTCTTCCTTTGGAAGATGTTTTGGTTCAAGGATTCATGCTTGTAATAAGTGGGTTGAGTGTTCTCCAAAGAATATCTTAAAATGAAAAGCAAAAGCAAAACAATACTAAGTTCTAACCTATTAACTACTAACTTTTAATTTCAAGCCCTTTACTTTAATGTCATTTAATTTTTGTTTCTATTCACTTGCCATTATTCATATCATTCTAATTGTTTATGTTAATGCAATTTTCACTTTGTCCATTTGGACCATATTGTGTGATATATTTTGTTTGTGTATACTTTGCTTGTTTGTGTGGTCTTTGACCATTAGTGTACATAATAACAACAAAAACTCTGAAAAACCTTTGAGTAGATTGTTGGTTTGATCTTGGGCAAATGGACTTAGAATCTAGGCAACCTTCCTATGCTAATGGACTTGGACAATGCCAACTTATTGAAGAACCAAGTGCTTGCAATTTGAAACTTTATCTGATACATCATTCAAGATCCTTTTGAGTTCATCTGCAACATGATCATTGTGAAGTTGTTATTTTGAACCTGTGACTTGTGGAATCTATCTGTTAAATAAGCTACTTTGAAGAAGATCATGGAATGGATAAGCTTGGATGTGGCCATCTTTATTTGATGCCTTGCTCTTCAAGATAATATAATTGTGCATTTGTGTGTTGCTTGATTTTAAAAGTCCAAGGGAATCCTGGGTTTCTATTGACATTCTTGTCTATTGGATTGCTACCCATTTGGTCAGATCTTTTCAACTCTAAAATTTTAATTTTGTACATAGGGTAGTCTCTTCATCTTCTCCCCATTTCTTTAATTTCAAAATCTCTCCCTCCATTTTTCAAAATCTTCTTTGTGTGAACTAATTTTGTTCTAAAACTTTGATCACTTTTTGCAAAAAGATAGAAACTTTAGCCTTATGCCACTGGATTTTCAAACTTCTTTTCTCAAATCAAACTTGTGAATAAACTTAACTATACTTGATCTACACTTTCAAAAAGCCAAAAAGAACTAACTCATTCAAACCATTTTAGGCCTTTGTGCCTTTCAAACTTAAATTTTGTTAAAAGTAATGCATCCACTTTGAAATTTGTATCACGAACTACGAGGTTTTGATCCCTCATTTTTATGTTGGTACATAGGCACAAGACCGAAGGTCTTGTCAAACACAAAAATATAATTAATGAATTCTTTTCTCATCCCCTCACTCTATTTGTTTGTAAACATCACTTTATACCAAGTACATATGCACACAAAAAGGGCTCCCTAGGAGTACCTAGGACACTTTGGGTGCTAACACCTTCCCTCTGTGTAACCAACCCCCTTACCTGTAATCTCTGACATTTTATTAGTTTTGATTTGAAAGCTTCTTACTTTTTTTTGGATTTTGTTCGTACTTTTTTCCTTTTCTCTTGAAAACAATAAAAACGCGGTGGCGACTCTTGTTATTTGATCTCTAGCTTATCTATAGCTTGATGATCATGAATTTACCGCTACAGCTAGGAACGGTCACCATGGTTCTCATTCCCTAGTGAAGTTTTATTCCCTTAATTTTTTTCTTGGGATTTTCACATCAAAGTTCTCTCATTAAGAAGATACTTAGGGTGCATACATCACATTGCATGCATAATCATCACAACCACACATAATCCCCAACAAATTCTAACATTCTCCGGCAGATAAAATTTCTAGTTACTCCCATTAGTATTTAATTCTCTCTTACCTTAAACACATTGGAATCTGTCGCTATCCATATATTCAGGTCCGAGAAAATAAAATAGGGGCAGCTGTCATACCCCAAAATTCACCTTATCCCAAAATAACTTTCATCGGATCTATGATCCTATTACACATACATTTATTCATTGCTCTGTCACCATAATTATATTAACATTCATAACCAAAGGCCTATTGCATGGGCTCAAGGCATGAATTTAAAAAAAAATAAGGAAATCGATTTACCCAATTAGGTAAATCGATTTCCCCTGCGCAGACACCAAAAATAAGCCTTTTTTTTGCACAAAGGGTATTTGGTTCCCCCCACTTTCCCACTTGCTTTCCCTATAAATAGATGCACTATTTCCCCTCATTTTTCATGCTTTCTAACCCCCCAAAATTCTGAAAAAATATTATCCAACCCCTCTTCTCCAAACCTAAACCAAAACAAAAAAAATCTTTTCTCTCCCAAAAGTCACCACCACCAACTTTTTTCCATTTTCATATTTTTTTCCTTAAACTTTCTCACTCTCTAACACTCATAACTCAACCCCTTTACTAAGCTTTCACCACAAATATTTTCATCCCAAACCCATTGCTTCACATTCAAGCTCAACACCATTTCTACCTATGTTTTTTTTCACATTTTGTGGGTAATGATTTTAACTTAAACTTTTTAACTTTTTGGTTCTTTTTTTGATTAAAAATGGTTGCTTGTTCTTGGTTGGTCTTTTGAGATGATTTAGATTCAAGCTTGCAAAAATGATTGACTCTGGTTTACTCACTTTTTTTTATAGATTTTTTACTTTTACTATCTTTTTGTTCACCTTTTTGTGGTTGCTTTGTGTGTGTTATCATTTTCTTTTATTGTGGACTTGTTGTTGTATTTGTTTGGTTTATGAGGTCTATTAGATCATGATCATGGTTGTTTAGAGTTGATTAAATCTTCAATGTTTCAAATCTATTAATGGTTGATCAATAGATCATTCATGATACTTTGAGGCATTGATAGATTGCCTCTATTTTAACTATATTTGGATCATTTGATGCATAGATGAAACCATGTCTTTACATTAATTTGCTAATCCATTTGCTTATTGTTACTAACTACTAATTACTAACTCCTAACATTTATATTATTGCACTTTAATTCCTTGAAATTTATTTTGTTGTTCATTTTATTTCATTTACTTTATGTTTATGTTCACTAATTACTAACTTCTAACATTTATATTATTGCACTTTATTTTTTTGCAATTTATTTTATTGTTCACTTTATTTCAAGTATTTTATGTTTATGTTTATTGTTATCTAACTATATCATTTACATTATGCTAATTTATTTACTACCTTATTATCTTGTTAAATAAAAGAGGAATAAAAACAAAAGAAAGAGAACAAATCACTTTTTTTTAAAAATAGATGGACTTAAGGTTGCATAACTTTCTTTGTTACAAATCTATTGTTAGTTGATTTTTTAATCATCTTCAATAATTTGCATCAATGATAAGTTATCCCTTAATGTGTCATATTTTAAGTCTTTTTGGCCTAAGAAAATAGTCTTAAAAAATATTCATTTTTGTACATGTTACTAACCACTAATTGTATTTCATTAATTTTGTTTATCATTAACCTTTGTTATTGTGATTTTGGTATTATTGATTTATATTTGTTTTATATCATTTATATTCACTAACCATTATTATTGTGATATTGTTTCTTTATCTTGTAATTTACTTTTATGTCATTACCTTGTAATTTACATTAAAGTACTCATCATCATCATCATTGTACAAATTCATCATGCATGTTTATTTACTTGTTATGTATTTTATTATCATCAAACATCAAAAACAACAAAAAATATGATAAAATGATAAGACAAAAATATTCATTCCACTCTTAATCAACTTGGACTTAGAGAATTTCATTTTAGGACCCTTGCTTGAAGGCATTTCCCTTATCTTTGTGATACTTTGTAAATGTTGGATTTTATTTGTAACTTACATTCATGTTGTAAGAATGGCATCATGGCACCACCTTACGGGGACATGTTTGTAAGACCATTATCCTTTGTTTAGCTTAGGTCACTTTTGCACACAAAAGATTTTCTCTTGGGCTACCTTACAATGAGACTCTTTAATTTCTTGTTGGTTACTTTGCATTAATGTTCCATAAGCCAAATTTCATAATCAAAATAAAATAAGCACTTGATTCAACGTCAAGTGGCATTTTCTTAGCCAAATTCAAAAATACTTAATAATTACGATTATTATTGTGCACCACGAGCCTTAAGTGGTGGAGAATGAGTGAGAATGGAGCATTCCTACCCTTACTCTGATTATTTTGGACGCAAGACGCTTGACTTGTTGTCTAGAATAATCGCCTCCTCCCATAGAATTTAGTACAATATAATCACAAACACTCATTTCATAAAACCCTTATTCAAGGTAATAATAATACAACTCATCAAACTCATTTTTGTGCCTTAGGGCATCATCCCGAAAACCCTTCTTTCAAAGGTAAAATCAACCAACACACAAACATTTTCTACTCCGAACTACGGAGCTCTGATTCCTCATCCCCGAATGAGTGATACGTAGGCATATGGACCATAATCCTTGGCGGGCACTATAATAACAAACCACCCCCTTTTTTCCACACATTCTTTTGAAAATAAAACAATGATAGATAAATCCCATGTATGTAAAACAACCCAAATGGTTCCCATGGAGTACCATGGACGTAAGGGGTGCTAATACCTTCTCCTTACGTAACCGACTTCCGAATCCAAATCTCGGTTGCGAGACCGATTCCTTATTCTCTTTTAGCGCTTCCCGTGCGCATCTACTTTCTGAGGGTTTTATCGACTATTTCCCCTCTCCTCTCCGATAGAGGTAAACTAAATAAAATTCGGTGGCGACTCTTCTGACTTTGCCTCTCTTTGGCATCTCTTTAGTCTCGGTTTCATTATCGTGAAATCCCGGTAGTGACACGTCTATACGGAGACCCAACAACATGTACACGTCCTCAAGTGTGACGGTACACTCACCAATCGGAAGGTGAAATGTGTGGGTCTCAGGTCTCCACCTCTCCAACAAAGCCAGAATGAACTTGTAGTCCACCGAGTACGAAACAATGTTTAGTAGATTTCCAAATCTACATCCTCTAATATATGGTTCTATTAAAGGATCGTGGGGTACATATTCATGTACACGGCATCTAAACCGCTTCAGATCCTAATAACAAAAAAGTAAGAAAATACAATTAGAAGAAGAAATACAAACTCAACTGTAGCGGTGTATTCGTCACTTTATGATTTATTGATTAAATCAAAAGCAAAGCATACAAAGAAATCGAGTCGCCACCGCACTTTTATTTATCCAAAGGAATGGCCAAAAAGCGAACAAAAGCCAAAGAAGTTTTACACATAGAAAACTAATGAAAAGATCAGAGAATCTGGGTAAGGGGTAAATTACGCAATGGAAAGGTGTTAGGCACCCAAAACATCCTAGGTACTCCTAGGGAGCCCTTTTCACACTTGTTATATAAAAAAGTTTATTTATTTATGACATATTGTGCAAACAATGATGGAAGGGATGAGAAAAGAATATACAATTTTTATTGTTTTTGTGTTTGAACGGATGAACCCGTTGCCTACGTACCTTCCATGAAAGGTAAGGATCAAAACGCCGTAGTTCGGCTAAAAGATTTCCAAAAGGTAGGTGAATTGATTTTAAAACAAGAGCACTAAGGATTTTCATTATCAACGGAAGAAAACTCAACCAAGACCAACAATCCACCATGCGAGGATGGCTTCAACATACTAGTGAGGGGTTAACCCTATAATAAGTATGGAAGACTTACAATCAACTCACTAAGGATGTGGTGAGATTTACATCAACCACTATGATAATTGAAACCTATGGCTAATGTATGGAAACATATCAACAATGGACAAAGCCACAAAACAATTGAATGAGTGTGATTAACCAATTATGAGTATTTACAAAATATGGTCAAAGTATGATTAGAATTCAATTCAAAGAAGTATTATGAAATGGAATTTGAAAATCAAGGGCTTAAGGCCCAGGTTTCTAATTTGAAAACAGGTGAAAAGTTTGCACAATAATATTTTCAAGTTTTGAAAGCCAACAAGTGCAAAGAGGTTTGAAGAAACAAAAAATGGGAGGTGAGGGAGTGTAAAACTTCTCAGATGTTCACCTCTTGAAATCATATGGAAAATGATCCAAGTGTGTCCTTAGGAATAAGCAAATGAGCAATAACAAATAAGCAAAACAAATGATATCGGATGCCAATTGCTGGACTTACACCAATCTCACAAACAAAGGTGGATACCGGATACCAATCAATGGATTTACACCAATCTCCTAAAACAAACAGGGATATCGGATGCCAATAAATGGACTTATACCAATCTCATAAAGCAAAACAAAACATGGATATCAGATGCCAATAAATGGACTTATTCCAATCTCCCAAAACAAAACAAAACATGGATGTCAGATGCCAATCTATCTGGGCTTACTCTAATCTCCAACAGATGATCATGGGAAAACAAATGCCAACAACATGGACTTACAATTGAATCCTCACATACAACAAACAAACAAAAACACTAAGCAAAGAGGACATAAGTGGCCAATGAAATGGTCTTACACTCAATCCCTTCCAAATCATAGGAACAATGGCCAATGAATGGACTTACAGTTGATTCCTCAATGGACAAACAAAGATGTGTCACAAAGATATGAAATGATGATCATGCAATAATGAACAATTAATGATGATAAATGCACAAAGGCAAACAAGCAAACATGTACAGATGAACCAATAAGCAATCAATGATTCAGTTAGCACACACTATATACAAGCAATTAGGCTCAAGCAAGGGTTAGACTTTAAAGTCAACTGGAATGGGGTAATTGGTGCTCTTAACCTTAACATTGAGAGTTAAGGTGAAGCAGATGAAAAGGATATGAGGGGTGTGCCTCATAGCTCTTATCCCTGGTCAGGGAGAGCTTTGAATATTAGAAGGTGTGGGAGTTCAGAAAGTTGGAACTCTCTCCACAAGTGAATGACTCTATAGATCTTGGGTTAAGATCCACAATGCATCAACATGTAATGTGAGCAAAGGGATGACACACAGACTAACAGGAGATGGATTGCACATCTCTTTTATCTGTCAATTGCCTTATCAAAGGACTTTTCCTGCTTGGGGACAAAAAGTAAACAATCACAAGCATTGCCTCTTAAGGAGGACTTCAGACAGTTGCCTGATCACATAACAGGCCAGGTCTTCCAGACTACATGAAGAAGAGAAATTATACCTAAGTGGTTAAGCAACCAAGCAAAAGCAAGTTCAAAATGAACTTAAGCAACTAATGTACCTGAAAACAATCCAACTCAATCATTATACAACTCAAAAAGTCAAACAGACTGTTAATAGTCAACAGTCAACAGTACACAATCAAACAAGCAATGCAACAATGTGCAAGGCACAAGCTCAACTCAAATGAGCAAAAAGAATCCTACAAAACAAGTCAAGGTTAGTCAATATCAATCAAATAAACCAACTCAAGCAAATGTGAATCAATCCCCTTATGGCCATGTACTTCTTAACCTGAAAACAAGCTCAAACATGAGAAGCAAACCACTAGGTCAAGGCCTAGGGTCAAAGAAGGAGAAATAATCCAAAACAGAACATGAAAATTGACATGAATCAAACTCAACCAATTAAGAACATAATCCAAAAGGTATCATGTCAATAGCATCAACCAAATTTATTTCATAAACCAATCATGTCAAGGTATGCAAGTTGGAAACACATTGAAGCAACAGAATGAACAAATGCACATTAATTCAAAAATGGTTCAATAAATATCAAGAAAAATCATGGCTAAACAGCACTCATCAAATGATCAACAAACCAAAAATCATGGCATTTGGACAAGTATAAGCATGGCAATCACATTCATCAAGTCAAGGTAAGCACAAACAAGCTCAAATAGGACCACAAATGGTACATCAACTTAGCACCAGCCTAAAACAGAATTGACAAATGATAAAGACCTCAAACCAAAGCCACAGTAAACTTCAAAGTGTCTAGAAACCATGTACAAAATTTTACATCCATAGGATAAACAACCATCATTTCACAAATCATTGAAGTTCATGACTACTCAAAAGTTCACAAATGGCAATCCAGGAAGAAAAATATCAAACAAATCAGAAATCCATCCGAAAATTCCACAAAAATGCATGAGTAATCCTAACATCCAGAAGAAGCATCATACAAAAAATCACATCATTTGGCATTTATTTGGCATGGCAAAGAAAATTCACAAGTTGAGCAAGCAAAGGTGTGACATACATTGTCACACCTACATTAACCAGATCATATCTCAACAACCATAAGTGCTAAAAATGCAAACTCAACACCAAAATGACCAGCAAGATGTCTAGTTTAAGCATACCAAATTTCACAATCATTGGGTGAAAACTCATCATTTCACAAAGCAAATGGCAAGCAAGGTTCAAAAATCACATGCATGCACAAACCCTAAGCCAAAATAATTTTCAACCGTGCACAAATTCTGGAAAAATATCCAAAAAAAAGTAGACATGATGAGGATCAAGATGCAAAAAATCTCATGTCATTTGGATGATTATTTATGGAGTTATGAATTTTAGAAGTGAAGAAAAAAATAAAAAAACATGATGAAGCATACATGAGCATGGATGAGTAAAGGAAATAAATCAGCAAGGCAATTTGGATAAAAGCATCAGCCAGGATTTGAACCACGTCACCATTTAAAATGCCAAGCGCGCCAAGGTCAAACGCGGTCGTTTGGTGTAAACCCTAAGCACAACGTGCATGCATGCAAAAGCCAAATCCGCAGGTAAAGTTGAAGAACATGCAAGAAAATTCGCAGGTAATGCTATGAAGGCTGTATGAAAATCCGTAGGTAATATGCAGCAGATGAAGAACACGATGAAGATCCTCATGATCTTCATCAACAATTTTCCAGAAAATTTCCAAAGTCTCCAGAAATGAAAAACACGAATAGCATTGTGAAGATCCAACATCAAGCAACAAGAATCAACAACAATTCCATCAAAAACACATCATATATGCATGGATCGAGTGAAACAAAAATCAACAACCAAACTTTGAACAACAATATCTCACTCAATTTGGCATGGATTCACACGATTTAAAGCTTAATCTACTCAGCAATCAAAGATCTATAACATTAGCATAATGAAAAGCAAGATTTCGAGAATTAATTTGTGACCTCTTGTAGCAACAGAACCGGATTCAGCTGGAATTATGCCTTGCAATGTTCAAAATCTTCTTCTACAATGATTATGAAGTGGATTGGAGGAGTTCTTGATGTCCAATTGAGCACGATTCAACAGATTGAAGAATCCACCATTGTTGATGTTCTTGCTTTGAGCAGCTTGAATTTGCACGAATCCACTTGAACCTTGCTTGAATAATGATCAGTGATGATGCTAGATGATGAATGAAGCAAGAATTATGCAATTGCTTTGAAGAAATGAGAGAAAAATTTGAGAGAAATTTGAGGGAAAAATTTTCAGATCTGAGATTTGTGAATTGTGGTTAGTGTTTTCTGTTAGGGTTTGAGGTTATATACCCCTAATTAGTCATGCTTAATCATGTTTAACCAAAATGCTAATGAATGATTAACTTTGGAGGTGTTTGGACAAATTGGCATTTTCACCTTTGCATGGAAATGGTTAATGAACAGTGCACGAAATTTAAATGATTTTCACTTAAAAACACATTTTAAAACCATTGGCAATTGTAAAATATTCAAATGAATTACCAATTTTAAATTGTGAAATTTCCCTCCAAAAAATCAAGATTTTGCAAATGTTCATGAAATGGGAATTGATGCAATGTTATGCAAGATTGTGAAATTATAGGTCATGACAAGAATTTAGCAAAAAGAACCACATGATTTGGAGCTATGGTTTGAAAGTTATGCACTTTTGAAGTTCAATCCACACTTGGCCATGTTTTGATCATATCTCTTCAACCACAAATGAGAAATGGATGATCTTAGACTTTTTGGAAATGGGAGAGAGAGATCTACAACTTTCATGTTCAACAAAATTTCATTTGAAGCTTTCTTGATGATGTAATCTTGAGGAGAAAACCTTTCCATTTTTGGCAAATTCAAATTATAGGTCACTTTCTATTTTTGGAAAGTTTTCATCTGACTTTATTTTCTTCAATGTTGAAGTTTGAAATGTCAAATGAGACTTGTTTGAACATGAATGAAGTATTTCCCATCACTTCCCACCTCCAAATCCAACAGTTGACTGGCTTAGGGTTTCAGTTGACCTGAAGAATGCCTTGATGAGATTCAAGCCTCTACCACTTGGGATTCTGATTCAAAATAACACCATAGCTCATATGAACTCTTTATGAATGATCATGGTGCCCAAATTCTCAAGAATGGCCACCATCTATTGCTCAATAGCTGCCTTTGACTGTCTTAACCTAAGATTGCTTCATCTGCAAGTAACAAGGTTAGATGACATATTTTTGTACTTTTGGTTAGTGAACAAATGAAAAGCAATGATATACAAATGCAAAACATGCTTGGTGATTAAGAACCACTCTCAAAAGACAACCCACCCACAGGGAAGAAGGCAAGGTGCACAATGATCCTTGAGGCTATGGATGATATGATATGATGCCATGAGGGATCTTAGGGATAAAATTAGGGTCTTACAGATGCCCCTATTTAAGGTCATTCGAGCCGGAGAAGTGAAGTTTAGAAATCTTCATCTCGATGCGGTAGAATGGGCTTAAATAACAGTAATGGGACGAATTTTGGTCCCTAAGAGACCTCATGATGCAAATGTATGCATGCAAAAGACACAAACTCTGTGGGGATATAGTTCACACAGAAGAAAAGACAATCCATCGGAGTAATACACTCACTAGGAACGGAGACTCTAACAAGACTCTCACGGGGACTCTTATTGGGGATAGAAAGAAAACAAATGCGTGAGCAGGACACGACTCTGAATTAGGGGACAAACTGACACTGCGTGAATGAGACACGGCTGGACTAGAGACCTTACTAGGGAAAGAAGGACTCAAACTGGGGAAAAGAAGAATTCCAAAGGACAACACATCCACTGGAAAGACACAAGCTGACTCAAACTATCCACAAAGGATACTTCGGATAAAAATTCGGATTCGGACCAGGAAAAGATTCACAAAGAACCTCCCTGCCGGGGAAAAATGCATATATTGGGGAAAACGCCAATACAGCAAAGGGTAAAAATCACAACGATAAACTCCACTGGAGAAGTGTCTAACAAAGAGACTCTCCTGGGGACAAGCAACAAGATGAGGTGTTAGCAGTATAAGGGTAACAAACTCAGGAAGAATGAATATCTAAGACCGGTATAAGGGTGAGAGATATCAATCAACCAAACATCTGAGAAAGACCTGAAAAAGGTACATCAACTCAGGAAGATCTGACTCCACAGGGGACCAAGGTCATAATAGGGAGCAGAAAGGAAGGAACACCAGGGATACCGGTTACTGGGTATATAATAGGTGACCGACCGAAGTGTGAATTGGTATATATGCCAAGACACTCATCATCCGAAATGAGGGCTTAAAAAAGCAAATCGACTTACAGGATTGACATTCGAATCCACAACGGGAAAACGAATCTTACTCAAATGGGGAAGGACAAAAAACTTCAACCAAAGAGCGCATGAGATATATTATCCATTACCGTCAGAACGTGGATAGTATACTCGCACGGAGGGAACACCAGGGATACCGGTTACTGGGTATATAATAGGTGACCGACCGAAACGTGAATTGGTTTTTATGCCAAAACACTCATCATCCTGAAGAGAGCAAAAATGCAAACTTATCAAAGGATGGATATTCGATTCTACAAAGAATACGAATCTTACTCCGCTGGAGAAACAATCAAAAGATTTTGACCAAGGAGTGCATGAGATATATTACCTATTACCGTCAGAACGTAGATAATATACTCGAAAGGAGGAACACCAGGGATACCGGTTACTGGGCATATAATAGGTGACCTACCGAAAAGAGAGACAATCGTTACCAACAACAACAGGGTAGACGAAAGCTAACTCACTGGGGATAAATTGTAAGCATCCGGCAGTTATCCAAGAAACAAAGAAATATTCGAGTTCGAAAGAGGAACAACGAATCTTACTCGACTGGGGAAACACAACAGGTTTCGACTGAGGAGTGCATGAGATATATTATCCATTACCGTCAGAACGTGGATAACATACTCGCACGGAAGATTATCCACAACCGGCTACTGGGTTAACAACGGATAAATCAACCGAAAAGAAAGGCATCAGGATACCAAAACTAGGTATATAAAGATGACCAATCAAAGGGAGAAACAATCATTACCAAGCAAATGGGTAAATGAAAGGCGATCCGCTGGGGATGAATTGCATAAACAGCAATTATCCACACAGACTGGCGACTTCAAAGGGGATAACATTGCAAGCATACGGCAATGATCCAGAAGACTGCTGGGGATACAATTGCTAGCAACCGGCAATTGTACACAAGCAAACAAAGGAATATCAACATCGAATACTAAATGAAGATAACCACAAAGAGTAACCATCATCGGTTAGGATGAACAACAAGGTTAACTCGGCAAAGGGAGAAATTAGGGTTTACATCTACCGAATACGGGGTAGAATACCAAAACTTTGGCTGGGATAAAATTGCTAGCAACCGGAAATTATCCACAAAAAGCACAGACTCCGTTGGGAATAAAACCACAACAGCACCAAATCCAACATCAGCCAGAACGAACCGCAAAGGTTACCTCTGCTAGGGGAAAAGAGATAGGACTTACGACTACCGAATACGGGGTAGTAGCCATCAACTCTGATGAGGATAAAAGAATTAGGGTTTACATCTACCGAATACTGGGTAGAAAACCAACAATTCCGCATGGGGAATGAGAGAATCATAAATCCGCACGGGAAACAAAATAGGGTTTATAACAAACCACCCACTCTTGCTGAGGAACAAAAGGTATATAACCATAAATTCCGCCAAGAAGAGGGAACATAGGACTTACAACTACCGGTTACTGGGTAGAGGCCCAAAAAGGATCCCGCTGGGGATAAGATGAATTAATGCCGGTTACTGGGCAATTCATTCATTTATTCCACAGGGAAGCATAAGAAACAGTTGATAAATAGCCAATTCGGGATCAATCCGAAAAGACAGACTGAATCAAGACACGTCCTATGAGGATATAACTCAATAGGAACATCCATCCCAATATATGTGTTGGGAGGAAACGGAAGAAACCGTCATCCACGAGGATATATCTCGGTGGGGAACTGCAGAAGGAAAGACAGACACTTTCTGCTTATGGGGCTGACTCTATATGGAGAGATTTAAACACCCGACATCTGCTTGGGAAGATCTATTAGAGATCTATATCACCAATAGCAGAGAACAACAAACAAAAGATATATGGCGAAAATGCAACATGAATATCTGAATGTTCATGAATATGCGTAATTTATGTTTGATGAATGCTGACAAAACAGACATATCTAACACAACAAGTCCAGGACATCAAACACCCGGTACTATACTTTCAGGGGACAAACCAACTGGAAAGCCAATCTGCTGGAGATCCACATGCTAAAAAGCAAAGATCTGCGGGGAGAAGATCAGAGATATCAGGAAACCACAAAATCTCTGAGTGATGGATCAACAATCAACCCAACTGGGGTACAGAAAGTCACAACAGGCAAGAACTGCCACAAAGACAAATCTGTTGGGGAATGTGAAATCCCAAGATATCTGCAAGGGGTCCTCAGCATCAACTGAGAAACAAAAGTTCACTGCACAAGCAAGAACTGCTATGAAAGCAACTTCGCATAACTCCGTTGGGGAACAACCCACTGAGGGAGAACAGATCATCCACGTAGAATCAACTGCACAAGCAACTCTACTGGGAAAACACAAGTAGCCACTCCATCGGGGATACACCCACTGAAGGAAAAATAGATCACACAAGTAGATCCTGCAACAAGCCACTCCACTGAGGATCAAAAGCAATCAGGAAATCAACCAAACCTCTGGATGCTAGACCACCAACCGACCCTACTGGGGAAACAGAGGTTTCAACAAGCGGAAACTGCCACAAAAGCAACTCTGTCGAGGATACCAGCTCTGGCGGGGACTCCGAGGAGATCATCACGGACGCAATCCTGACTCTGTTAGGGATACCAACTCCATTGGGGATTTTGCGTAGATACAATCCACCAAACCACAAATCTACTGGCGGCCAGGGAATCCACTGAGGAACCCACTGGGGATATGGAGGGGAGTTGGGGAATCAACCACTAAATGCTGACTCTTCTGAGGAGAACACCCACAACTGCTGAGGAGGAACATAATCACTGCCCTGCTGAAGGGATAAGCGCACTGATGGGGAGATATAGCAACAATGCAGTATATCATATCAACAGCCCTGGCGACAGTGCTGAGGAAAGTGGTAAAGTACCGGGATATCAATCCACCAACCACTGAATCTTAAAAAGAAAGCAACCATGCTGAAGAGAGAAACAACAACTCTGCTTCGGCAACTGCACTAGGGAGCGAGGCTACTGCTGGAAAAGAAAACGAAGTCTTCAACAACATCTGCTTGGGGAATAACCCCAACAAAAACTCTGTTTGGGGAACAACCCCAACAACAACGCAGGAGAAAGAGGATACAACCATGCCAGGAATATGAACAAATGTCTTACCTGTTGGAAATCATGCCACCCTTGGGAGAGCACTAAGAGATTCTTAAGTATCCTTTCATCATTGTGAATGTTCACTTTGTTTAAAACAACAATTTTGAAAAATTTATTTGTTTAAAACTGTCGTACCCCAAATTTTGCCCACACTTCATATGTTTTCTAGTGCCATTTTATTTCAAATAATTGAAATGACACATTTGGGAAGAGAGCATGTGTAAGGAGTACAATCATAAGGTCTTGGGTTCAAATCCCAACTCTCATTTTTTTAGTACATTTTTCTCTTTTTCCGTTATTTCTACCTTTCACAAAAAAAATAAAAAAAAATACATTCTTATTTTTGATTTTTGATTTAATATTTTTAGATAAATACAATCTTTCCATTTTTATGAACTTTTATTTAAAAAGAGTAAAAAAATATCCAGAAAAATATTATTAATATTACTTGTTCCATTTTATGCACTTTTATTTAAAAAAGAGTAAAAAATATCCAGAAAAATATTATTAATATTACTTGTTCCATTTTATGCACTTTTATTTAAAAAAGAGTAAAAAAAAATATATCCAAAAAAATATCATTTAAGATTACTTGTTCGATTTTATGCATTTTTATTTAAAAAGATTAAAAAAAATATAAAAAAAGTTTTATGGTATATATTTTTGCTCCATTTTATTTCAAATAATTATAATAGCTCAGCTGATGAGAGTTTAAGTATGAAGAGTGGCAAACATAGGGTCCTAGGTATGAATTATGTTGGGACATTTTATTAATTTTTATTTCTTCTCATTTTTCTTATTTTAGTTCATTTTCTATTCTTCTTCTTTTTATTTATTTATTTACTATTATAACTATTATTATTATATTTTGATATTATTAGTAACATTAGGTACTGTTATTATTATTAAAAGAAAAAATCAAACAAATCTTGGTTAGTTAATTTTACTATTAATTTCATTAGGCATAGTATTATCATTGTCTTAAATGTTATTATTATTAGTATTAAAAGAAAAAAAAAGTAAGAAAAAAGAATTATGTTATCATTATTACTATTATTAAATTGAATAATTATTTTTGATATTATTATTATTAATTTAAATTATAGTCATTTATTATTATTATTATTATGCTATTTAACCAATAAATATCCCAAATATAAAAAAATAATAGTACAAGATCTTGCAATAAAAAATAATATTTTTTCCTTCCTCAATCCTACAAAAACATTTCAAAATCAACCCCAAATTAAAACCAGATCAAAACTTCATTTTTCTTCCCAGATAAAAATAGAAAAAAATCAAAATCTTTTTACATTGCTATTATTATTATTATTATCAATTATTATTCTTATTTACAAGTAAAATTCATAAAATATTTTTTCAGGATATCATTAATATCTTTATTATTAGTATTGATTCCTTTAATTATTATTGATTTACTATCATCAATTATCCGGATTATCATCATCAATTATCCAGATTATTATCATCAAACATCAAGTCAAAAAAATCATTTTTTATCATTTAATTAAAAACATTAATTTTTTCATTAAAATTATAATTTTATGCCTAAAATCTCAAAATATCGTAAAATAAAAAAAAATTGGAAATATTTTGTTTATATTTTATTTTAGGATAGTAATTCAATTTCATTTAACATTTCATTTTAGGATAGTAATTTAAATCGATTTTTAATATAAAAAAATATACAAAAAATATTAAGTGATTTTGTTCTTTTTAAATTATTCCATAATACTTTTATTTTTTATTTTTTATTTTAGAAATAATCAACATTACTAGTTTCTAAAGCTAAAAAAATGAGTTTATTTCTTAACTTTCGGTTTTCCTTTTTAGATGATTTTTAAAAATTATTATTCTGTACTTTTATGTGTTATTAGTAAAACAAAAATCAGAAAAATATGTCATTTATTTGATTGACTTCATTTTTAGCATGTTTTAAATATAATATCAATTTAATTAATAAAAATAATTGAAATTCAAGTCAAATGAAATATGTTTTTTGCACTTTTGGATTGTTTTAATTAATTGTTGGAATAAAATTAATTTGTTTCCTTCTTAATTTAACCTAATTTTATCTATAAATAGGACTTATGTTTACACTTCACAGTCATCCACAATTTACATATTCTTATCCTAAAATTGTTGCTCTTCACATCGAAGAACAACAACAAATAAATCCTAGACTCCAAAATCAAGTTGATCAAGAAATATCGAAAGAAAAAGGAAGAACGCGAGGAATAGGAGGAAGGAAGCAGCAGCTTACGTGGGTCACGACCCTTCAGGTTGGTATTTTCATACTATTGATCAATTGTATATATTCATTCTTGAATTCTTGTTTGGATTGCGATTTGGGGTCTGAATTAATTTTTGTGTGTTTTATTATTAAATAATTATGTATTTGAGTATTTAATTAATTTGATGTTGTATACACTTAATTTTGTTTTTGTGTAAGATTAACTTTTATTAAATTTTTATATAATCAAGTTTAATTATCATCATAAACTAAAATAACCTAACTTTACAAAATTCTATTCCCTGTAAAAAAAAAATTATACAATTATCACAATTTTGTTTTACATCTAATTAACATATTATCTTGCCAAAACTCATAAACATAATTCTAATAACCTAAAACAAAATCTCACGAAGCCTAAGAAAACAAACCTGCATTTTATTTTTCAGTGAGTTTACAAACGTTCTCACACTAATGCAATTTCAAACACATCTTTAAAAAGGGCTAAATTGTTAACATTGAACCTTCCATATTTTTTCAGTAAAAAAAACTCAATACATAATATACTTCCGGCCTATTTTTTAAGGGATAAAAATTTATGGGATAATTTAGGGATAATAAATAGGGATAATTTTTAGGGTTTTAGGGATAAATAATTAGAGATAAGGGATAAAAATAAGGGATAAAAATAAGGGATAAAAATAAGGGATAAAAATAAGGGATACAACAAGGGATACAACAAGGGATACAACAAGGGATATATCTTACTACATCTAAATTAATTTATTTTTATCAATTAAATTAAATTATATTTTTAAACTTAATGGGATAAGAATGCGGGATACAATGTGGGATAAAACTCTTTTGTTTCCAAGGGTTAAATTGGGGATAAAATCGGGATAAAAGATTACATCTAATACATAACTATGACTCTTAATTTATTTTCCCAAATAAATTAAAACAACATTTTTCGCAAGGGATAAAGGGATAAAGTCAATTCAAACTCACTTCAAATCATAAGACCTCTACCCTAGTGTATTGAGGCATCTTCTAAGATTACTTCTCCGCCCCCGATGCGTGAGAACTTTTAAGGGATAAAAATAACCAACCAACCAACAATTTTTAAGAAGAACTACGGTACTCTGATCCCTCGCATAATGCGAAGGTACGTAGGTATAGAGTTGTAAACTCTAGCGAGTACAATTATGAAAGTATTTTTGGGTTTCTCGTCCATTTGAAAGTAATACATTCTGTAAATAAATAAATACTTAAACAATTAATAAATATTAAAGCAAATGTTCCTTAGAAACACACTAGCCCTATAACTAAAGAAGGATCCCATTGAGTACAATGGAGGTAAGGGGTGCCTAATACCTTCCCCTTATTTAACCGACTCCCGAACCTAGCATCTTACCCTTAGTTCATAGGTTTTATCATTATTTCCCTGTTCCTTAGGAACGAATAAAGGATGGTGGCGACTCTGTCATTTTTCCAGCTGCGACAAAAACAATGACATTTTATCAATTAAAACATGCAAAACATTTGTTGAATTGAAACAAATAAGAGTGCAAACAATTGGATAAAAAACTCAAATCGATTTGATGGAATGGTAGCCTGCAAATGGCAAGACTCCATAGATCTATACAAATTTGAAATCAGTGATATATATTGGAAGAGGGCTACATTGAACATAATTATCCTTTCTCTACCAATTCGAATCTCGATGTATTCGAAGCTTCAGTCGACGACGAATCGAGAATCTCTGACGAAAAGACAGCTGTGGAACAGAAAGTCTTGTCAGGATGCAGTTACTTGCCAAATCCCTAATTTTTGCCTAGATTGCCCCAGGGTGAGGTACTCAATCTAGTGGGATGCAAATATACTTTTTTTTTCTCAAGTCTCTAACTTTTGCCTGGATCGCCCTTTCGGGTTCTCCACCGAGACGCTCATTTTTGCCTAAGCCGCCCTTTCGGGTTTTCAACTTAGCGAGCTATTCTGTTTTTCTTTTGCATACTTTTTTTTAGGCAAAGTATTTCTTGACTGCATCTGAATTCACAGGACGAGTGAAATCCTCCCCATCCATTGTTGTAAGCATCAAAGCACCGCCTGAAAAGGCTCTCTTAACAACATATGGACCCTCGTAGTTTGGAGTCCACTTGCCCCTGGAATCGGGCGCGAAAGACAAAACTTTCTTGAGCACAAGGTCACCTTCTCGGAACACACGAGGCTTGACCTTCTTATCAAATGCTTTCTTCATTCTCTGCTGATATAACTGACCATGGCACATGGCAGTCAATCGCTTCTCTTCAATCAAATTCAGTTGGTCATAACGACTCTGAATCCATTCAGCATCAGTCAACTTGGCTTCCATCAAGACTCTCATTGATGGGATCTCCACCTCTACTGGGAGCACAACCTCCATGCCGTAAACAAGAGAGAAAGGGGTTGCCCCTGTTGAAGTGCGGACAGATGTACGATATCCATGCAAAGAAAATGGCAGTATCTCATGCCAATCTTTGTACGTAACTGTCATCTTCTGGATAATCTTCTTGATATTCTTATTAGCAGCTTCAACAACCCCATTCATCTTAGGTCTGTAGGGAGAGGAATTATGGTGTGCAATCTTAAACTCAGCGCATAATTCATCCATCATCTTATTATTCAGATTAGATCCATTATCAGTAATGATCTTATCTGGCACACCATAACGGCAAATCAGCTGGTTCTTGATAAACTTCACGACCACCTGCCTGGTCACATTCGCATACGAAGCGGCTTCAACCCATTTGGTGAAGTAATCAATTGCTACGAGAATAAACCTGTGTCCGTTGGACGCTTTCGGTTCAATCATGCCTATCATGTCAATTCCCCACATAGAGAAAGGCCATGGTGACGAAATCACATTCAGAAGTGTCGGAGGAATATGAATCTTATCCGCATAAATCTGACACTTGTGGCATCTCTTCACATATTTGCAGCAGTCAGACTCCATTGTCAGCCAATAGTAGTCTGCTCTCAACATCTTTCTAGCCATGGCATGTCCATTGGAATGAGTACCAAATGAACCTTCATGGACCTCAGTCATTAACAGGTTTGCTTCGTGTCTATCCACGCATCTGAGCAAAACCATGTCAAAATTTCTCTTATACAACACTCCACCACTGAGGTAGAAACTGCCTGACAACCTTCTCAAAGTTTTCCTATCTTTCACAGATGCCCCAGGCGGGTAGACCTGGTTCTGGAGGAAATTCTTGATATCAAAATACCAAGGCTTGTCATCATTCACTTCTTCAACTGCAAATACGTGAGCTGGTCTATCCAAGCGCATCACGACAATATTGGGAACTTCATTCCAATACTTCACAACAATCATTGAAGCAAGCGTGGCAAGAGCATCTGCCATCCGATTATCCTCTCGAGGAATATGATGAAAATCAACTTCCGTAAAGAACGTTGAAATCCTTCTTGCATAATCTCTGTACGGGATGAGACCTAGCTGATTCGTCTCCCATTCACCCTTGATCTGATTAACAACTAGGGCCGAATCACCATACACATCAAGATGCTTGATTCTCAAATCAATGCATTCTTCCAAACCCATAATACAGGCCTCATACTCAGCCATATTATTCGTGTATTTGAAAGTTAGCCTTGCTGTAAGCGGAATATGCGTGCCATGAGGAGTAATGATTACTGCCCCAATTCCATTTCCATACTGATTCACAGCGCCATCAAACACCATCGTCCATCTGGAACCAGGCTCTGGACCTTCATCAAGTGTAGGCTCATCACAATCTTTCATTTTCAAATACAGAATCTCCTCATCTGGGAAGTCGTACTGAACAGACTGATGATCTTCAATCGGCTGGTGCGCTAAATGGTCAGCCAAGATACTACCTTTGATAGCTTTCTGAGCTCGATACTCGATATCATACTCAGATAACAACATCTGCCAACGGGAAATCCTCCCGGTTAAAGCAGGCTTCTCGAAAATATACTTGATTGGATCCATTCTGGATATCAACCAAGTTGTATGATTTATCATGTACTGGCGCAAACGCTTAGCAGCTCAAGCCAAAGCACAGCACGTCTTCTCAAGCATAGAGTACCGAGACTCACAATCAGTAAACTTCTTACTGAGGTAGTAGATAGCAGATTCTTTCTTCCCTGATTCATCTTGTTGACCGAGTACACAACCCATCGAGTCTTCAAGAACGGTCAAATACATGATCAGAGGTCTTCCTTCTACAGGCGGAGACAAGATCGGAGGTTCAGACAGATACTCTTTGATACTGTCGAAAGCTTTCTGGCAATCCTCGGTCCAATCATGAGACTGATCTTTCCGGAGGAGCTTGAATATTGGCGCACATGTGGCAGTCATGTGGGATATAAATCTGGAAATGTAGTTCAAGCGGCCAAGAAAACCTCGGACTTGCTTCTCAGTTTTGGGCGCAGGCATCTCTTGTATTGCTTTGACCTTTGCAGGATCAACTTCAATACCTCTCTCGCTGACAACGAAACCCAACAACTTGCCGGAACGGACTCCAAATGTACATTTGTTCGGATTCAGACAAAGTCTAAACTTCCTCAGACGCTGAAAAAGCTTCAACAAATGCTCAACATGTTCAACTTCCGTTCGGGACTTAGCAATCATATCATCAACATAGACCTCTATCTCCTTGTGCATCATATCATGAAACAAGGTAGTCATAGCACGTTGATACGTGGCTCCGGCGTTCTTCAAACCGAAGGGCATCACTCGATAACAGAATGTTCCCCAAGGTGTGATGAATGTTGTCTTCTCCATATCCTCGGGTGCCATCTTGATTTGATTATATCCGGAAAATCCGTCCATAAAGGAAAAGACTTTGAATTTAGTTGTATTGTCTACCAACATATCAATGTGTGGTAGAGGAAAATCATCTTTCGGACTAGCTTTGGTCAAATCTCTATAATCGAAACACATACGGACTTTTCCGTCCTTCTTAGGAACAGGCACAATATTGGCCACCCATTGAGGATATGTAGAAGTCACCAGAAACCCCGCATCAATTTGCTTCTAAACTTCCTCTTTGATCTTCACTGCCATATCTGGATGAGTTCTTCTGAGCTTCTGCTTCACAGGCACGCACTCAGGCTTCAAAGGCAGGAAATGTTGCACAATATCTGTATCTAAACCCGGCATGTCTTCATATGACCAAGCGAAGATATCGGAATATTCTTGTAGCAAACTGATCAAACCCTTCTTGACATATTCTTCAAGAAGTGCCCCAATCTTCACCATACGAACACAATCCTCAGACCCCAATCTTCCTGATGAGATTACCCGTCTCCTTGAGCACGAGAAGAATAAAAGCAACTCTTTTCATCTGCATAATTGGGGTCTTACAGATGCCCCTATTTAAGGTCATTCTAGCCGAAGAAGTGAAGTTTAGAAATCTTCATCTCGACGCGGTAGAATGGGCTTAAATAACAGTAATGAGACAAATTTTGGTCCCTAAGAGACCTCATGATGCAGATGTATGCATGCAAAAGAAACAAAACTCTGTGGGGAATATGGGTCCACAAAGAAGGAAAGACGATCCATCGGAGTAATACACTCTCCAGGAACAGAGACTCTAACAAGACTCTCATGGGGATAAGAAAAAGCAAGGAATGCGTGAGCAGGACACGACTTTGAATTAGGGAACAAACTGACATAACGCGAACAAGATACGACTGGACTGGAGACCTCACCGGGGAGAAAGGACTCAGACTGGGGAAAGAAAGAATTCCAAAGGATGACACATCCATTGGAAAGATTCAAACTGACTCACAAAATGTGTGTACTGGGGAGAACGCCAATACAGCAACACGAATAGAATCACAACTCCGCTGAGGAAATCTAACAAAGACTTTCCAGGGGAAGCCAAAGGATGAGATGTTACCGGTTAGTGAGTAACATGCTCGGGAAGAATGAATATCTAAGACCTGTGTACGGGTGAGAGATATCAATCGACCAAATCATCTGAGGAAAACCTGAAAAAGGTATACTTCAACTCAGGGAAATCTGACTCCACATGGGACCAAGGTCATAATAGGGAGCAGACAAGAAGGAACACCAAGGATACCGGGTTGTAGGTATGTAACAGGTGACCGACCAAAGCGTGAATTGGTGTGTGTTCCAAAACACTCATCATCCTGAAGAAAGCTATAAAAACAGACTTGTTTATACGATGGATATTTGATTCTGTAAAGAATACAAATCTTACTCAGTTGGGGAAACAAACAAAGGATTCAACCAAAGAGTGCATGAGATATATTATATATAGCCGTCAAAACGTAGATAATATACTCGCATGGAAGATTATCCATAACCGGGTTGTAGGTTGTTTATAGGATAAAATCCGAAATCGTGAATTGGTTTGTGTTCCAAAACACTCATCACCCTGAAGAAAGCTAGAAAAACAGTCTTGTTTATAGGATGGATATTCGATTCCACAAGGAATACGAATCTTACTCGACTGAGAAAACAATCAAAAGATTGACCCAAGAGTGTATGAGATATAATATCCATTACCGTTAGAACGTGGATAGTATACTCGCTTGGAAGATTATCCTTAACCGAGTTGTATAGTTGCAAACATCACTGCTTGCAACACTTTGAGTTTCTGTGACGCTGATCTCCCTGAGGAGGGAAGAGACCACAACATGGCTCTACATATTTCCATGAACTGCAAGACTGATGCCATGTCCAACGTGCTGGTGGACACTGGATCATCTCTGAATGTATTGCCAAAGACCACTCTTTCGAAGTTATCATATCAAGGGCCTCCCATGAGGCAGAGTGGTATTGTTGTGAAGGCTTTTGATGGGTCGCGCAAGACCGTGATTGGGGAAGTTGATCTCCCAATCAAGATTGGACCAAGTGATTTCCAAGTTACCTTCCAGGTTATGGATATCCACCCATCTTATAGTTGTCTCCTTGGCAGACCATGGATTCACGAGGCGGGCGCCGTGACATCCACCCTACACCAGAAGCTGAAATTTGTCAAGAACAAGAAACTAGTCGTGGTAGGGGGAGAAAAGGCTCTCCTGGTTAGCCATTTGTCTTCTTTCTCATATATTGATGCTGAGGATGAAGTTGGAACGCCTTTCTAAGCTTTGTCTATTGCTGAGCCAATTGAGAAGAAGTCTCCTTCATTTGCTTCCTACAAAGATGCGAAACTGGCCATTGAATGTGGTGCAGTTGCTGGTTTAGGGAAGATGATCGAGCTTGAAGACAATAAATCCCAGGCTGGCATTGGCTATTCTTCTGGGGCATTCAACGAGCAAGGTTTGTTCAAGAGTGGAGGTTTCATCCATGCTGATCAGACTGAAGAAGCTGCCGCTATCTTGGAAGAGGATGCAGAGGACTTGAGCAACTTCATCATTCCTGGTGGTGTCTGCCATAATTGGGTCGCTGTAGATGTTCCTACAGTCATTCATAGATCAGAGTAATGATTCACTTTATTCAAAACCCTTCTCCCATGCCAAAAGGAGAAGTGATGACATTGTTGGCAAAGCATTTATACAATGATATTTTCATTCAATTAATGCATTGTTAAACATTTGTTTTTCCCCATTGTTTTCACTTTTTGCTTTTGCATGAAATCAGTGATCACAAAAAACCATAAAAACAAGAATAAAAGCAACTCTTTTCATCTGCATAATGGTTTTCTTGTTTAAATTCTGAAGTTTTTCATTAACCAAAATTATTATGCAGGTTGATTCTAAAACCCATTGAACATAATGATCCAACGCCATCTCCCAATTTTGAATTCCCTGTATTTGAGGCAGAGGAAGATGATGTTGAAGAGATTCCTGATGAGATTACCCGTCTCCTTGAGCACGAGAAGAATAAAAGCAACTCTTTTCATCTGCATAATTGGGGTCTTACAGATGCCCCTATTTAAGGTCATTCTAGCCGAAGAAGTGAAGTTTAGAAATCTTCATCTCGACGCGGTAGAATGGGCTTAAATAACAGTAATGAGACAAATTTTGGTCCCTAAGAGACCTCATGATGCAGATGTATGCATGCAAAAGAAACAAAACTCTGTGGGGAATATGGGTCCACAAAGAAGGAAAGACGATCCATCGGAGTAATACACTCTCCAGGAACAGAGACTCTAACAAGACTCTCATGGGGATAAGAAAAAGCAAGGAATGCGTGAGCAGGACACGACTTTGAATTAGGGAACAAACTGACATAACGCGAACAAGATACGACTGGACTGGAGACCTCACCGGGGAGAAAGGACTCAGACTGGGGAAAGAAAGAATTCCAAAGGATGACACATCCATTGGAAAGATTCAAACTGACTCACAAAATGTGTGTACTGGGGAGAACGCCAATACAGCAACACGAATAGAATCACAACTCCGCTGAGGAAATCTAACAAAGACTTTCCAGGGGAAGCCAAAGGATGAGATGTTACCGGTTAGTGAGTAACATGCTCGGGAAGAATGAATATCTAAGACCTGTGTACGGGTGAGAGATATCAATCGACCAAATCATCTGAGGAAAACCTGAAAAAGGTATACTTCAACTCAGGGAAATCTGACTCCACAGGGGACCAAGGTCATAATAGGGAGCAGACAAGAAGGAACACCAAGGATACCGGGTTGTAGGTATGTAACAGGTGACCGACCAAAGCGTGAATTGGTGTGTGTTCCAAAACACTCATCATCCTGAAGAAAGCTATAAAAACAGACTTGTTTATACGATGGATATTTGATTCTGTAAAGAATACAAATCTTACTCAGTTGGGGAAACAAACAAAGGATTCAACCAAAGAGTGCATGAGATATATTATCTATAGCCGTCAAAACGTAGATAATATACTCGCATGGAAGATTATCCATAACCGGGTTGTAGGTTGTTTATAGGATAAAATCCGAAATCGTGAATTGGTTTGTGTTCCAAAACACTCATCACCCTGAAGAAAGCTAGAAAAGCAGTCTTGTTTATAAGATGGATATTCGATTCCACAAGGAATACGAATCTTACTCGACTGAGAAAACAATCAAAAGATTGACCCAAGAGTGTATGAGATATAATATCCATTACCGTCAGAACGTGGATAGTATACTCGCATGGAAGATTATCCTTAACCGAGTTGTAGGTTGTTTATATGATAAAAATCCGAAACCGTGAATTGGTTTGTGTTCCAAAACACTCATCATCCTGAAGAAAGCTAGAAAAGCAGTCTAGTTTATAGGATGGGTATTCGATTCCACAAGGAATACGAATCTTACTCGACTGGGGAAACACGAAAGGGCTTCGACTGAAGAATGCATGAGATATATTATCTATAGCCGTCAAAAACGTAGATAATATACTCGCATGAAAGATTATCCATAACCGGGTTGTAGGTTGTTTATAGGATAAAATTCGAAAAGAAAGGCATCAGGATACCGACTAGGTATATAAGGATGACCGATCAAAGGGAGCAACAGACATTACCAACAAGAGGGTAAATGAAAGAAGACTCGCTGGGGATACATTGATGAAAATCAATGATCCGGGGATCACAATCATTGACAAAAGGTGAAAGGACCCGCTGGGGATAAAATTGCTAGCATACGACAATTATCCACAAAAGACCTGCTGGGGATATAAGTGCTTACTTAAGCAACTTATCCAAACGCAGGAAAATCAACATCGAAAACTAGATGAAGATAACCACAAAGAGGGGATTACATCTACCAAAGATCGGGTAGAAAACCACAGAAGGGGAATTGTCATCGGTTGGGATGAACAACAAAGTTAACTCCGCTAGGGGAGAAAACAGGGTTTAAATTACCGGTTAGTAGGTAGTAAACCGCACAGGTAGGACTTACGACTGCTGGTTTGTAGGCAGAAAGCCAAAAGTACCACTGAGGATAAGATGAATGAGCGCCGGTTTGTAAGCCACTATTCATTTACACCACAGGGAAGCACGAGAGACAATTGAAAAAAAGGGCCAATTTAGGATCAAACCAAAAAGGCGGACTGAATCAAGACTCGTCCTAATAAGAGTATAACTCAGAAGGGAAAACCCGTCCCAATGTGTGTGTTGGGAGGGAACGGAAACAACCGTCATCCACGAGGATATATCTCAGTGGGGAATGGCAGGAAAGGATAGACACTTTCTGCTTATGGGCTGACTCTATTTTGAGAGATTAAACACCCGACATCTGCTTGGGGAGATCTACTGGGGAGATCTGTATCACCATTAGTAGGAAACAACAAACAAAAGATATATGGCAAAAAATGCAACATGAATATCTGAATGTTTATGAGTATGCATGAATATGCGTGATTTATGTTTGATGAATGCTGACAAAACAGACATATCTAACACAAACAGGCTCAGGAATCAAACGCCTGGTACTACACTTCCAGGGGAAAAAAATCCAACTGGAAAGCCAATCTGCTGGAGATCTTCATGCTGAAAAGCAAAGATCTGCGGGGAGGCAAAAGATCAGAGATATCACGAAATCACAAAATCTCTGAGTGATGGATCAACAATCAACCCAACTAGGGTACAGAAAGTCACAACAGGCAACAACGGCCACAAAGACAAATCTGTTAGGGGACAAGGAGAAATCCCGAGACATCTGCAGGGAGATTCTCAGTATCAACGGAGAAACAGAAGTTCACTGCACAGGCGAGAACTGCCATGAAAGCAACTCCAAATAACTCCGCTGGGGAACGACCCACAAAGGGAGAACAGATCATCCATGTAGAATCTAACTGCACAAGCAACTCTACTGGGAATAATGTCAGCCATTCCATTGGGGATAAACCCACTGAGGGAAAAATAGATCACACAAGTAGATTCTGCGATAAGCCACTCTACTGGGGATCAAAAGCATCAGGGAATCAACCAAATCTCTGGATGATAGATCACCAACCAACCTTACTGGGGAGAACAACTCTGGCGGGGATCCTGATTATGTTGGGGATACCAACTCTGGCGGGGACTCTAGGGAAATCACACAGATATAATCCACCAAACCACAAATCTACTGGGAGATCCACTGGGAATTCACTTGAAGAAATCCACTGGGGATAAGGAGGAGAGCTGGGGATCAACCACCAAATGCTGAACCTTCCAAAAATAAACCCACAACTGCCGAGGAGGAAAATAATCACTGCTCTGCTGAAGGGAGAAGAGGTGAAAACCTCAACAAGCGCTCCGATGGGGAAATATAACATCAAATGCAGTATATCATATCAACAACCCTGGCGACAGTGCTGAGGAGAGAAGCAACAACTTCGCTGGCGACTGTACTGGGGAGAGTGACGAGGTACTGGGGTCTCAAACCACCAACTACCGAATCTTCTAAAAGGAACGCACCCATGCTGGGGAGATAATATTGCTGAAGAAGAAAACGACGTCTTCAACAAGCACTCTGCTTAGGGAACAACCCCAACAAAAGCTCTGCTTGGGGAACAACCCCAATAACAATCTTGGAGAAAGAGGATACAACCATGCTAGGCATATGAACAAATGTCTTACCTGTTGGAAATCATGCCACCCTTGGGAGAGCACTGAGAGATACTTAAGTATCCTTTCATCATTGTGAATGTTCACTTTGTTTAAACAATAGTTAGAAAAATTTATTTGTTTAAAACAATGACATTTTATCAATTAAAACATGCAAAACATTTGTTGAATTGAAACAAATAAGAGTGCAAATAATTGGATAAAAGGCTCAAATTTATTTGATGGAATGGTAGCCTGCGAATGGCAAGACTCCATAGATCTGTACAAATTTGAAATCAGTGATATATATTGGAAGAGGGCTACATTGAACATAATGATCCTTTCTCTACCAATTTGAATCTCGATGTATTTGAAGCTTCAGTTGACGACGAATCGAGAACTTCTGACGAACAGACGGCCATGGAACAGAAAGTCTTGTCAGGATGCAGTTACTTGCCAATTCCCTAATTTTTGCCTAGATTGCCCCAGGGTGAGGTACTCAATCTAGCGGGATACAAATATCTTCTTTTTTTTCAAGTCTCTAATTTTTGCCTGGATCGCCCTTTCGGGTTCTCCACCGAGACGCTCATTTTTGCCTAAGCCGCCCTTTCGGGTTTTCAACTTAGCGAGCTATTCTGTTTTTCTTTTGCATATACTTTTTTTTTAGGCAAAGTATTTCTTGACTGCATCTGAATTCACAGGACGAGTGAAATCCTCCCCATCCATTGTTGTAAGCATCAAAGCTCCGCCTGAAAAGGCTCTCTTGACAACATATGGACCTTCGTAGTTTGGAGTCCACTTGCCCCTGGAATCGGGCGCGAAAGACAAGACTTTCTTGAGCACAAGGTCACCTTCTCGGAACACACGAGGCTTGACCTTCTTATCGAATGCTTTCTTCATTCTCTGCTGATATAACTGACCATGGCACATGGCAGTCAATCGCTTCTCTTCAATCAGATTCAACTGGTCATAACGACTCTGAATCCATTCAGCATCAGTCAACTAGGGATTTGAGGGTATAATTTTTCTTTTCTCTTTTGAATTTTTTTTTTGATTTTTTGATTTTTTTCATTTTGTTTTTCACCCTCTTCTTTTTTATTACATTTGTAATGCCCCCAGTTTGAGTGTTTTGCTGATTCTCAAGATACAGCTGAATGAGCTTATTTTCGTGCTCAAGAAGACGGGTAATCTCATCAGGAATCCCCTTCAACATCATCTTCCTCTGCTTCGAATACAAGGAATTCAAGATTGGGAGATGGCGTTGGATCATTATGTTCAATGGGTTTTAGAATCAACCTGCATAATGATTTTGGATAATAAAAAACTTTAGAATTTAAACAAGCAAATCATTATGCAGATGAAAAAGATTGCTCTTATTCTTGTTTTTATGGTTATTTTGTGATCACTGATTTCATGCAAAAGCAAAAAGTGAAAACAAATGGAAAAACAAATGTTTAACAATGCATTAATTGAATGAAATATCATTGTATTCAATGCTGCCAACAATGTCATCACTTCTCCTTTTGGCATGGGAGAAGGCTTTTGAACAAAGTGAACCATTACTCTGATCTATGAATGACTGTAGGAACATCTACAGTGACCCAATTGTGGCAGACACCACCAGGTATGATGAAGTTGCTCAAATCCTCTGCATCCTCTTCCAAGATAGCAACAGCTTCTTCAGTCTGATCAACATGGATGAAACCTCCACTCTTGAACAAACCTTGCTCGTTGAATGCCCCAGAAGAATAGCCAATGCCAGCCCGGGATTTATTGTCTTCAAGCTCGATCATCTTCCCTAAACCAGCAACTGCACCACATTCAATGGCCAGTTTCGCATCTTTGTAGGAAGCAAATGAAGGAGACTTCTTCTCAATTGGCTCAGCAATAGACAAAGCTTGGAAAGGCGTTCCAACTTCATCCTCAGCATCAATATATGAGAAAGAAGACAAATGGCTAACCAGGAGAGCCTTTTCTCCCCCTACCATGACCAGTTTCTTGTTCTTGACAAATTTCAGCTTCTGGTGTAGGGTGGATGTCACGGCGCCCGCCTCGTGAATCCATGGTCTGCCAAGGAGACAGCTATAAGATGGGTGGATATCCATAACCTGGAAGGTAACTTGGAAATCACTTGGTCCAATCTTGATTGGGAGATCAACTTCCCCAATCACGGTCTTGCGCGACCCATCAAAAGCCTTCACAACAATACCACTCTGCCTCATGGGAGGCCCTTGATATGATAACTTCGAAAGAGTGGTCTTTGGCAATACATTCAGAGATGATCCAGTGTCCACCAGCACGTTGGACATGGCATCAGTCTTGCAGTTCATGGAAATATGTAGAGCCATGTTGTGGTCTCTTCCCTCCTCAGGGAGATCAGCGTCACAGAAACTCAAAGTGTTGCAAGCAGTGATGTTTGCAACTATACTATCAAACTGTTCTATCGTGACATCGTGATCAACATAAGCCAGATCCAATACTTTCTGCAGAGCCTCCCTATGGGGTTCTGAGTTCAGCAGCAAAGATAAAACATAGATTTTGGATGGCGTTTGTAGAAGCTGGTCTACAACGTTGTACTCACTCTTCTTGATGAGCCTCAGCATCTCATCACATTCTTCATTCGCAACGCCACTCGGGCCAACAGAAGAAACAAGAGTCTTTTGTACGGAGGAGGGTTTGGCAACAGCAAGTGCCGGGTTCGGAACATTCACCGCAGCCGTCCCAACCGGACGCTCAACAGAATCAGAAACAACATGAGACTTCGGGGGTGCAGAAAACACCCGACCACTACGGGTCAACCCGCTCACGTCAGCAATATTGGTAACAGAAGTTGAAGGCAATGGCACTTCCTTCCCATCTTCGACAACAACGGGATTATACCTGAAAGGGATCTCTTTATCCAAAGAATAAGGCACAGGGCCTGCAGGCTTGATTATCAGAGAAGGAGAGACCTTCGGCTTGCTACCATCATAACGGATGACAACAGGCTCGGGTAATTTGAACACAGGAGAGATAACGTTGACTTCTGGTTCATCTTCAACAACATTACGATTCTGAAGAATCTCTATGGTACCTTCGTCCAACAGCTCTTGAAGCTCTCTGCGCACTTGGCGACAACCCAATCTATTAACTGAGCAAATGCGGCATCTGTCATAGTCATGCTCCATATGACTGTACTGACACAGCAAACGATGCAACTCGACTAATGACTGTCGAATATGACTCACATATTTGACTTTATATTTCCCAGGGCACCCATGGACCATGTTCACTGATTTCCCATGCTCGGGCAATGGGTTCTTGGTAACATTGGGGCCTGAGTCCTCAAAGCTCAGAATACCGCATCTCATAAGGTCTTGCACCTTAGTCTTCAGCGGATAGCAATTCTCAATATTGTGTCCCGGAGCACCGGAATGATAAACACAGTGTTGATCTGGCTTATACCACCATTGCGGGTTCGTAGGCACAGCTGGAGGATCCCTTGGAGTAACCAGTTTCCTTTCCAACAAGGAAGGATACAATTCAGCGTATGACATAGGAATAGGATCAAAGCTGATCTTCTTCCTATCATAGTTCAGATTAGCCTGGTTACTAGTGCTGTCACGAGGCTGGTAAGCCTGTTGCTGTGGACGGTGCTGCTGTTGATACTGAGGTTGTTGCTGATGCTGATGCTGATTAGGCTGCTGATACCGAGCACTATCTCTGAAGACAGGTGCTATATGAGCCACCTGGTGTTGATTGCTGGTACGACGTACTGGCTTCCTCTGCACAGAGGGTCTTCTTGGTTTAGCATGGGATTGCACAGCATGTGCCTCCCCATCTTTTTTCTTAAACGCCCCATACCGTTTAGAAGAGCTCTCATCCTTTGACAGACGTCCTTCACGGACTCCTTCCTCCAGACGCATCCCCATGTTCACCATCTCGGTGAAATCAGAGGGGGCGCTCGCAACCATCCGCTCATAATAGAATGAGCTAAGAGTCTTCAAAAAGATCTTAGTCATTTCCTTCTCTTCTAGCGGACGAGTAATCTGAGCTGCCAGCTCTCGCCACCTCTGGGCGTACTCCTTAAATGTCTCTTTATCCTTCTGAGACATGGCTCTGAGTTGATCACGGTCAGGCGCCATATCAACATTGTACTTGTACTGGTTGACGAAGGCTTCGCCAAGATCATTGAAGGACCGGATGTTTTCACTATCAAGGCTCATATACCAGCGAAGAGCCGCACCGGACAAACTATCTTGGAAGTAATGAATCAGAAGCTGATCATTATCTGTTTGCGTAGACATTTTCCTGGCATACATAACCAGGTGAGCGAGAGGGCAGGTGTTCCCCTTATATTTTTCAAAGTCAGGAACTTTGAACTTGATTGGAATCTTTACACCGGGAACAAGGCAAAGTTCAGCAGCAGACTTGCCAAACAGATCTTTCCCTCGGAGGGTCTTCAATTCCTTACGCAGCTCAAGGAATTGGTCATTCATCGCGTCCATCTTTTCATTAACATCTGGGCTCTTAGACGGCTCAGAATGATAGATGGTGTCGTCTACCCTAGGAATGGTATGCACGACAGGAGGAGCAGCAGCAAGGACCGGGCTAGATGCCGGCATAGAAGCAAAAGTGGGAGCTGGAATATCTGGCATGAAACCCGGAGGCATACCCCACGGAAACCCGGCTGGCATGGCATTCGGCATGAAATGGGCACTGGCAGCTGGCACAGTCGGAGCAACGACTTCAGAAATAACCGTCCTCTGGGGAGGAGTTGCAGGAGGCGGAGAAGGTTGATTCTGTGCAGCCAAGAATTGCTCCATCAGAGCACTCAGACGAGCGACCTCTTCCTTCAGCTCTCGGTTCTCTTGTTCAAGTTGATCCATCACTCTAGCAGAATTAGCTCTGGTATAGTACCGGTGAGTCAGCTTGTCTTCAAAATAAATGAAGAGCACAGAGTTAGGCCACAGACAAGAAGACCAGAACAATACCTGCTTATGCAAAATGATGCATGTAGTGCTCGTGCATATGCTTTGTTTTTTATTTTCAAGGAACTTTTTAGGGCATTTATTTGCAAATTTGAATATTTAAGCATTTGGAAAATATCTCATCAAATATATTTAAAACAAAGAAGTACAACATTGTTGATCAAATTACAAGAGAAAAGGAAAATAAACATCCTATGGATCCCTAGAAGCTCGGGATGCTGGAAGACGAGAAACACAAAGCTTCTTGATCTCTCTCTCATAGGCAGCTTCCATGTCCGCTTTCTCCTTTACAAGTCGATCATACTTCCTCTTCCAGAACTTGGAAGACTGAGGAAGCAGAGAAGTCCAAGTATCATTCGGATCATCGATCACCTGATGCTCGAGAAACTCAATCAGAGCGTCCTTCTCCTTAATTTGCTGAAGCAACTCCTCTCTTTCACGGATCCAGGCACGTGAAAGGTCTTCTTCTCTCAACTCCTCTACACCTTGGTTAGGGAGGGTTGAAGGCCCAGCCACATCCAATGGTGTAGGTCTCGGATAGTCGTACGACATCAGATATTCAGAAGCTCTCTGTCTGACCCAAGAGGTATATGGCTCCAAAGCAATGCAATTCTTCGGACCCAATTCGTTCCTACTCTTCTTATGAATATTGCGCCAAGAGCGGAAAAATATGGCTTTCAGGCCTTGGGGATCTTTACCCTCCTGAAAGAATACACCTTCTAACAGAATGTTATAAGGCTTATCCTTTAGGGGGAACCCAAGCTGACGACGTGCTAAGATAGGATTGTAGCTGATCCCACCACATGTACCAAGAAGAGGCACATTAGGGAATTCACCACAAAAATCAATAATCTGAACAGTATCATACACGCGATCATACCAAGAGATATCATCATTAGTGAGAGACATAAGCCTCTGAGACCACCGTAGACATCCCTTGTTCTCCTTGAAAGCGACCGTCTGCGGTAAGTGAGAAATAAACCACTTATACAGCAGAGGCAAACAACACACAATAACTCCTCCACCCTTTGCATTTCTCAAATGCAAAGAGACATAGGCATCACCCAACAGAGTAGGAACGGGATTAAGAACTGAGAAGATCCTAATGGCGTTCACATCCACAAATTTGTCGATGTTGGGGAATAATACCAAACCATAGATGAGCAGCACGAATAAAGCCTCAAAGGCATCCTCACTCATGGCCTTCCCATAAATGGTAGCTTGAGCGATGAGGAACTCAGAAGGAAGACCCTGAATTCCACCTTTGGTAGTCAGATTAGCTTTAATCAAAGACTCATCTATGTGCAACAAGTCTGCAATCTCTCGAGCAGTCGGAATACTCTCTAAGCCACTGAACGGCACCTGATCCAGAATCGGGATCCCAATAAGATGAGAATACTCCTCCAAAGTAGGCAACAACTGGAAGTCCGGAAAAGAGAAGCAGTGATACAGAGGATCATAGAACTGAGCCAAAGTGCTCATCAAACCCTCATCAACCTGAGTAGTCAACAGCGGCAGAAGCTTCCCATAATGAGCTTTGAAACCCAAGGGATCTAATACATAAGATGTCAGATTCCTTAACTCTTTCACATCGGGCTGTCTAAAGCTGTACTTCTTTGTATGCCTTTTTGGTCTTTCCATGTCTGAAAATTTTGCAAATAAACCCTTTAAGTTCCTTGAAAATTTTCTGATTTTTCTGATGACATGAATGCAGATGAATGCATGAATGCAACAATCACACTCAAGGATCAAGCAAGTCACACCAGACAAAGGTCATGGGAAAGCTCATTGTATCCCTAATATCAATCATCCATTTTGGTGGATTATGGTTTTCACCTTATCAACACCCAAGTTCCATTGATATTAACGGTACATGAACCGGCTCAAACATCCTTAATATCAACCATCCGTTTTGGTGGATTGTGGTTTACACCTTATCAACACCCAGGTTCCATTGATATTAAGGTTGTCTGAACGACTCAACCATGAATCACGGGTTTGCTGAGAGTCACGAGCATGGAGTCTTGGTTAAGAACCACCCAAAGGGAGTGTACTAGGGTTTAAACCTGCCAAACATGTTCTACCAGAGATCCCATAATCATCATCCCATCCTTCGAATATTATCGGAGGAACGAATACTCGTATTCCAAAAATATTCTCAAGAGAGACTCTTATGAGTGTAGTATCGCGTAACAATCGCATCAGATCTGACATCTGAACGACCTCCGCACTACGTCCTAAAATAGGCCAAGATGGGCTTGGTAAACTAAGGTCCTTGGCTTCTAAGGCACATGATTGAAAGAATAATGCCTAACCACTAATAACTTGTGCGACATTATTAATCCAACATGACCTCCACCAAGTGAATGGACTCGCAAGTCAACTGGCTAAGGAATACTCCACACCAGTCAACAAGACTATGCCATTCTCCTATCCTAAGGTGCACTCGAGTTCGGGTATAGAACTCATCTCACAGAGATCACCAAAGCAAACAGCAATTGTATATCAAGCAATTCAAACATTACAATCAATACAGTTATCCCAAATTATACAAAGATATGTCATATAACAGATAAACAATATATCACACAACAAGGGATGAAAAGTAGGCAATACCACCAAGGAAATACTCCCCAGTGGAGTCGCCACTTTTCTATAGCGGTGTATTCGTCACTTTATGATTTATTGATTAAATCAAAAGCAAAGCATACAAAGAAATCGAGTCGCCACCGCACTTTTATTTATCCAAAGGAATGGCCAAAAAGCGAACAAAAGCCTAAGAAGTTTTACACATAGAAAACTAATGAAAAGATCAGAGAATCTGGGTAAGGGGTAAATTACGCAATGGGAAGGTGTTAGGCACCCAAAACGTCCTAGGTACTCCTAGGGAGCCCTTTTCACACTTGTTATATAAAAAAGTTTATTTATTTATGACATATTATGCAAACAATGATGGAAGGGATGAGAAAAGAATATACAATTTTTATTGTTTTTGTGTTTGAACGGATGAACCCGTTGCCTACGTACCTTCCATGAAAGGTAAGGATCAAAACGCCGTAGTTCGGCTAAAAGATTTCCAAAAGGTAGGTGAATTGATTTTAAAACAAGAGCACTAAGGATTTTCATTATCAACGGAAGAAAACTCAACCAAGACCAACAATCCACCATGCGAGGATGGCTTCAACATACTAGTGAGGGGTTAACCCTATAATAAGTATGGAAGACTTACAATCAACTCACTAAGGATGTGGTGAGATTTACATCAACCACTATGATAATTGAAACCTATGGCTAATGTATGGAAACATATCAACAATGGACAAAGCCACAAAACAATTGAATGAGTGTGATTAACCAATTATGAGTATTTACAAAATATGGTCAAAGTATGATTAGAATTCAATTCAAAGAAGTATTATGAAATGGAATTTGAAAATCAAGGGCTTAAGGCCCAGGTTTCTAATTTGAAAACAGGTGAAAAGTTTGCACAATAATATTTTCAAGTTTTGAAAGCCAACAAGTGCAAAGAGGTTTGAAGAAACAAAAAATGGGAGGTGAGGGAGTGTAAAACTTCTCAGATGTTCACCTCTTGAAATCATATGGAAAATGATCCAAGTGTGTCCTTAGGAATAAACAAATGAGCAATAACAAATAAGCAAAACAAATGATACCGGATGCCAATTGCTGGACTTACACCAATCTCACAAACAAAGGTGGATACCGGATACCAATCAATGGATTTACACCAATCTCCTAAAACAAACAGGGATATCAGATGCCAATAAATGGGCTTATACCAATCTCCTAAAGCAAAACAAAACATGGATATCAGATGCCAATAAATGGACTTATTCCAATCTCCCAATACAAAACAAAACATGGATGTCAGATGCCAATCTATCTGGGCTTACTCTAATCTCCAACAGATGATCATGGGAAAACAAATGCCAACAACATGGACTTACAATTGAATCCTCACATACAACAAACAAACAAAAACACTAAGCAAAGAGGACATAAGTGGCCAATGAAATGGTCTTACACTCAATCCCTTCCAAATCATAGGAACAATGGCCAATGAATGGACTTACAGTTGATTCCTCAATGGACAAACAAAGATGTGTCACAAAGATATGAAATGATGATCATGCAATAATGAACAATTAATGATGATAAATGCACAAAGGCAAACAAGAAAACATGTACAGATGAACCAATAAGCAATCAATGATTCAGTTAGCACACACTATATACAAGCAATTAGGCTCAAGCAAGGGTTAGACTTTAAAGTCAACTGGAATGGGGTAATTGGTGCTCTTAACCTTAACATTGAGAGTTAAGGTGAAGTAGATGAAAAGGATATGAGGGGTGTGCCTCATAGCTCTTATCCCTGGTCAGGGAGAGCTTTGAATATTAGAAGGTATGGGAGTTCAGAAAGTTGGAACTCTCTCCACAAGTGAATGACTCTATAGATCTTGGGTTAAGATCCACAATGCATCAACATGTAATGTGAGCAAAGGGATGACACACAGACTAACAGGAGATGGATTGCACATCTCTTTTATCTGTCAATTGCCTTATCAAAGGACTTTTCCTGCTTGGGGACAAAAAGTAAACAATCACAAGCATTGCCTCTTAAGGAGGACTTCAGACAGTTGCCTGATCACATAACAGGCCAGGTCTTCCAGACTACATGAAGAAGAGAAATTATACCTAAGTGGTTAAGCAACCAAGCAAAAGCAAGTTCAAAATGAACTTAAGCAACTAATGTACCTGAAAACAATCCAACTCAATCATTATACAACTCAAAAAGTCAAACAGATAGTTAATAGTCAACAGTCAACAGTACACAATCAAACAAGCAATGCAACAATGTGCAAGGCACAAGCTCAACTCAAATGAGCAAAAAGAATCCTACAAAACAAGTCAAGGTTAGTCAATATCAATCAAATAAACCAACTCAAGCAAATGTGAATCAATCCCCTTATGGCCATGTACTTCTTAACCTGAAAACAAGCTCAAACATGAGAAGCAAACCACTAGGTCAAGGCCTAGGGTCAAAGAAGGAGAAATAATCCAAAACAGAACATGAAAATTGACATGAATCAAACTCAACCAATTAAGAACATAATCCAAAAGGTCTCATGTCAATAGCATCAACCAAATTTATTTCATAAACCAATCATGTCAAGGTATGCAAGTTGGAAACACATTGAAGCAACAGAATGAACAAATGCACATTAATTCAAAAATGGTTCAATAAATATCAAGAAAAATCATGGCTAAACAGCACTCATCAAATGATCAACAAAACAAAAATCATGGCTAAACAGCACTCATCAAATGATCAACAAAACAAAAATCATGGCATTTGGACAAGTATAAGCATGGCAATCACATTCATCAAGTCAAGGTAAGCACAAACAAGCTCAAATAGGACCACAAATGGTACATCAACTTAGCACCAGCCTAAAACAGAATTGACAAATGATAAAGACCTCAAACCAAAGCCACAGTAAACTTCAAAGTGTCTAGAAACCATGTACAAAATTTTACATCCATAGGATAAACAACCATCATTTCACAAATCATTGAAGTTCATGACTACTCAAAAGTTCACAAATGGCAATCCAGGAAGAAAAATATCAAACAAATCAGAAATCCATCCGAAAATTCCACAAAAATGCATGAGCAATCCTAACATCCAGAAGAAGCATCATACAAAAAATCACATCATTTGGCATTTATTTGGCATGGCAAAGAAAATTCACAAGTTGAGCAAGCAAAGGTGTGACACACATTGTCACACCTACATTAACCAGATCATATCTCAACAACCATAAGTGCTAAAAATGCAAACTCAACACCAAAATGACCAGCAAGATGTCTAGTTTAAGCATACCAAATTTCACAATCATTGGGTGAAAACGCATCATTTCACAAAGCAAATGGCAAGCAAGGTTCAAAAATCACATGCATGCACAAACCCTAAGCCAAAATAATTTTCAACCGTGCACAAATTCTGGAAAAATATCCAAAAAAAAGTAGACATGATGAGGATCAAGATGCAAAAAATCTCATGTCATTTGGATGATTATTTATGGAGTTATGAATTTTAGAAGTGAAGAAAAAAATAAAAAAACATGATGAAGCATACATGAGCATGGATGAGTAAAGGAAATAAATCAGCAAGGCAATTTGGATAAAAGCATCAGCCAGGATTCGAACCACGTCACCATTTAAAATGCCAAGCGCGCCAAGGTCAAACGCGGTCGTTTGGTGTAAACCCTAAGCACAACGTGCATGCATGCAAAAGCCAAATCCGCAGGTAAAGTTGAAGAACATGCAAGAAAATTCGCAGGTAATGCTATGAAGGCTGTATGAAAATCCGTAGGTAATATGCAGCAGATGAAGAACACGATGAAGATCCTCATGATCTTCATCAACAATTTTCCAGAAAATTTCCAAAGTCTCCAGAAATGAAAAACACGAATAGCATTGTGAAGATCCAACATCAAGCAACAAGAATCAACAACAATTCCATCAAAAACACATCATATATGCATGGATCGAGTGAAACAAAAATCAACAACCAAACTTTGAACAACAATATCTCACTCAATTTGGCATGGATTCACACGATTTAAAGCTTAATCTACTCAGCAATCAAAGATCTATAACATTAGCATAATGAAAAGCAAGATTTCGAGAATTAATTTGTGACCTCTTGTAGCAACAGAACCGGATTCAGCTGGAATTATGCCTTGCAATGTTCAAAATCTTCTTCTACAATGATTATGAAGTGGATTGGAGGAGTTCTTGATGTCCAATTGAGCACGATTCAACAGATTGAAGAATCCACCATTGTTGATGTTCTTGCTTTGAGCAGCTTGAATTTGCACGAATCCACTTGAACCTTGCTTGAATAATGATCAGTGATGATGCTAGATGATGAATGAAGCAAGAATTATGCAATTGCTTTGAAGAAATGAGAGAAAAATTTGAGAGAAATTTGAGGGAAAAATTTTCAGATCTGAGATTTGTGAATTGTGGTTAGTGTTTTCTGTTAGGGTTTGAGGTTATATACCCCTAATTAGTCATGCTTAATCATGTTTAACCAAAATGCTAATGAATGATTAACTTTGGAGGTGTTTGGACAAATTGGCATTTTCACCTTTGCATGGAAATGGTTAATGAACAGTGCACGAAATTTAAATGATTTTCACTTAAAAACACATTTTAAAACCATTGGCAATTGTAAAATATTCAAATGAATTACCAATTTTAAATTGTGAAATTTCCCTCCAAAAAATCAAGATTTTGCAAATGTTCATGAAATGGGAATTGATGCAATGTTATGCAAGATTGTGAAATTATAGGTCATGACAAGAATTTAGCAAAAAGAACCACATGATTTGGAGCTATGGTTTGAAAGTTATGCACTTTTGAAGTTCAATCCACACTTGGCCATGTTTTGATCATATCTCTTCAACCACAAATGAGAAATGGATGATCTTAGACTTTTTGGAAATGGGAGAGAAAGATCTACAACTTTCATGTTCAACAAAATTTCATTTGAAGCTTTCTTGATGATGTAATCTTGAGGAGAAAACCTTTCCATTTTTGGCAAATTCAAATTATAGGTCACTTTCTATTTTTGGAAAGTTTTCATCTGACTTTATTTTCTTCAATGTTGAAGTTTGAAATGTCAAATGAGACTTGTTTGAACATGAATGAAGTATTTCCTATCACTTCCCACCTCCAAATCCAACAGTTGACTGGGCAGTTGACTGGCTTAGGGTTTCAGTTGACCTGAAGAATGCCTTGATGAGATTCAAGCCTCTACCACTTGGGATTCTGATTCAAAATAACACCATAGCTCATATGAACTCTTTATGAATGATCATGGTGCCCAAATTCTCAAGAATGGCCACCATCTATTGCTCAATAGCTGCCTTTGACTGTCTTAACCTAAGATTGCTTCATCTGCAAGTAACAAGGTTAGATGACATATTTTTGTACTTTTGGTTAGTGAACAAATGAAAAGCAATGATATACAAATGCAAAACATGCTTGGTAATTAAGAACCACTCTCAAAAGACAACCCACCCACAGGGAAGAAGGCAAGGTGCACAATGATCCTTGAGGCTATGGATGATATGATATGATGCCATGAGGGATCTTAGGGACAAAATTGGGGTCTTACATCAACAAACACACATCTATAAGAAGTATTCCAAAAATAGAAACTAAAAAGAGAGAGATAACAAAGGTATAACACAAAAAAGATATCTATTAGAAGTAATCCAAAAATAGAAACTAAAAAGAGAGAGATAACAAAGATATAACACAAAAAAGATATCTATTAGAAGTAATCCAAAAATAGAAACTAAAAAGAGAGATATAACAAAGGTATAACACAAAAAAGATATCTATTAGAAGTAATCCAAAAATAGAAACTAAAAAAAGAGAGATAACAAAGGTATAACATAAAAAAGATATCTATAAGAAGTAATCCAAAAATAGAAACTAAAAAGAGAGAGATAACAAAGGTATAACACAAAAAAGATATCTATTAGAAGTAATCCAAAAATAGAAACAAAAAAGAGAGAGATAACAAAAGTATAACACAAAAAAGATATCTATAAGTAGTAATCCAAAAATAGAAACTAAAAGAGAGAGATAACATACAAATGCCGAGATATTCTTGATTATGCCTCTGTGTTCATCGCCCATAGTCAACAAAGACATGATTTGAATTTCCAAAGCTTGAGTTTGGTAGATGAAAGAAGTGTGGTAGAAGAAAATACTTGAGTATTGATGAAGATGATTTGATATTGTTGATATGAGAGACAATTTATAGATGAATGAGTGAGTAGGTTTGTAACCTAAAAAGAGTGTGATTGGTTGCATGGAAAGGTAAGAGGAGACAAGAGAATGACAAAATTCAGAATGGAAGACAAAGCTAGCATGTGAGGAATCTTCTTGGCGCATGTGAAGAAAGCACATGCAAGGGAAGATGAGCCCTTCCTCTTGGCGCCTACATGTGATTTCTCACATGCAAGGAAGAGACGCCCTTCCTCTTGGCGCCTTAGTGTAGGGCAATTGGAAGGGGCTCCCTTCTTATTGGCGCCTAAGACTAGTTTGTGGGAAGAGGCGTCCAACCCTTTGGCGCCTCAGTTACTTTATGGCGCCTAGGGAATGTGCACCTAGGTTGGAATCTTAAGGCACAGAGCTCAAAGATTCTTTGATTCCCTGGCACTTGTGTATTCTTGTCAATCTTTTCTCTACGTACTGGATTCCTTCTACTGCATGCATGGTCAAGTCTGTACAGACAATGACCAAGTTATCAATGCAAAGACCAACTTACCAATGACCAAGCTATTTATGTTGTGCAGATGAACAACTTAACAATGCATTCAATTCCATTAAAACTATCTACATATTTAATATTTCAACATAATGTCTTCCACACAACATTACATGATCAGTGCCCATGTCGAAGGTGAAATATTTGATCATCAGTTGTTCGGTTTTTGTTTTCGAAACACAGAGGTGACTCGGTTTACAATAAATCGACGATAAAATTTTTCACATCTGAAACAAAAAATAGAAAAGAAATTGCAGTGCAATAATGTGGATCAGATCATCTATAAAAACCCGGTTTGGTTTGCAAAAAACCAGGTAAAATTTTATCAGAAGAAGAGATGATGATGATGTTCAACATGTGTTTGGCAGTCACGAACAATCCGGTTACAACGATATAGAGTTGTATATATTACCAAATCAACAAAAGGAGTCTCAGTACATTGATCAGTCACAAGTGTTTTGTGAGACTGATGACGAACAAGCTGAGGTGAATTTTCTAGACGACGGAGAAAAGAACCTGAGATCATGGTTGATTCAATAGTGAACGCTGAAGAGGAAGAGGAGCCAATACCAGCAAGTCATGTATATTGCCCACCCCAACATATGACAAGGTTAAATTTGGGTTCAGATGAACCTTCGACAGATGTATGATATAATCCTTACGTGCAAATGCAAGGATCTCTGAAACAAGGAGACACATTTCGCACAAAAGAGGAATGTGTAAAAGCCATTAAGAAATTCCACATGCAACTATCAACTAATTTCAGAGTTGACAGAACTGACGCATCGTGGTATAAAGTTTATTGTCCGAATAAGCACTGCCTTTTTAGGTTGTCAGTTTCGTACCGGAAGAGGAACGAGTCTTGGGATATTGGATCAATGGGTCCATATCACACATGCATACTGACAAACCCAATGCAGGATCATCGTAAATTAAGCTCTCAGCTAATATGCGATGAAATATTGTCTGTCATTGGCGATAATCCGTCGTTAAAGGTGAGTACAATAATCTCGCATATTAGGGCAGAGTACGAGTACACTCCATCATATAGGAAGGCATGGATAGCTAGAATAAAAGCTGTTGAAAAAGTTTTTGGCAATTGGGAGGAGTCTTACAAACAACTTCCAAAATACCTGTTGGCTCTAAAACAATATGCTCCCGGGACAATTGTCAAGATGGAAACATTGCCCGCCTATACACCACATGGTACGTGTGCTATTGGAAATAGAATATTTCACCGTCTATTCTGGGTGTATCAACCATGTATCATAGGTTTTTCTTTATGTAAACCAATTATACAAAGTGGTGGTACATGGTTGTATGGAAAATACAAAGGAACGTTACCGATGGCAGTGGCATAAGATGGGAACATCAATATTTTTCCAATCGCCTTTGCCTTAGTTGAAGGGGAGACTGCTAAGGGATGGAGTATTTTCCTAAGAAATCTCCGATTGCACGTTGCACCTTAGCCTAACTTGTGTTTGATCTCTGATAGACACCCCTCAATCATCAGTGCATATGATAACATTGACAATGGCTGGAAAAATCCTCCTTCGACGCATGTGTTCTGTATTAGACATATTGTTCAGAATTTCATGCGGGAAATCAAAGATAAGACGTTACGTAAGAAGGTTGTCAATGCAGATTATGCATTATCAGAACCTTCTTTCAAACACTACCACGAGGAAATAAGATTGTCAAACGAAGATGCGGTACGGTGGATCGATAGTATTCCGTTGGAGAAGTGGATTAGGGCATATGACAACAGTCAGCGTTGGGGCCACATGACAACAAATCTTGTGGAATCAATGAAATCTGTCTTCAAAGGAATCCGTAACCTACCAATAACCGCTTTGGTGCAGGCTACATATTTCAGGCTAGGGGCGTTATTTGAAACCAGACGCTCAAAATGGAGTTCAGTGTTGCAATCTGGATAGTTGTTCAGTGATGCTTCAATGAAATTCATCAGACATGAAGCTGCCAAAGCAAACACACACGTTGTTACGGTATTTGACCGAACTAAAGGTTGGTTTAGTGTTGCCGAGTCCATGGATCACAATGAGGGCATGCCGATGGGACAATACAGAGTCGAACTAGATAGAGGTTGGTGCGACTGCGGAAGGTTTTAAGCCTTTCGTACCCCCTGCTCCCATGTCATTGCGGCATGCTCAAAGGTTCGAAGGGATCCATCCTACTTGCTATCTAAAGTTTACAAAGTCGTCAGCCTTTCAAAGGGTCACCCTAACAACACCCGGATTCGAACCGAAATGGATACGACGAACAAAATGGTTAGACTATGTAGTTCATGTCGTCAACCAGGTCACAATCGTAATAACTGTCCTAGTGTTGGAACGAGCACAACCAGATAAATTCAGATGTACCTCTGTTGCAATACATGAAAAACTAAATTTATTTCATAGTACCTCTGTTGCAATATATGGAAAACTAAATTTACTTCATAATAGACGTCTGTGACGAAAGTACCATTACATAAACAATAACACAAATAATTATAACAAATACAATACAATAACTATGCAATTACAACCATCAAAACAATTTTGAACATGTAATGCATCATCCTACGAGCGTCTTGGTCAGTCTTAATATCCACCCATTCGCGCACTTCTCCGTGTTGGTTGAACGTGGACACAAGCCATTGCATTCTTCTAATCTGTTCATCCTCTCCAATTTCTCCCTCTAACAAACTGTACAATGTCCGATTAAGACGTTCAAACGTGTCTGTGTTCCAAAGTCTAACCTGTATCGGAGCCGCAACGGCAGAAAATATTACATCAACATTTCGTTTCTGAATGTATGCAGACATTGTCGAAACAGAGAGAATTGAAATTGATGGTTGAACTAGACAACGTATGGTATTAGAAGATGAATTTGAGTGAAAATTATTGTATGGAAGGCGTGGTATTTATAGAGACGGAACATCCATTGGACAAAACACGTGGGCGCCTGAGGGATTGACGCCCACATGAGCATCACATGCAGGCGCCAAATGAATTGGCGCCCACCATGCAAAAGACACTAAGGCGCCACTAGCATTGGTGCCTCCTCATGAGGCCCAATGCAGACGCCACTAGCATTGGCGCCTCCTCATGAGGCCCAATGCATATGCGCCAATGCTATTGGCGCCTCCTCTTAGTGGTATGGGGGTGCGTCAAATTATCTGGCCCATCCTCTACCAAACTTGGTTATTTTGGTTTTTTTTTTGAAAATTTGATTATTTTCGATTTTTTTTTTGAAAAAATTGGTTATTTTGAAAAACAAATCGAGTACCGTGTTATAAATCCAAAAAAAAAATTCATTATATTTAAGAAAATTTACTATGTTTAAAAAATATGACTTTATTTTTTCACAAGTTTTTTTCTTTGACTAAATTAAAATTAACTCATATATCATTGATCAAATAGTCATTTACATTATAATGAGTAGTAATATCAAAAATATCAAACTTTATTTTTTTTACCAAACTAAATTATCTCATATATCATTAATAAAAAAAATGGAATAAAAGGGTTACAGAAACCATATAGCGGCCAAATATCAAACGATCATGAACAATGTGGAGTTGGTGAAGAAGATGAAAGGTCACACTATAGATTTCTGAACTGATTACAAAGCTATTGTTGATATGATAGAGGGTTGTTGAAGAAAGACGAATAGAACTAATTTAGGTCTTAATGTAGGCGTTATGCTTCAGAAGTTTAACAAAAGCCTTGGAGCTTTCACGAACTGTGCCATAAGTTATGTTAGTAGAGCCCAAAATGGTAGAGCTTGCTTCTTGGCCAAAAAGGCAAGGAATTTCTTATCCCACATTAAGGGGTGGAAAAACGCCATTTGGAAAATAAAAAATGGTCCTCGGATTCTGAAGATATATCTCTAGACGCACCATGCACCATTTTTATGATGCACCAAACGAGTGTCACCCCAGATCAAAACAAAATATTTCGGAGATGCATGTCCGGGTATTTTCAACAAACATATTGATTGTTAAGCAGTATAGTGGATTTACCATAGATGAATCTACGGAGGTTTGGGCGGGATTTTGAAATTTCTGTCAACTTTGCATGTCAGATAATTCTGGAGATGCATCTCCGGAATAATTTGATAAAACACTCACTTGCATGATCACACAGACATACTTGTTTTCTACTCCAATCCTTACTAAAAACCCTTCCATTATAAATCCATATTTTTACTCCAAATCTTCAATCTTGTTTTCATCACATCAAAGAGAGAAAAAGAAGTTGGAACTCCAGGTAAAGATCATTTATTTCAAGCCTCATTGCTCATATTAATCTTGTTTTAAGTCTGAAAAACATTCATTTTATCCGGAGATACATCTTGGGAGTCTGTATGAACTCGTCCGGAAATGTATCTCTGGTACCTGTCTGTTATCATTTTTCTAGTTATGCTTACAGTATTAACACTTATTGAGGGCCAATTTGTTTTGGCTTTTTTTTAAATGATTTTTATAGTGTTATATATTTTAGTGTAAAAAAAATTTACAAAGAAACTTTTCATAAAAGCTTCAAATGAAAATTTGGTTTGAATAGTTATTCTTAAAATGTTATTTTAGGTATTTTATCATTTTATCAAAAAAAAAATTGGATATCAAATTTTCAAAAAATCACTTAATTTTGAAGCTATTTCAAATAGTTTTTCATAAAAATCATTTTTAAGATACAATTTTTTGAAAAAATTGTGATTTTGACTATGTTTTGATCTTCAATAATGTATATTTATGTTATAGAATGCACAATTCAATCTTTTAATTTATAAAAAACAAATTTAAAAAAACTTGTAATATTTTGAAAAACATTTTTGTAGAATCCATTTTCAAAAATACAAAGAAAAAAATCCATTTTTTTAAAGCTAAAACAAACTGGCCCTAAGTGTTTTATTGTAATTGTTTTCTTTAGATATGATGCACCCCGATGTTTTCCCCAAACATGTTATGTCTCGGATTCCAAAGGTGTTATTGTGAAGGAGGTAGATGTTGGCAATCAATTAAAAAACGAGAAAGAGTTTGAATTTCGTGATCACATGCTTCAATGGACTCATACGAAGGCTTCCAAACTGGGATTTGGTATGGTAATCGGAAGGTCTGGTAATGGTTCGGATAGAAGATATGTATTTGTGACAATGACATATGAAAGAAGTGGGAAATATATACCCCATCTCCGAAATTTTAAACGAGGTGATATTGTTCAAGAATATGTGAGTTTCCATTTATGTTACGTGGTTATATGTTGGAAAATAAGAAATGGAGATTTAATGTCATATGTGGTTTAAATAACCATGACTTATGTGAAAACATAGTCGGTAATCCAATTGGGTGTCACCTCATGCCGGAAGAGAAGAAATGTGTTTCGGACATGACATTGAATTTGGTTCAACCAAAAAACATACTTGCAACTTTGAAACGTAAAAGATCCGAAAATATCTCAAATATCAAGTAAGTGTACAAAATTTGATGTCGAACTAACAAGGCACTGAGGGGGGATAGAATTGAAATGCAACAACTCTTGAAACTGTTAGATGATAACAATTATGTTTCCAGGTACCGAACATGCAAGGATGGAGCAACCGTTAGAGATATATTTTAAACTCATCCCGATTCCATCAAGTTGCTCAACACGTCTCCTACTGTGTTCATCATTGATTCAACGTACAAGACCAACAAGTAAGACTTTCATTATTGAAGATGGTTGGTGTTACCTCTACTGAGAAGACATATTATGTCGGGTTTGCATTTCTAGAAAGTGAAAAGGGTAAGAATGTTACTTGGGCCTTAAAGGTGTGCTGGGAAATGTTGAAGGACCAAGAAGAGATGCCTAAAGTGATTGTTATCGGCCGCGATACCGTTTTGATGAATTTGGTTGCAAAGGTATTTCCTACTTCTTATGCATTACTTTGTAGGTATCACATGTCAAATTCTATGTTCCACTATAGGTTATTTTGGATCATTACCATTGAATAAACAATTTTCCTCAACTTCTAAAATCCATAACCCCCTCATGCAAGATGCAAATAATGTTAAATTTGTGACCAAATTGAAGAGAATTTAAAGAGCTACAACTTTGATGAAGGAACCATTGTCATTTGAAGCTCATAGCAAAAGTTATTCAAGGTGGAAGAAGTGGTCATTTGACTTTATACTTAGAAAATTTTCAACCATGTTTGATTTCTCTAACTTCCACCTCAAAATTCATCATGATCCAAGTTCCAAATAGAAAGGTATTCAACATAAAAGTTTCTACCCTTCATGTTAGCTTTCCAAAACATCCAAGATCATGGAATTTGGATCATTTTTGAGTGACTTGCACATGGTTACTTTGCATGGCTTGTTTTTGTAACTTTTGAACTCCATTTTCAAATACCTTTTCATGGCTTCATGTTATGATCTCAACATGTTTTGTGCATGAATTTGGACTCAATGCAATCATCATTTGGGCCTAAATTCATGCTCATGCACCCATGCACACAAGTTACTAAATTTGGCCAAATTTTCAAAAGGTGTGGAAAGAAATGTGTAGGCTATAAATACATGCATTTGTTAATCAGAAAAGGGATCCTTCTTGCCCAAGCTTTGCCCCGCTGCTTCCCTAACCTCCAGTAAAGGATAAATTTGAATATTTCACTTGAAATCAAGTTTCAATTCTCATTCTATTTTAGAATTGAAACTCAAAGAATCCAAGCCTTTCAATCATCCATTCCACTTCCTGCAAGTTGTTAGAATCGAGCAAAAGCAAATTGGAAGCAAGATCAAGCTCAATTGAAGCAAACCGAAGGTGAAATTTTAGATTTTTCTCTTCTTCGATTCTCCCTTAATCCTTAACTATTTTGCTTGTTCTTTGGTTGTCTGAAGACCTACTAATGTAGGCAACAAGATTGAGTTTCTTTTAGGCTAAATCGAAGCAAATGAAATCATGCACCTCAAATTTCAAATCCACGTATCTCTCAATATACTTGGAATTGAGAGAAATTGAGGTCATATTCGAGCTCCTAAGCATTTTTCCTTTCAATTAGTGTACTCACTTTTCATTTTCATGGTGGTTGGTGGTGGACCAGTCCGGTGAGGTCCACTAGAGAAGAAGACCTGAGCTAGGGCTCCGGTGGTGCGTTGACACCTTCCCAACCATTTGATCTTGTTCAAACGTTTTAATCCTTGCCTTCGCTTCTGATTATCACGTGTGTACACGCGTTGACTGTGGTGCATGATGGAGTGCATGTTGTGGCCATCAGATCTTCCACCTCAATTAATGAGGGAGATCTGATGGGCCTTGTTTTTTTTAATTTTATTTTATTTTCTGATTTTATGTTTAATCCTCTTATTTTATTTTATTCATAGAAATTTCATTTTTGATCCAAAAAATATGGGACTTTCACCCAAAATCTTTAAATATTTTTCTCTTCCATATTCTGAACTAAAATCATGTTTTGGATTAATTTTGATATTTTTATGAATTAAATGATTTTGGACTTGTTTTTAAAAAAATTTAACTACTTCTGACTTTCCAAAAATTGTGAAATTTTTTGTTTAAGGTCCTTTGACCTTGTTTGACCTAGGATAAATCCTTTGGCCATTTATTTGGTGTTTTGAAGGGATTTGAGGTTTTGTCCATTTAAAAATGCATTTTAATTTATTTTAAAAATGATTATTAATTGAATATTTGTTTAAAAATTATGTTGGGATATTTAATTGATCTTGTGATGTTTGACTTTGTGTTTGGCTTTGGTCATGGTTGATTTGACTTTTATTTGACCAATACTATTGGATTTAGGGGGTTGATGAAATGTACATTTCATCCCCCAAAATGAATGGATAGTATTGATCAGATGAAATTCCTCCTATGATCAATTTGAGTTTCTATTTCCCCTTCCCTCTTCATCTTCATCCCTATTCTTCCCCAATCCATCATTGACCAATGAATTCTCTCCATGTCTAATGCTAGTTGATTGATTCATCAATGACCTTGTGTCAGATGAATCGACATGAGTCTGACTGAGATAGGTGCCTTCCTTTTTTCAGAGTGTGGTATGTTTTAGGAGTTTGGTTCTTTGTACCAAATCTTTAACATGCATTAACCCCTATATTTTTATTGTCCGACCTCAGGTAGTTGTGACTTCTACATAAGTCCAATTACGATTGCTTAACATAGAGCTAAATTTGTCCAAAAAGGCATAGCATTCTTGTAAGTGAGATTGTAAATCTCCCATTCTTCATGGCATTGTGTGAAAACTTGACCTTTTTTCCTTTCATGAGAGCTAGTGGCATACTTGTTGATTTATCCAAGTTGGAGCCCTTATCATGGATGATGTCTTGGTTTAGGAATTCATACTTATGAATGAATGGTTGAGTGTTCTCCAAGGAATGACTTAAACAATCGAACCCTTCACTAACCTTTGACTAACTTCTTATTAACTTTTCTTTACTTTCAAGTCATTTAATTAATGCAATTTAAATTTCAGTACCTTTATCATTCATTGTCATTTACATTTCATGCAATGTTTCAAGTCCTTTTCACTTTGCTCATTTGAGTCATATCTTGTGATTGTATATATTGTTTTGCTTGTGATTTTGTTTTGTTTATGGTCTTAGGACCTTAAAAATACCTAATAACAAAAAAAAAACCTAAAAAAACAACTTGGTGGACTGTTGGACTTGATATAAACTTTTGGACTTAGGATATGCAACTTCCCTATGCTTTAAGGACTTGGCTAATGCCACTATCTGAGACTGAGTTATCCCTGACTATGCCTTTAATCTGATGCAAGACCTTGAGTGCCCTTGATTCATCTATCACTTTGTCTTTGCGCTTAATTGTTATACTATTATTATTATTGATGTCTGATGATTGCTTCTGAGCTCACCACAAGGAATATTTTCATTTGATACATTGGAAGACATTGAAGACTGCTAGCTATTGGAGTTCTTGCTTGGATATTATGGCTATCTTTATTTGATGTCTTGGTCTTCATATGGTTTACTTGGATATTGCTTATGTTTGGTGCTTTCTCAAAAGTCCAAATGAAAATGGATTTCTATATGACATTCTTGTCTATTGGATTGCATCTCATTGGTCAAATCTTTTTAACCCTTAACTTTTAATTTCTATCTAGGGTAGTCCCTCAATATCCTCCCACTTCTTTAATTTCAAAATCTCTCCCTCCTTTCAAAACCTTCTTTATTTGTGTTTTTCAACTTAAACATGTTTTAATGATTAGAAACTTTGGCCTTATGCCAATGAATTTTCAAACTTTTTCTTAAATCAAACTTGTGAATAAACTTAACCATATTGACTTAACTTCAAAAAAAGATAAAAAGAACTAACAACCTCATTCAAATCTTCGGGCCTTTTTGTGCCCTTTTCATTTAAATCTTTTGATAAAATCAAGTCACCAACTTCTTTGAAATTTTTACCACGAACTACGGGGTTTTGATCCCTCATTTTTAGGTTGGTACGTAGGCATAAGACCGAAGGTCTTGTCAAACACAAAAATATAATTAATGAATTCTTTTCTCATCCCCTCACTCTATATTTTTTATCAAACATCATTTTGACCAAAACACTTGCACACAAAAAAGGACTCCCTAGGATACTTTGAATGCTAATACCTTCCCTCTATGTAACCAACCCCCTTACCTGTAATCTCTGACATTTTATTAGTTTTGATTTGAAAACTTCTTATCTTTGGGCTTTGTTCATACTTTTTCCCTTTTCCTTTGGAAACAATAAAAGCGCGGTGGCGACTCTGGTTTTATTAACGTCAAGTTTAACCATAGCTTGATAGTCATGAATTTACCGCTACACTTGGTTTTGAAAAAAATGGAATTAAAATCATAGTTTGAAAACATTTTAAAAGTTGTTTTAAGATTAAGCAACAGAAAAATAAAATTTCATAATATAAAGTGTAGAAATTAAAGAGTTAAAGGGAAAAAAGGAAGACACCAGAAGTTACAAAGGTTTGGTAAAACAAAGAAAAATACATACTCCTCTCCCAAAGAATTAATCTTGAGAGTATACAATAATATTAAGAGATTTTATTAGGTTAAACTCTAAAAAACCCTTATATAATAAAAAATGAAGTTTATAGCTAACTTCTAACTAAGCAAAAAACTATGTAGTGAAGCGACGAGTCTTCCTTCCAAACGGAGGACCAAAGCGATTAATCTCCTTTCCACAAAAATCTTGGAGTGGTTAGTCTTCAATATTCTTAACAAACCTTGGGAGCTTTTAACATCAGGATGAGCTCTCGAACTTAAGCCTTGAGTTTATACCAGACTAACCAATAACCTGTGAGATTTTACCACCAGATTGATCTCGAACCAAAACAAGATTTTAGTATCGGGCAAAGATTTAACCTAATATTGGTTTTATCATGTGCTAACCAAGAACCTATGTAATTTTATTACAGGCTTATCTCGAACCTAAACAAGAGACCTGATAACACAAATTCCAAACTTAAGCTTTTTACGGGTTTAACTTCAAACTCAAACAAACAATCCCTAATTGAATAAAATTTTCAACCAAGATATAAACAAAAGTTTCTTGATGAAATTACAAGTATAACCTTCCAGAGTTATAGCTTCCTCACTCACAAAAAGACTTTCTCATAAAGCATTTCCATTAAATTCGTTGTGAGAGAAAGTAAACAAAAGTAAAGTTTATAGAGAGTGAGTGAGAAGTGTGAAATGAAAAATTCTTCTTGATGTTTTGAAATGAGGGAAATTACCTCTATTTATATGCTAGAGATTGGCTCAAAAATGAAATTATTTTAAGGCCAATTTATGGTTTGCCAATCGATGGGCAACATATACCAATCGGTTGGTTGCCTCCAAAATAATTGATTGCCAAGTTAAAAATGGAATGAAAAGATATTTAGCCATTACACCTCATTAAGATGTTGTCCTAGTCACTTGGGACACATTTTTGAACCGAACCAATCAATTGGTTCAATGTGCCAATCAATTGGTGATAGGTTCAATGTGTCAATCGATTGGCAAAGACAAAAAATTTCCCAGAGCTTTTCAGAAAGCTTCCAACTCATATGACACGACTTTAAGACATTTTTGAAAATGTTTTCTTGATAAAAAAAATAGATTAAAACATGTTTATGTGTTTGTGATTTACCCATGCACTTTTATGAGAACACCCTTATGCTTTACAAAGTATTCACTCAGACTAATCGAGGTAAGGCTTGTTCTTCAAGACTTGTCAGATGATTTATTTCTCATAGAAAATTACTTGAGTTCACTTGAGATGATGTTTGAGTTATATTCCATTTGGTTTCCATAATAAGATAGTAAAATCCATCAAACCCTAACATCCTAGTTTTCACTTTAATTGTTTAACGACTTATGCATGACTTGTCATTAAGGACTAGTTGTCATCATTAGTTGTTATTGTAACACCCTTCTAAATACCCCAAAATATTAATTTAAAATAATAACATATAATAATCAGAGTAATTATGCCCCGAAGGGTGTCACACGATCATCAAACAATAACCATCAAATATGTCCTGTCATGCTCATTTATTTAATTCAAAACATAAAGTATCTGCATAATACGCAGCGGATAGACATCAATTCAATTATTCCAAACATGTAACATATTACATGCAAAATGGTTCACAACCAATCAATAAGATATTCAAACGTCCCATCCCGATGTTACATCTATCAGAGCATGACCCACTTAGGAGACTACACTAGACTCCAAGCATTTGCTTCTACTCAACTCACTGCTCGTTTCCTGAAAAATAGTTGTAAGGGTGAGTTCCTCAATCAATATAATAAGCATTATACAACATTATGTAATGTTAAGTAAATAACGCATCAAATCACCCTAACCAGACTACACACTCCATAACGGCAGTATCAACGCAAACATTATACTCAACAATAATATATACCATATGTATAGTCTCAAACCATATTCAACACCAACAACACAACACAACGATTTACTCACTAATTCCTCACAATGGGAATTAGCTACAGCCCCACAGGCTATGCCATGCATTCATTATGCAATGAGACTCCATGAAATGCGGTACCAACTCTTCTTGAACATATAGTCCAAGCTCACCGATCCCTCCGGATACGGCTACTGAGCTCACTAGTCCCACTCATTGAGATCTAATGACTCACTCACTAATTCCTCACCATGGGAATTAGCTACAGCCCCAAAGGCTAGACTATGCACACTACTCATCTAGTATGCAAACATCAACAACAATTTCACCAGGATTCACTCACTAATTCCTCACCATGGGAATTAGCTACAGCCCCAAAGGCTAGAATATGCATGCTAATCACCTAGCAATGCAATAACAACAACAACAACAACAACAATTCAAGAATAGACATATGCTCACACTCTAAGCCATACAACAGTCTATTAATAATGCATACATAACCGATACATTCACAGCATTATGCATACCATCACATATCATCAACACATTTTATCACGAAAGCATATCATATCATGCCATATAATTAATCATAGTATTAGCACACCCTACTAATACCTATGCCACTCAAACAACGGGAAATGATCCCTATTACATCGGTCCTCAGCTAAGTCACATCATTCAGCCTAGACAGCCAAAAACTGCATCACCACCACACAGAATTTACCATCCAACATCAACTTCTGCACAGCACAGTTCGCGCCGCGCAGCAGGGTTCGCGCCGCGAACGGTGCGTTACAGAACCCTTCTGGAATTGCCAGTTCGCGCCGCGAACTGGGCTTCGCGCCGCGAATCGCGCGCGAACAGAACCCTCTGCTACAGAAACCAGATTTCAGATCTACAATGGTTTTCCCTATTACGAAACCTATCCGATCCAACCTTTCACAGTCCAATTTACATCAAATAATCGTCCATATTCTCAACACAATTCATATCTTATTTGATTTCACAAAATCTAACACGGTTACATCAAATTCCTACGAATTTCCTCTCGATTCTGCCCCAATTTCGTTCCTCCAAAAAGGTTCACAATTCATCACAATCATCCAATTCAGAGGTAATTTAAAGGTCTATCACTACCCATGACATATTATCATATAATACCCGTTAATCAACGATAAACCCCCCTTACCTGAGTTAATCCGGCAAATTCTGCAGCTTCAAGCTCTTCCTCTTCTCTTGCTCTGCCTTTTGCCCTTTCTCTCTTTCAGCCGCTTCTCTTTTCCTTTTCACGTGAAAACCCTTTTTCCAAAAATTGGGACTTTTTATTATTCCAACTTATATATTCCAATAAATAATTATTCCAATAATTATTATTCCAAAATAATAATAATAATAATAATAATCCAGTTATTTAATTAAATTAATAAATAGATTATTAACTTAATTTAAATAATTATTATATTATTATCGGGGTGTTACAACTCTCCCCCACTAAAAGAGTTTTCGTCCTCGAAAACGTACCTCAAACGAACAACTCCGGATAAGACTCCTTCATCTGACTCTCCAGTTCCCAAGTTACATTGCCACCTGCTGGTCCTCCCCAAGCTACCTTCACCAAGGCAATCTCTTTACCCCGCAACTGCTTCAACTCTCGATCCTCAATCCTCATAGGCGATGTTTCAACAGTCAGGTTATCTCTCACCTGTACATCATCTACTTGGACAACATGCGACGGATCATGAATGTATCTCCTCAAATGAGACACATGAAAAACATCATGCAAATTCGCAAGTGACGGCGGTAAAGCGATACGATAGGCTACCTCTCCTATCCTCTCCAAAATCTGATAAGGACCAATAAATCGAGGTGTCAACTTCTTCGACTTCAAAGCTCGACCAACACCAGTTATCGGAGTAACACGAAGAAACACATGATCTCCCTCTTGGAACTCAAGTGACTTCCTCCTCCTGTCATGATAACTCTTCTGACGACTCTGAGCAATTCTCATCTTCTCCTGAATCATCTTAATCTTTTCTGTAGTCTGTTGAACGATCTCCGGTCCAACCACAGCACTCTCACCGGACTCATACCAACATAAAGGTGTCCGACATCTCCTACCATACAAAGCTTCAAACGGTGCCATACCAATGCTCGAATGAAAGCTATTGTTGTAGGTAAACTCAATCAACGGTAAATAACAATCCCAAGCACCTCCCTTTTCCAAAACACAAGCTCTCAAAAGATCCTCCAATGACTGAATCGTCCTCTCAGTCTGACCATCAGTCTGCGGATGATATGCAGAACTCAATCTCAGCTTAGTTCCCAAAGCCTTCTGCAAACCTTCCCAAAACTTCGATGTAAATCTAGGATCTCTGTCCGAAACAATACTCGTCGGAATACCATGTAAACTTACAATCTTCTCAATATACAACTCAGCCAATCTCTCTAACGGATAATCCATTCTGATCGGAATGAAATGAGCCGATTTCGTCAATCTGTCAACAATCACCCAAATAGCCTCAAAATTCTTAACTGTTCTCGGTAAACCAGAAACGAAATCCATACTGATACTATCCCACTTCCACTCTGGAATAGCCAACGGTTGCATTAGTCCAGACGGCTTCTGATGCTCAATCTTTGACTTCTGACAAGTCAAACAAGAATAAACAAAACTCGCAATTTCTCTTTTCATTCCCGGCCACCAAAATAACTTCTTCAAATCATGATACATCTTCGTAGCTCCAGGATGAATACTTAAGCCACTACGATGTCCCTCCTCAAGAATACTCTTCTTAAGCTCAATAACATTCGGAATACACACCCGACTACCAAATTTCAAAACACCATTCTCATCAACTCTGAACTCACCACCTCGACCTTGATTCACTAAAGTCAACTTATCAACCAAATGCATATCGGATTTCTGACCCTCTCTGATCTCCTCCAGAATACCACTCATTAACTTCAACATTCCCAATTTAACACTGTTGTGAGTACTCTCACACACCAAACTCAAGTCTCTAAACTGCTCAATTAAATCCAATTCCTTAACCATTAACATAGACATATGTAATGATTTCCGACTCAATGCATCAGCCACTACATTTGCTTTACCCGGATGGTAATTCAACCCAAAATCATAATCCTTCAGAAACTCTAACCATCTCCTCTGTCTCATATTCAGCTCTTTCTGATCAAACAAATACTTTAAACTCTTATGGTCACTGAAAACCTCAAATCTTGATCCATACAAGTAATGCCTCCACAACTTCAAAACAAACACTACAGCTGCCAACTCTAAATCGTGCGTCGGATAGTTCCTTTCATGAACCCTCAGCTGTCTCGAAGCATAAGCTATAACCTGCTTATTCTGCATCAACACACCACCCAAACCCAACAATGAAGCATCACAGTAAACTTCAAATGGTTCCGACGAACTCGGTAACGTCAAAATAGGAGCAGTAGTCAACCTTCTCTTTAACTCTTGGAAACCTGCTTCACATTTTGAGTCCCAAACAAACGCTTGCCCCTTTCTAGTCAACATCGTCAACGGTAACGCCAACTTAGAAAATCCCTCAATGAACTTCCTATAATAACCAGCCAAACCAAGGAAACTTCGAATCTCAGCAACAGACTTCGGAGCTTCCCACTTAGACACCGCTTCTATCTTAGAAGGATCAACAGCAACACCACCTCTTGAAATCACATGACCAAGAAAACTAACTTCTTCTAACCAAAATTCACACTTAGACAGTTTAGCAAATAACTGCTTTTCTCGCAGCACTCCTAAAACCACTCTCAAATGCTCAGCATGCTCTTCTTCAGATTTCGAATACACCAAAATGTCATCGATAAACACCACAACAAACTGATCCAAGTACGGATGGAAAATCCTATTCATGTACTCCATAAATACTCCAGGCGCATTAGTCACACCAAAAGGCATTACAGAATACTCATAATGTCCATACCTCGTTCTGAAAGCAGTCTTCTGAATGTCCTCAGTTTTCACACGTATCTGATGATACCCAGATCTCAAATCTATCTTGCTGAACACACTCGCACCAACCAACTGATCCATCAAATCATCAATCCTCGGCAAAGGATACCGATTCTTGATCGTCACTTTATTCAGTTGCCTGTAGTCCACACACAACCTCATAGTACCTTCCTTCTTCTTAACCAACAACACTGGTGCACCCCACGGTGACACACTTGGACGAATAAACTTCTTATCCAACAAATCTTCCAACTGACTTTTCAATTCAGCTAACTCAACAGCAGACATACGGTACGGAGCCATCGATATCGGTCTAGTACCAGGTACCAATTCAATCGAGAACTCAACTTCACGCTCTGGCGGTAACTCATTCACTTCTTCCGGAAACACATCAGGAAAATCACACACCACAGCTAAATCGCCAATCACCAGTTTACCTTTAGCCTCCAAAGTCGCTAACAGCATAAACAACTCTGCTCCACCAGCTACTTCCTCATTCACTTGCCTTGCCGATAGAAACAAACTCTTTTCTTCTTCAATCTCAGGAAAAATCACAGTCTTATCAAAACAGTTGATATAGACTCGGTTAAACACCAACCAGTTCATACCCAGAATAACATCAATTTGCACTAACGGGAGACACACAAGGTCTATCCCAAAGTCTCTACCAAAAATACTCAAAGGACAATTCAAACAAACTGAAGTAGTAGTCACTGAACCCTTCGCAGGAGTATCAATCACCATACTACCAAACATCTCAGATATCTCTAACTTAAGTTTCACAGCACAATCCAAAGATATAAAAGAATGAGTCGCACCTGTGTCAATAATAGCTACAAGAGGAAAGCCATTAATATAACACGTACCTCGGATCAAACGATCATCTGCAGAAGTCTCAGAACCCGATAAAGCAAAAACCTTGCCTCCGGACTGATTCTCTTTCTTCGGCTTAGGACACTGTGGACTGATATGACCCACCTCTCCACAGTTGAAACAAGTCACATTCTTCGACCGGCACTCTACAGCCAAATGACCACCCTTTCCACACTTGAAACACTTCATCTCAGCACTGGTACACTCATGAACACGATGTCCAGCCCGACCACATCGGTAACACTTAACAGGAGCACTAGAGTCTCCCCCACTAGGCCTTTTCATCCCACTCTGCCTCTGAAAACCTTTGCCAGCTGTATACGGTTTTCCACGATCAATCTGATTCTTGCCTTTCCTATCAACCCTCTGCTGATAGCTCTCAGCTCTGGCCTTGGAATCCTGTTCAAAAATCCTGCAACAGTCAACCAGATCAGAAAACACTCTAATCCGCTGATATCCAATAGCCTGTTTGATCTCGGGACGCAACCCGTTCTCAAACTTCACACACTTCGAAAATTCCCCAGCAGCCTCAGCATATGGAGTATAATACTTCGACAGCTCTGTGAACTTAGCAGCATACTCAGTAACAGTCCGGTTACCCTGCTTCAATTCCAAGAACTCTATCTCTTTCTTCCCTCTGACATCCTCTGGAAAATACTTCCTCAGAAATCTCTCCCTGAACACAGCCCAAGTGATCTCAGCATTCCCAGCAGATTCCAACTCAGTGCGGGTAGCAACCCACCAATCATCAGCTTCCTCTGACAGCATATGTGTACCGAACCTGACCTTCTGGTTATCAGCACACTCAGTTACTCTGAAGATCCTCTCAATCTCCTTCAACCACTTCTGAGCACCATCTGGGTCATATGCCCCCTTGAACATTGGGGGATTGTTCTTCTGGAACTCACTCAACTGACGAGCAGCTCCCATTCCCACAACATTCGGATTTCCTCCAAGTACTCCAGCTAGCATACCCAGAGCCTCAGCAATCGCAGCATCATCTCTACCTCTTCCAGCCATCTCTATTCTGAAAACCCAACAAGCTAAACAATAAGTACTGATAGGGTTACACAACACCTATCCCGTACAGGGGAAATAGAATAGTTACGACTCGACACGACCGACTATGCTCTGATACCACTAATGTAACACCCTTCTAAATACCCCAAAATATTAATTTAAAATAATAACATATAATAATCAGAGTAATTATGCCCCGAAGGGTGTCACACGATCATCAAACAATAACCATCAAATATGTCCTGTCATGCTCATTTATTTAATTCAAAACATAAAGTATCTGCATAATACGCAGCGGATAGACATCAATTCAATTATTCCAAACATGTAACATATTACATGCAAAATGGTTCACAACCAATCAATAAGATATTCAAACGTCCCATCCCGATGTTACATCTATCAGAGCATGACCCACTTAGGAGACTACACTAGACTCCAAGCATTTGCTTCTACTCAACTCACTGCTCGTTTCCTGAAAAATAGTTGTAAGGGTGAGTTCCTCAATCAATATAATAAGCATTATACAACATTATGTAATGTTAAGTAAATAACGCATCAAATCACCCTAACCAGACTACACACTCCATAACGGCAGTATCAACGCAAACATTATACTCAACAATAATATATACCATATGTATAGTCTCAAACCATATTCAACACCAACAACACAACACAACGATTTACTCACTAATTCCTCACAATGGGAATTAGCTACAGCCCCACAGGCTATGCCATGCATTCATTATGCAATGAGACTCCATGAAATGCGGTACCAACTCTTCTTGAACATATAGTCCAAGCTCACCGATCCCTCCGGATACGGCTACTGAGCTCACTAGTCCCACTCATTGAGATCTAATGACTCACTCACTAATTCCTCACCATGGGAATTAGCTACAGCCCCAAAGGCTAGACTATGCACACTACTCATCTAGTATGCAAACATCAACAACAATTTCACCAGGATTCACTCACTAATTCCTCACCATGGGAATTAGCTACAGCCCCAAAGGCTAGAATATGCATGCTAATCACCTAGCAATGCAATAACAACAACAACAACAACAACAATTCAAGAATAGACATATGCTCACACTCTAAGCCATACAACAGTCTATTAATAATGCATACATAACCGATACATTCACAGCATTATGCATACCATCACATATCATCAACACATTTTATCACGAAAGCATATCATATCATGCCATATAATTAATCATAGTATTAGCACACCCTACTAATACCTATGCCACTCAAACAACGGGAAATGATCCCTATTACATCGGTCCTCAGCTAAGTCACATCATTCAGCCTAGACAGCCAAAAACTGCATCACCACCACACAGAATTTACCATCCAACATCAACTTCTGCACAGCACAGTTCGCGCCGCGCAGCAGGGTTCGCGCCGCGAACGGTGCGTTACAGAACCCTTCTGGAATTGCCAGTTCGCGCCGCGAACTGGGCTTCGCGCCGCGAATCGCGCGCGAACAGAACCCTCTGCTACAGAAACCAGATTTCAGATCTACAATGGTTTTCCCTATTACGAAACCTATCCGATCCAACCTTTCACAGTCCAATTTACATCAAATAATCGTCCATATTCTCAACACAATTCATATCTTATTTGATTTCACAAAATCTAACACGGTTACATCAAATTCCTACGAATTTCCTCTCGATTCTGCCCCAATTTCGTTCCTCCAAAAAGGTTCACAATTCATCACAATCATCCAATTCAGAGGTAATTTAAAGGTCTATCACTACCCATGACATATTATCATATAATACCCGTTAATCAACGATAAACCCCCCTTACCTGAGTTAATCCGGCAAATTCTGCAGCTTCAAGCTCTTCCTCTTCTCTTGCTCTGCCTTTTGCCCTTTCTCTCTTTCAGCCGCTTCTCTTTTCCTTTTCACGTGAAAACCCTTTTTCCAAAAATTGGGACTTTTTATTATTCCAACTTATATATTCCAATAAATAATTATTCCAATAATTATTATTCCAAAATAATAATAATAATAATAATAATCCAGTTATTTAATTAAATTAATAAATAGATTATTAACTTAATTTAAATAATTATTATATTATTATCGGGGTGTTACAGTTATCATCAAAAGTTGTTATCTGTATTAAAGGTATGTACGTATAAGTAACATGCAAAATAAGGTTCCACATTCTCCCTCTTTTTGATGATGACAACATATCTTTCAAGGATGTGCTAGAAGAAACAAAAACAAATGAAAGAATTTTGAGTAATCAAACTCCCCTCAATTAAGTAGAGGGTATACTATACTCCCCCTGAGAGTATACTTCTCCCTCTTTGTCGAAATAAAAAATATGGGTAAAGATGCATGTTGAAAAGTATGAATATGCAAACTTACGCAAATATACATTTAGAAAACGGGAAAAACATTGTTTTACTAATAATATAAATTTCTTATGAATTGAAAGTACAAAAATAAGAAGTTGAGGAATTGAAATACTGGAAAAAAAATATTAAACTGGACATTTTAAGAACACATGAGTAGGATCATTGGATGCCATAAGCATCACCATTCCTTGCCATGATTTTCTCCATATCCTCAGCTAGACTTTGACAATTTTTCAACACCTTGTCTATCTTAGTGTCTTTGTCATCAATTAGTTCATCTTCTTATTCTTCCTTTAATGACAAGTATTCCTCTATTTCTCCATGTTTGATATAATATATAATTTGTGTAAGGTCAGCCTATGTGATCATATGGTTTGTTGTGTCTTCTGCTTCCTTCATGGTGTCAATGTTGAAGGTAGCCAAAAGACTTGTGATGATTGGTCCATATGGCAGCCATGCAAATAAAATTTCTTTGCATTGGATCATTTGGTTGAATATTCCTTCAACCTAATCGATTGAAATTTCTTGGGTTAGGAGTCACATGGATACTACATCTCTCCTAACTACATAGTCATGGTTTATGATCCTTGGGAAAAGGATCTTATGGATAAGGTAGTGGAGGATCCTAACCCTTGGCTTCAGGTGAATGTATTTGAATTACACTTTATTCTTTTGCATAGGGTTAATGACAAGGGTATTGATGGAAATAGAGTATTTGAAGTTTTTAAACTGTATTGGTTTATTAAGGGTATAGGACATCCCTTCGGTAGGCAGCTCAAAGATTCTCCTAAATTGATCTTTGTGAAGATAAATTTCAACTCCCCTAAAAGATGTTTTCAAGGAGGTTCCTACAATTCTCAGGTTTAGGTAGAGCTCTCTTACTAGTCTTGGAAAGGTCCTACCGGTATTTGGTTGAAGAACTTTTTGAGGGAAGCTTGATAAAATTGGTGATAAAGTGAGTGGCTCTTAAAGAGGTTTGGTTCCAAGTACCAAGGTTGAGTACCTTCTTTGCTAGAATCATCATCGTCTCTTCTTGCTTGCGATTTATCAATCTCGCATTGAAAAAAAATCTTTTTGACGTTTCTTTAGGTTTTGGGCTTAAGGAGGCCATGGTGATACTTATGGAAGAAGAACTCACATAAGAAAGAAATTTTGAAGAAATGAATTTTGAGATGTAAGAAATAGTGAGAAGGCATACTGTCGCATCCGCGAAAAACAACCGGCGGGCTAAAACAAAAACAAACAGAGCCGCCACCGTGCGTTATTTATCCCAAAAGAGGGAAAGGAAACGCTCGAAGTAAACCTGGAAAAGACATGGTCTCGCGACCAAAGAGAGATGGGATCGGGAGTCGGTTATCCGAAGGGAAGGTATTAGCACCCGTACGCATCCGTCGTACTCGATGGGATCCACGCTCAGAAGGATAGAAGAAAGGTTGCTAAAACTGCTCAAAACACCACACACACACACTGGAAACGACACAGGTGGGAAAAGAGAGGAAAGGGCTCGCTAGGATATCGCATCCCATGCCTACGTATCTCATCTGGAATGAGAATCAGAGCTACCGTAGTTCGGCTCACGCACGCCGAAACAAAACACACGCAAACAGGCAAACATGGAAACCGAATGCCAATCGCTGGACTTACATCAGACTCCGAACCAAACAAACCCACACTGGAAACCAAATGTCAATTGCTGGACTTATATCGGACTCTAAGCACACAACAATAGGATACGGAATGCCAATCGCTGGGCTTACATCCATTTCCTAACACAAACAAGAAGGATCAACAAACAACAGGTTACTAAGGAGTCTGGCACTCGAGCCTAGTAACTGTCAAACAAACACACACACAAAAAAGAAAAAGGGTGCCCGGAGAGATCTCGTACGATCTCCTGCCTACGTACCTCATCTGGTATGAGGATCAGGGCAACGTAGTTCCCCTGAACAGGGGAGAAACTTTCTCCTAACCAGAGACTGGGAAATGACAAACTAGAAGGGAGACTGACTCGAGCCTAATAGTTATCATGTAAATTCACCATGGTCCTAGGTTGAAGTTTCTATCTAACTTGCACAGGTAGCAAGCTATCCTAAACAGCACAAGCAACGCAATCAAACGATCACAAATAGCACACACTATATACAAACAAAGTGGGCTCACACAAGGTTAGGCTGTGAAACACAAGCCAATTGGAATCGGGTGATGTTAGCTCTTAACCCTAACATTGAGAGTTAGGGTGAAGCAGATGAAATGGGAAGTGAAGATAAGACTTCACAACTCTTATCCCTGGTCTGGGAGAGCTTCAGATAAATGAAAGTGTGGGAGTTCAGAAAGTTGGAACTCTTCTCCACATATGACTGACTCAACAAAGATCTTGGGTTAATATCCACAATGCATCAACATGTAATGTGAGCAAAGGGATGACACACTGAATAGAAGGAGATGGATTGCACATCTCTTGTATCTGCCAATTGCCTCATAGAGGTCTTTTCCTGCTTGGCACAAAGATAAACAAACACAAGCATTGCCTCTTAAGGAGGGCTTCAGACTGGTGCCTGCCCAAGTAACAGGACAGGTCTTCCAGACTACATGAAGTCAGAGAGTTATACCTCAAATGGTTAAGCAACCAAGCAACAGCAAAAGCAAGTTCAAAAGAACTTAAGCAACTAATGTACCTGAAAACAATCTAACTCAGTCAGTACACAACTCACAAAGTCAAACAGACAATCCAAAAGTCAACAGACATAGTCAAACAAGCAAGGCAACAATGTGCAAGGCACAAGCTCAACTCAAAGGAGCTAAAAGCAACCTACAAAACAAGTCAAGGTTAGTCAACATCAACCAAATAACCCAACTTAAGCAATGTGAATCAATCTCCTCATGGCCATATGCTTCTCATCCTGAAAACAAAGCTCAAACATAAGCATAAACCACTAGGACAAGGCCTAGGGTCAAAGGGGGAGAAATAATTCAAAACAGAACATTAAAATTGACATGAATCAACTTCAATCCTATAAGAACATCATCCAAAAAGTTCCACATCCATATCATGCACCAAAATCATTTCACAAGTCAAATAAGGCAAAGCATGCAAGTTGAAAGCTCATTGAAGCAACAGAATGAACAAATCCACATTAATTCCAAAATGATTCAATAAATCCCAAGAAAATTCATGGCTAAACAGCACACAATATATGATCAACATACAAAAAATCAAGGCATTTGGACAAGTCTAAGCATGGCAATCAAATTCCATAAGGCAAGGCAAGCACAAACAAGCTCAATTAGGGCACAAAATGCTACATCAACTTAGTACAAGCCTAAAATAGAATTTACAAATGATAAATGCCTCAAACCAAAGCCACAATAAACTTCAAAGTTTCTAGAAACAATGTGCAAAATTTCAAATCCATATGATAAACAACCATCATTTCACAAATCATTGAAGTTCATGACTATTCAAAAGTCCACAAATGGTCAACCAGAATGGAAAATTCCAAACAAATCAGAAATAAATCCAAAAAATCCATAAACATTCATGATCAGTCCTAACATCCAGAAGAAGCATCATGCAAAAAATCACATCAATTGGAATTTATTTGGCATGGCAAAGAAAATCAACAAGTTGAGCAAGCAAAGGTGTGACACACATTGTCACACCTACATTAACCAGATCATATCTCAACAACCAGAAATGCTAAAAATGAAAACTCAACACCAAAAGGTCCCTAAAGATGTCTAGTTTAAGCATGCAAAGTTTCAAAGGCATTGGATTAAAATTCATCATTTCACAAAGAATATGGCAAGGTAGGTCAAGAAAACACACACATACACAATCCCTAAGCCAAAACATTTTTCATGCGTGCACAATTTCTGGAAAAATAGTCATAAAATACTAGACATGATGAGGAACAAGATGCAAAAATTCCCAGGTCATTTGGATCATTGATCAATGAGTTATGAATTTTGTAAATGAATGAAAAATTAAAAAACACATGAAAGCATGTATGAACTTGGATAGCATAAAATGAACAAAATGCAAAAGGCCAATTATGGAAATGTCTCAGCGGGGAATCGAACCGAGTGAGAATTTAAACTTGGCGCGTTTCTTAGTGAAACACACCGTTTCACTAAGTCTATGTGGCAATGGGAAACAACAGCGACCAACCAAAACGCCATGTAACTGCCAGCGTGGACCAATGCATGGCTATTAACATGGAAACGCATGCAAACACGCGCTACAAAGGATCAAACAGCATTCTGGAACAGAAACCCTAAGAAGTTCATCATGTTCATACGTGTTCTTCAGGCCAAGAACAAAAATGCTCAGAAATTCAAAATTCACACATCATTAGATTCATCTTTCCACGTACATCAACAATCAATGATCAATTTGACCTAACTCTCATTAACATGAATGGATCGAGCAAAAGAAGTTTCACCTATCAAACTTAGAATCACAATAACTAACTCATTTCTCCATGGAAATTGATGATCCAAAGCTCAATGCACTCAGTGTTAAAAGATCTACCACATGCATATCACAATTTCATGAATCAATGAACTCGAATTCTAACCTTGTTGGAAGTGCAGAACTGGAATAGGTGAGTTCAGGCCTTGAGAAGTCCAAACAGCTGATCCTTAGCTCTTGGATGAATGGATGGATGAAGGTGTGGAGGTTAAGCTTGCACGATTTGGCCAAAATCTCCAACTGCCATTAATGGATGTATGATTCAACAGTCTCAAATCTGCACGAAATCCTTGAAACCTTGCTTCAATCTTGTTCAATTATGCTTGTGGATGATGGATGAATCAAGAACAAAGTAATGGATATGAAGAAATTTGCAGAAAAATTTGAGAGCACAATGTGAAGAAAATTGAAAATGGATCTAGATCTGAGAATTCTGAAGTGTTAATCATGTAAACAGTTATGCTTTAGCTTTTATATGATGGACTAATGAAGTTTGTTAATCATAATTAAGCAATGCAAATGGATTAGTGAAATTGAAGGTGTAATGCCAATTTGCCAATTCACCCCTTATGCATGCATGGCAATGTACAGTACACGAAATTCAGTGGAAATTCACTTGAAGTGCTATGTAGAAGCCAAATGCAATGCTAGGAAGTGAAAACAATGCCTAATTTTTGAATTTGGAATTTCCCTCCAAAATTCAAATGAAAATGCAAATATTTTTGTGATCAAAATGCATGGCTTATGATGCATGAATTGGATAGTGCATGTCAAGAGAGAAATGTACAAAAAAGAACCACTCCATTTGGCCTTATGGTTTGAAAGTTATGCACTCGTGAAGTTCAAATTCATTTGACCATGATTGATCCATATCTTTCCAACCATACATGAGAAATTCATGTTCTTGGACTTTTTGGAAATGGGAGAACAAGATCTACAACTTTCATGTTGAACAAAATTTCATTTGAAGCTTTCTTGGTCATGTAATCTTGAGGAGAAAACCTTTCCATTTTTGGCAATTTTAAATTACAGGTCACTTACCATTTTTGGAAATTTTTGTCCTGACTTTATTTTCTTCAATGTTGATGTTTGAAATGTCAAATGAGACTTGTTTGAACATGAATGAAGTATTTCTAATCATCTCCCACCTCCAAATCCAACAGTTGACTTGTGGTTGACTTTTTCAATTGATAGATGACTTGGTCATGCACAGATGAACTTGGGCCTCAACCTCCTGATGAAATGACTCCAAAATGAAACCCTAGCTCTCACAAGCTCCATAAAACCATGTGATGATCCCCATCTCAATGAAGATCTCATCTCCTTGACAAACCCTGATTGGCATAATTCAACTGATTAGGGTTGACCAGAGGTCAAAACCCTAATCCCAAGGAAACTGATTAAGCACAATGAATCTCTTGGTGATGATAAGACCATGATGATGATGATGTACCATTTCAACCAAGATAATACCCAATCTCCTTGAGAAACCAAAAAACCTAATTGAAGCACAAACCTTCAGATGGCTAGTGATCAATTCAATAAGATCCTCAGGCTTGAATCTTTTAACCTCTTTATCTTCTGAACAAGACTTAGGAGGATGACTTGCTTATTTCACATGGTATGCAAAGATGTAATGCCTAATGTCCTACAAAATGAAATGCAATATGCTAAGCTAGTCCCAAGAGAGGAGGGAAAATTTTGAGGTGTTACACATACCTATTTATAGTACATGCTCTGAGGATTTCCTTCTGTATTTATGGAAAGTAATTTATGGCGATTATGCAGATTGAAAATCAAGGCAAGATCTTTCCAAAACAGAATTTCCAATCGATTGGCTAATGCCTCCAATCGATTGGTGAATCAAATCTCTCGGGATTTTGTACGTGTCGCAACCTGAAAAATACAGTGCGCGAAAAAACAACCGGCGAAAGAAAATAACAGAAGAGTCGCCACCGTGCGTTATTCATCCCAAAGGAGGGAAAGGAAACGCTCGAAGTAAACCTGAAAAAGGAAAGGACAAGACGGGGTCTCGCAACCAAATCTTGGGTTCGGGAGTCGGTTATGCGAAGGGAAGGTATTAGCACCCCTACGCATCCGTAGTACTCTACGGGGTCCACTTTTGTAGTTCTGGTCCACTTTTGTAGTTCTTGTCCACCAAGAAATATCTTTAGCTCTCAACCCCATCAATCTCTTCGACCAACTCAACGAGTCCTCGACATCAATGAACGCTCCTGATTTGGGTAGGTGAGAACTGAACCACTTATAAAACAAAGGCGCGCAACAATTCAACAATCCTCCTTTTCTATTTTCATTCCTGTGGTGCACTGAATGAAAGAAATCTCCTAGCAAGGTCGGCACTGGATTTCTCAACACGAAGAGGCGTATTGCGTCCCTGTCCACAAATTTGGCAACATTAGGGAACAAGACAATTCCATACACACAAAGAGCCAACACAACATTGAAACCCCTCTGGTCACCATCTTCAAGTTTCTTCTTTGCTTCTCCCAGTAAGAAACTCAAATGAAAACCACTGACTCCTCCCTTCTGACACATATTAGCCTTCAAGACTGATTCCCCCAAATATGTGGTTGAAATAACCAGGCTGAGATCGGGCAGAAACTCAGAACTGTAGAATAACAACTGTGACTTGATAGGAACTCTGAGAAAATTGGCAATCTCCTCCAAAGTAGGGACAAAGATATAATCCGGGAATGTGAAACACCTCAATGGAGGATCGTAGAACTGCAGTAGTGTGAATAGAGCATCATGTTGATCCTTGGAAAGAATCGTGACGAAACTTAGAATCAAATCGTAATCCTTTCGGAATCCTTCTAGAGAATCAGGATCCATTAACTTCATTAACTGTTGAATGGGCTCCAGACAGACCACCGGAAACTTGTAGGTGACATGTCTCTTTCTGCCAATATCCATCTTAAGAGAACCAGAAAAACCCCGACCAGAATCAAGAAGAAGATGTAAACCCCCTAGAAATGGATAAACATGTGTTAAATGATATGAATGCAGAATGATGTGATGCAATGATGTGAATGCAATGCAGTGGCATGGAAATCAAGATTGCTGTATCTGCTTGAACATCTGTCGGGTTGCACTGTATGAAGAGAAAACCCACTGAAGAATATAATATAAGACCAGATCTCTGCTCCAGAAAACCGGGTTGGTCGGAGGTTAAGGTTTCCTGAATTTAGCTCGCCCCTCACTGGTAGGTTCTAAGAACAGAAGTTCGTCAGCTTCAGCCCTTCAGTCGCGAATAATACGTTTACCACTGAAGGTTTGGTATTACTACGGGACAAAAGACCTCCATTGACTCCCCTCAACAGGACATCCTAATAGCAAGTTCCCAGTCTCGGGATCCTCGGATTGAGCAGCGAGAATGCGCCCACCAGAGCTAACATAATCACGTCTCGGAGGAGAGGCCTCGACTGAGTTCTCGGGAAATGGTCACCAGAGTCGACGATTTCTAGAGGAACATCCTGCCGTTACGGAACACCCGTAAGACATAATATATCCAAAAGAAACCTCGTCTGGGTGTGGTTCTTCACGAACGACTTAACGTAGCAACATGCCACGCAAGCCTCATGATTATCCATTCTAAAACCTGTGTGTACACTCAAGCCTGGGTAATGGGCTTATCTCTCATAGAACACCCCATCCCAACAAACAAACAAACAGATCCAACAGATACAACAGATGCATGCAAGCAGGTAAGCAAATAAATGTACAAAAGCATGAACACCCAATAAACAAGAAATCACACAAGCTAGGAGGGACTCGCTTAGGGAAGATGGACCAGCAAGAGGTCAACTTCTTAGTTTCCCCAACAGAGTCGCCAGCTGTCGCAACCTAAAAAATACAGTGCGCGAAAAAACAACCGGCGAAAGAAAATGACAGAAGAGTCGCCACCGTGCGTTATTCATCCCAAAGGAGGGAAAGGAAACGCTCGAAGTAAACTTGAAAAAGGAAAGGACAAGACGGGGTCTCGCAACCAAATATTGGGTTCGGGGGTCGGTTATGCGAAGGGAAGGTATTAGCACCCCTACGCATCCGTAGTACTCTATGGGGTCCACTTTTGTAGTTCTTGTCTAAAGGGTGTGAGTTTATCTTGTGTTGTTTACCCAAAAAAAAGGGTTAAATGAAAATGACTCGCACGGATGTCGCATCCACTGCATACGTATCTCATCTGAATATGAGAATCAGAGTCTTCGTAGCTCGGCTGACCTATGGGTTGGGGGGATGTGTGCTCGCTAAGACATCGCGTCTTATGCCTACGTATCTCATCTGGAATGAGAATCAGAGCAAGCCGTAGTTCGGCTAACTACGGGGTTATGGAGTGGGTTTTGGACGAACGACGTTACTACGCAATCTACCGGATGCTCGACCTTTGGAGACTTACTCACCTGTAGTAGAAGGAGTAAACGTGTGTTTAGGAGAAGAAAAATCAATGAAGGGTTAGGGTTCGGTGAACTCATGCAAAAAGGCAGTCCTTGACGAAGGAACCTGTAAAAAAAACACATAAACATTGCCTCCTATCGAGGTCTTCCAGCTAGGAAAGCAGTAAAATGCGGGAAAAATGTAAAAGTACCACGCGGATAAAGATCCGAAGTAACAGCAGTTAGAGGAATGGGAAACCCAGGGATCCTTCCAAGCTAAACACCATCAAAGAAAGTGAGTCAGTACAGGTAATCGGAATGAAACCTCCAGGGGGTATCCCACAAATAAAGTGGAAAACCACGCAAGTTATCCCTGCAAAAGTCATGTGAGCCCTTACAAAAACTCAACAAACAGGTTAGAGACAAAAAAAATAGGGTAATCAAGGGTTGCCCCCAAATCAAAATGTAACCACATGAATCATGCCATTAAAATTCACAAAAAAGACATGCATCAACAGGGTATCAAATTCACCCATAATACCTCATACATTTAGAGCATTCAAATTAAAGGCATAAAGATGATGGATATAGGGCAAACCTAATTGGAGAGCTTGATTGAAATTGAGTTGCACCCGTGAGGTTTACAAAACAATCTTTAGGGTTTATGTGAGGCAGAGGTGATTCTGTGCAGTTGAGTTCCCTTCAGGGTTTGGAGGCTGCTCTGAACTCTGTTAGCTCTTATCTCACTATCTTTTTCCTCAGGGTAATAGGAATAGAATCAATATTTGTTTCACTGAAACTCTAGTATTTATAGCCTAATATTGGTAGCTTAGTGGGCTTTTGAGAGAGGTCCAAGTCTGAGATTTTTTCTTTTATTTATTTATTTATTATTATTTTTATTTATTTATTTATTTATTTATTTATTTATTTATTTTTCGTTTTTTTTTTTTAAATAAAGTTTCTTGGATCTAATTCTGATTGACATGATAAAATGCAATGTATCTAATGTTAAATGACCTAAAAATGAATGCATGCATGAGGTGTAAAGCGTATGCTTCCAGGAAAAATGAAGGGTAAATTTTGGGGTATTACAGCTGCCCCTATCCAATCAACTGGAGACCTGGAAAGAAGATAGCAGCGACTTTCGTGCTTTCGAGGTATCAAGGGATTGAATACAATAAAAACCCAAAAATTTGCACTGAAGTGAAGTGAAGTAACAATGTCGGTCAGAATCGGCAAAGAGGTGGTCTTGAAAGAAGAATCCGTCTGGTACGGTGAGAGTCAGTCTGAATACCGAAAAAGAATGTTAACTTGGATACCAAAATAAATGGTAACACAGAAATAACCATGGCCTGAATGCCGCTCATCAGTCTGAATACTAGAAATGACTTCGATCTGAACATCGGGAGATATGAGATTATTAATATCGGTCTGAACACCGAGAGGCTGGCCTGAATGCCACAAGTTGCATCGACCTGAACGTCGGAAACTTCTTCGATCTGAACATCGGAAAATTGGCCTGAATCCCACAAGTTGCATCGACCTGAACGTCAGAAACTTCTTCGATCTGAACATCGGAAAATTGGCCTGAATGCCACAAGTTGCATCGACCTGAACGTCGAAAACTTCTTCGATCTGAACATCGGAAAATTGACCTGAATGCCACAAGTTGCATCGACCTGAACGTCGGAAACTTCTTCGATCTGAACATCGGAAAACTGGCCTGAACGCCACTTCGGTCTGAATATCGGAAACTGGCCTGAACGCCACTTCGATCTGAATATCGGAAATTGGCCTGAATGCCACTTCGGTCTGAATACCGGAAAATTGCCCTGAATGCCACTTCGGTCTGAATACCGGAAAAACTTCATGCCTGTCAGCATCGGCAGAAATAGGGAAAGATAATAGAGGCGGCGCATGGGCCAATGACACTTGTTGGGGATAACAAAGGTAAGTCATGAACAATCTTCAGTCTGAGTACTGGAAACAACTTCTAGCTTATCACTTGGGATACCGAGGATGTTTTATGCTTATATGCGTATGTTTGAATTTTTCAATGGCGTAATGCTCTATGAAAATGGAAATGCTACGCGATTTGGAAGGATGCAATGCAATATGATTCTACATGCAGGGATGCGAAATGCTGGGTAGAATGCCAAGTTGAGGCAAGGGGATCTGTTGGGGAAATGATCACCATCTTCTGGACCCTGGCAAGGCTGTTGGAGATGCACAGCGCAAAGAATTATGTGGGGAAATGACCCGCCACACGGTGTTCTAGCAATGACGAAATGCCGAGATTCAGACTGGGGAGAGAACGACACTGAAAACCTGCTGTTGGGGAAAGCGATAGTGGTTCTGGCAACCACGATCTGCGAGAGATGACTCAGCAGGGGAAGCAAACACTGATACGGTACCGAGGTTCTACTTCAAGGAAAGAAACCATGGATCTGGCATTGGGATTATCGATCTGGCCTCAAACTCTAAGGAGTAGCCACTTCTGCTGGGAAGATACAGTTTGGCACTGTCAACTCCGCTGGGGATATATAGTCTGGCACTGTCAACTCTACTAGGGAGTGTATGTCCTGAAACAAACGCTTGGGGAAGTACAGTGGTGAGAACCTGTTGGGGATTGAAGAATCCAACACTCTGATCAGCTCTGTAGGGATAAGACACCGGATTTGTCTGTTGGCGACTTCACTGGGGAAGATATTCACGATCATCTGCAGGGGATTTTAAGGAAATGCCCCGAGGGTATCTGTTCTGAATAGACGATCCAAAGCACTTAAAATTTACAGCAATTTTAAATGTTTATTAAGCATGTACCTGTAAAGCCCTTATGTGTCATGATGCAATGTTTATCAAAAATTTGGACGTCATTTTTGCAAACAAAACAGTAAAATGAAAATGAAAACAAAGATATACTGAATAACATGATTTTATTGATCGAATGGCCTCTGACTAGGCATTTACATCAGGAAGCAATCCCTGGAAAGAGGTAATCGTACAAAAGATAAAAACAGAAATTAATCTAATGGCAATGTGAAATGGATTTCTATTGGGTTCCAATTCTGCTATGACTTGCCCGTCTTCAAGATCCTCCAGATGATCAGCCTTCTAAAAAGGTGATTGGACTGTTTCCTACCTTTCGAAAATTTCCCGTCATCGACATAAGATGAGATTCAGAACTAACTCAGAACGCAATCATTCGCTTAATCCCTAACTTTTGCTTGGATCGCCCTTTTCGGGTTTTCAATCCACCGGGATACCCATTTTTGCCTAAGTTGCCTTTTCAGGTTTTCAACTTACCGGGTGTACGATCTTTTCATTTTTAATCCCTAATTTTTGCCCGAACCTTTTCATTTTCTTGGTTCGTTGGGATGCCCATTTTTGCCTGGACTATTCTTTTTACTGTCCAGTGGGTCTATTTTATGCGAAGTATTTTTTAACTGCGTCTGAGTTCACAGGGGAAGTGAAGTTTTCACCATCCATAGTTGCAAGCATTAAGGCCCCACCATCAAAAACCTTGGTGACAATATACGATCCATCATAGTTAGGAGTCCACTTGCCCCTGTGATCTGTCTGAGGAGGAAGGATCCTTTTCAACACTAAATCTCCGACTTGGAAACAACGAGGACGCACTTTCTGATCAAAGGCTCTCTTCATCCGACTTTGATACAACTGCCCATGACAAATGGCTGCCATTCGCTTCTCTTCGATAAGACTCAACTCATTGAACCTTGTCTGAATCCATTCGGCTTCGTCTAACTTGACATCCAACAGGACTCTTAGAGAAGGAATCTCCACTTCAACAGGTAGGACTGCTTCCATACCATACACCAGGGAGTAAGGGGTTGCCCCAATCGACGTACGTACAAACACGTACGCAACCCTGTCAAGGCGCATCACATCGATCCTGGGAGCATGGTTCCAACGAATTACCTTGATCATGGAGGATAGAGTAGCAAGTGTGTCTGCCATCTGGTTCTCATCACGAGGTATATGATACAATTTTACTGTTGTGAAGAAAGTTAACAGTCTTCTCGTGTAATCTCTGTAGGGGACCAGAGTGGGTTGGAGAGTATTCCAATCACCATTTACTTGATTGATCACCAGAGCTGAATCTCCGAAGATGTCCAGAGTCTTGAGTCTCAGATCAATGGCTTGCTCAATACCCAAGATACAGGCCTCGTACTCAGCTTCATTATTTGTGCACTCAAAAGTCAAACGAGCGGTGAAAGGCATGTGGGCACCTTTCGGAGTAGTAATGACAGCGCCGATTCCACTTCCTTTAGCATTGACAGCCCCCTCAAACAACAAAGTCCACTTTTCGTTTGGATCAGGTCCCTCCTTAACAACTGGCTCTTCACAGTCTTTCATCTTGAGGAACATGATGTCTTCATCTGGAAAATCAAACTTCATCGGCTCATAATCATCAATCGGCTGCTGAGCAAGATAGTCTGACAGAATACTCCCTTTGATGGCTTTCTGGGATGTATACTGGATATCGTACTCTGTCAGTACCATTTGCCAACGAGCCACCCTTCCGGTGAGAGCTGGCTTCTCGAATATGTATTTGACTGGATCCATCTTGGAGATCAGTAGGGTTGTGTGAGACAACATGTATTGTCTCAAACGCTTAGCAGCCCATGCAAGTGCACAACATGTCTTCTCAAGCATTGAGTATCTCGACTCGCAATCTGTGAACTTCTTACTCAAGTAGTAGATGGCATGTTCTTTCCTACCTGTCTCGTCGTGTTGACCGAGAACACAACCCATAGAATTGTCAAGTACTGTCAAGTACATAATCAGCGGTCTCCCTGGGACTGGAGGCATAAGGATAGGAGGATTCTGCAAATACTCTTTTATCTTCTCGAAAGCCCTTTGACAATCTTCATTCCACCTGATAGCCTGATCTTTCCTCAGCAATTTGAAAATTGGCTCACACGTGGTTGTTAGGTGAGAGATGAACCTTGCAATGTAGTTCAACCTCCCTAAGAAACTACGAACTTGCTTCTCTGTTCTTGGCTCAGGCATTTCCTGTATTGCTTTCACTTTGTCAGGATCCACCTCAATCCCTTTTCCGCTAACAATAAAACCCAACAATTTTCCCGATCTCACCCCGAAAGTGCACTTGTTCGGATTAAGTCTCAGTTTGAATTTCCTTAACCGTTCAAACAATTTCTGCAGATTCACCAAATGTTCTTCTTCTGTCTGAGATTTGGCAATCATATCGTCCACATAAACCTCGATTTCATGATGAATCATATCATGGAACAGAGTCACCATAGCTCGTTGATATGTTGCTCCGGCATTTTTCAGACCAAACGGTATCACCTTGTAGCAGAAGGTGCCCCATGGGGTTATGAAAGTTGTCTTTTCCATGTCCTCTGGTGCCATCTTGATTTGGTTATAGCCAGAAAAGCCATCCATGAAGGAAAATACCGAGAACTGAGCTGTATTATCCACCAAAACGTCGATGTGAGGTAATGGGAAATCATCTTTAGGGCTAGCTCTGTTCAGATCCCGGTAGTCGACACACATCTGTACCTTTCCATCCTTCTTAGGTACTGGGACGATGTTTGCAACCCATGGCGGATAATTGGTGACTGCTAGAAACCCTGCATCCAACTGCTTTTGCACTTCTTCCTTTATCTTGACAGACATCTCTGGTCTTGTTCTTCTGAGCTTCTGCTTGACCGGAGGACAACCTTCTTTGAGAGGCAAGCGGTGTACCACGATGTATGTGTCTATCCCGGGTATGTCCTGATAAGACCAGGCGAAGATGTCAACGTATTCTTGCAGCAATTCAATCAGCCCTTTCTTCACATCATCTCCCAAAGCATCCCCTATCTTGATTTCTCTCTTGGCGTCCTCGGTGCCGAGATTAATCACTTCAGTAGGCTCTTGATACGGTTGAATGACCCTTTCTTCCTGTTTTAAGAACCTGGCAAGTTCTTCAGGGAGTTCACAGTCTTCATCACCCTCCTTTTCAGCTTGAAAGATTGGATTTTCAAAGTCGAAGCGAGCCATAGCAGAACCGTTATCAATAGGATCCGGTGACGTGCATCTGCATGAGCGATGGTATGTGCTTATGAGTGTGAAAGAAAAAAAGTGGAAACTAAACAAAACATTGCCATTTTTTTATTTTGAAAAACTGCAAAAATAGAAAGACAGGGAACGAAATATTTGAATGCAAAAAGACGTCCTTTATTTATGATAAAAAATGCAAGTGTCACATAGATGAGCCCTACAATGAGTCATTACGCCCTGGGCGGAACGTAAGACTTGGACATGCATGAATAAACAAAGAAAATTACTCCTTCAGAAAAGTGACTTGGACAATCTCCTCAGAAGACCAATTGTTGATGACTTCACCCGGGATCCTCGGACGCACCCAGTTGTCGATGTCACAATCACTATCCCCACCCTCTTCATTGATTGCTGATACCTGGCCATACTGAAAGATGTCAGCGCTGGAGAAAGTAATCGGCCCCTGATGAGTCTGAAGTGTTGAAGTTGTAGAAGTCAGAGTTGGCTGGTACCCAATCCCGAACTTGTCGTCTTTCATTGGTAATTCCAACAGACGCCCCCAACCGGGAGCAGCACTTGAATCCACCACGGCCTGTGCCTGCTTAAAGGATGAGATAGAGGCACCCGCTTTAACCTCTTCCACCGGAGTTGCATCCTTGATTTGAACTGACTCAAAAGCCTGACACAGAGTCTCATGAATTTCACCTTCTACTTCTACATACTTGAATGTAGACAGGTTACTGACCAGGATGTCCTCCTCACCACAGACGGTGATAATTCGTCCGTTGACCGGAAACTTAATCTTCTGATGTAGAGTTGAAGAGACTGCCCCAACATTATGGATCCAAGGACGACCCATCAAGCAACTGTAGGAAGGACTGATATCCATCACGTAGAAGACAGTGTTGAAGGTTTGTGATCCAATCAGAATTGGCAATTCTACCTCTCCAAACACCGATCTCTTAGAACCATCGAAGGCTCTCACAATAAGATCTAAAGGTTTCAAGACCAAACCCTCTACTTCTAACCTCGACAGGGCTCTCTTGGGTAGCACATTGAGAGAGGAGCCTGTATCCACCAGAACATGCGATAACACGGTGTCTCTGCATTCCATCAAGATGTGCAGAGCCTTGTTATGACTGCGTCCGGCTGGTGTCAAGTCAGAATCGGTAAAACCCAACCTGTTGCTTGCATGAACATTGGCGACGATCCCTTCTAGTTGGTTTACCGAGATTTCTTGAGGTACATAGGCAGCATTAAGAACCTTCAGAAGCGCCTGCCTGTGTGCCTCCGAACACAACAGGAGTGAGAGAATGGATATCTTGGATGGAGTCTGAATCAACTGATCGACTACCTTGTAATCGCTTTTCTTTATGATTCTCAGAAGCTCGTCCACATCTTTTGCAAAAGTGGGCTCAGAACCATCCTGGGGTGCAGAGGTACCCTCATTCACGACTTGCTTGCCTTTGGCTTTCGCCACAGCATCAGCATTATCAGCTTGGGTAACCGGTGGTGAGAACAATCTACCACTCCTGGTGAATCGCCCGATTCCACCAACATTATCCACTGCGGGACCGTCAAGTTCAGGCTTCTGACCTTCTTCTATTTCCAGTGGCCGTTCCACCCTATGATCGTGCGTGTATACTCTCCCCCCATAATGCCACAGAATGGCCCTTTCACTGGTGAAAGGTAAAGGACCAGGGGTTGTGATGGTCATAGTAGATTGTCGCACTGGTGGCACGGGTTGCGCTTCTGGCACACTGATCTGATTAGTTGGGTAGAAAATAGTGATAGTAGCAATATCACAGTCGTACTCAGAAATCTCATTCATTGAAATGCAAGCATCCGAAACATCGGAATCAAGTTCAATTACATCAGGATCAACCACATTGGAAAAAATAAATACATCATCATGGATTACAGAATCAGTAGGAACAACATCTGCGAATTCATCAGTAGCATCTTCAAACCCTTCTTCCTCAACCCCTTCCACAGACTCTTGGACAGACAAATCTTTAACCTGGAGGATACCTTTGTCGAGCAAGGCCTGGATACCCTGTTGTAGCTTCAAACAACCTCCACTCTGAGTGGCACAATCCAAACAATCCTTCCCACAACCGGGGAAAACATCGACCTTCAGCAAACATCCTTTGATATCCAACAATGGAGTCTTCAACTTCAACACATCCTTAATGGACTTGGCTTTTCCTTCCATCATATTAATGTTTGCACCACCATGCTGTGGCATGGGATTGTTGACGACATTAGGAGCCGGTGCAAGGTTGATGGCTTTTGAATCTATGAGGTCCTGAACTACATGCTTAAAAGCTTTGCAGTTCTCAATGTTATGGCCAGGTGCCCCAGAGTGGAAGCTACACCTAGCGTTGGTGTCGTAACCCACCGGAAGTCTACCAACAGGAGGAGCCAGAGTGCGCAATTGCACAAGTTGTAGTTGTTGAAGACTAGAAAGCAACTGAGCGTACGACATTGGAAGGGTGTCAAAACGTCGGTCCATCATCCTTTGCCTCTGTTGATAGGCGGGTTTGTTACCCGGTTGTTGCTGCTGTTGGTACTGAGCTGGTTGAGGTTGTGGTTGTTGTTGTTGTGGTGATGCAGCTGGAATGGTCACAGTCGCAACATACGGTAGTTGATGATAATTCTGGAAACTGTTCCTTCTAACACCTCTGTTCTGATAGGAAGTCAAAGAATTCACTCCCCCCTCTCTCTGCTTATGCCCTCCAATGAAAGACTTTTTTACCCCTGATGAAGATCCAACTCCATTTTGGATCTTGCAGGTCTTCAGGTAATTCTCCACCCTCTCTCCGTAGAGACCACATCAGCAAAGTTGGAGGCATTGCACCCCACCAGACGCTCCAGATAAGGTCCAGGCAGCATATTCATGAACATGTTGGCCATTTCCTTTTCCAACATAGGAGGCTGAACACGGGAAGCTATCTCCCTCCAGCGTTGAGCGTATTCCCTAAAGCACTCATTGATTTTAAGAGACAGATTCTGAAGTTGAGTTCTGTCCGGAGCCATGTCTGCATTATACTGATACTGCTTTACGAAAGCCTCCGCCAAATCCCTCCAGCAGCGGATATGGGCTCTGTCCAGCCTCATATACCATTCCAAGGATGCCCCAGCTAGGCTGTCCTGGAAGAAGTACATAAGTAGCTTCTCGTCATCAGAGTATGCAACCATTTTACGGAAATAGGCTTGCACGTGAGTTTTGGGGCAAGAGCTGCCATTGTATTTGTCAAAGACCGGGACTTTGAATTTCGGTGGCACTCTCACACCTGGGACCAGCCCCAAGTCAGCAACATCTACTCCCAGAGGATTCTGTCCTTCCACAGCTTTCAGCCTCTCCTCTAATCTTCTAAACATGGGGTCCATGCCATGGCCCATGCCAAAGTCTTCCTGAAGTAGGGGGAATTGATTGGCCTGATCATCATGGACGAGCTGTTGATCAAGGTTGACATGTGGGATCGGGATAGGCCCCGGTCCATTGGGACCATTAGCCTCTCCAGCTGGAGGATCATCCAATGTCTCTGGTTGAGTAGCGGCGGGATTCCTCTGCATCATCTGTCTGAGCTCTTGCTGTCCCTGAGCCACCCCTTGAACCACATCCATGAATTGGGTCATGCGGATCCTCATCTCAGCGAGCTCTGCTTGTACACCTTCCATTGCTCTCTGTTGATTCCTTCGGGTACCGTATCGGTGAATGCCTGAGTCAGCTATCCTGCTGGAAACACCAAACAATATGAGAACACCGCAGCGGTACCTGTTATGCAAGATATGACAATGAGTATGTAAATGTAATGACATGTTTATCAAATCCAAAAGGTATTCCACCCCCTTGATTCCAGTCTCACATCAGGTGAATAGTGCAAGAAGATTGAGTCATGGATAAACTTCTGAGATCAAGATACCATAAAGGGAAACCATCATACAAATGAGTTCCAGGAAAGGGGCCTTAGCCAAAAATACATCAAAAGAGGATCTCCACAACAAGCCTGTGGATCATAGCAACAAAGCAATAAGTAAAGAGAGTAACATAAATCAGGAATTAGCCTCCTGTATACAACCCATAAGGACTGCTCCTCACTTCATCCAGTAATGCCATCGTGTCGGGATGATCTGGAGATTCTGTCAAACGCCGGATAAGCAGATTCCTCTTGTGAATGATCCCATCCAGTTCGTTGATGTGCTCTCTGTAGTAATTCCCATCATCTTCTCCTAATACCTCTTCAAGTCTGGATTTCTTCAAACCTGCCAGCACCTTGAGTTCTTCAATCTGTCCTCGAGCCTCATTGAGTTGATTTGTGATGTAACCATTAGTAGAACGGGCGCACAGAAGCTCATTGTTCTTCCCCTTCAGCAAAGTCTTCAATTTCTCCATCTGACCAGTCAGTTCGGCTACCGTCTCCTCCTCCTTTGCCTTCCGAGAAGTTGAAAATGCATCCCATTGCTCTTGCCACCCAGCTAATTTACCATGAGCATCCATTAACTGCTGCTTGACTCGTCTCAACTCAGAACTGGATGATCTCAAGGCTTCGTCTGTCTTCCTGAAGAAGTCCACCTCCACAGCAAATTTCCTCTCTGCTTCCTTTTGCAATCTGACGGCTTCCCCCTTCTGATATTCTGCCTCATGGAATTGATGCATATAGTCTTGCAACTTCTCCCTTAACTCCGAGTTCTCGGTTTGAAGTCCCTCCATGGTGTTCTTCAACTTGTCATACTCCTCTCGGCTCACCATTGTTGACTGCTCAGGAGTAGGTGGATACACAGGTTCTTCAATAGGAAACGGCAGACCAAACTCTTCGACTCTTCCTTGAAGCCACTCTCCATACTGAGGGTAAATTCTACAATCTCCTTTTCCAAGCACAGTTCTTCCTCTCTTGATCACCTTGAGCCAGGCCTCAGCTGCCTTACGGGATACAGTCAGATCAGGCGAAGAATGGAAAAACAGAGATTCTTCCACATCCTTTTCCAAAGGCGGAGTTCTTAAAGCATATCCAAACTGTCTAACTGCTAGAGAAGGATTATAGTTGATTCCTCCTCTTCTTCCTACCAATGGTACATTTGGGAAATTCCCACAACTGTGAATAATATCCGCCCGAAGCAAGCTCCGGTCAGACCACCAAGAAATATCTTTAGCTCTCAACCCCATCAATCTCTTCGACCAACTCAACGAGTCCTCGACATCAATGAACGCTCCTGATTTGGGTAGGTGAGAACTGAACCACTTATAAAACAAAGGCGCGCAACAATTCAACAATCCTCCTTTTCTATTTTCATTCCTGTGGTGCACTGAATGAAAGAAATCTCCTAGCAAGGTCGGCACTGGATTTCTCAACACGAAGAGGCGTATTGCGTCCCTGTCCACAAATTTGGCAACATTAGGGAACAAGACAATTCCATACACACAAAGAGCCAACACAGCATTGAAACCCCTCTGGTCACCATCTTCAAGTTTCTTCTTTGCTTCTCCCAGTAAGAAACTCAAATGAAAACCACTGACTCCTCCCTTCTGACACATATTAGCCTTCAAGACTGATTCCCCCAAATATGTGGTTGAAATAACCAGGCTGAAATCGGGCAGAAACTCAGAACTGTAGAATAACAACTGTGACTTGATAGGAACTCTGAGAAAATTGGCAATCTCCTCCAAAGTAGGGACAAAGATATAATCCGGGAATGTGAAACACCTCAATGGAGGATCGTAGAACTGCAGTAGTGTGAATAGAGCATCATGTTGATCCTTGGAAAGAATCGTGACGAAACTTAGAATCAAATCGTAATCCTTTCGGAATCCTTCTAGAGAATCAGGATCCATTAACTTCATTAACTGTTGAATGGGCTCCAGACAGACCACCGGAAACTTGTAGGCGACATGTCTCTTTCTGCCAATATCCATCTTAAGAGAACCAGAAAAACCCCGACCGGAATCAAGAAGAAGATGTAAACCCCCTAGAAATGGATAAACATGTGTTAAATGATATGAATGCAGAATGATGTGATGCAATGATGTGAATGCAATGCAGTGGCATGGAAATCAAGATTGCTGTATCTGCTTGAACATCTGTCGGGTTGCACTGTCTGAAGAGAAAACCCACTGAAGAATATAATATAAGACCAGATCTCTGCTCCAGAAAACCGGGTTGGTCGGAGGTTAAGGTTTCCTAAATTTAGCTCGCCCCTCACTGGTAGGTTCTAAGAACAGAAGTTCGTCAGCTTCAGCCCTTCAGTCGCGAATAATACGTTTACCACTGAAGGTTTGGTATTACTACGGGACAAAAGACCTCCATTGACTCCCCTCAACATGACATCCTAATAGCAAGTTCCCAGTCTCGGGATCCTCGGATTGAGCAGCGAGAATGCGCCCACCAGAGCTAACATAATCACGTCTCGGAGGAGAGGCCTCGACTGAGTTCTCGGGAAATGGTCACCAGAGTCGACGATTTCTAGAGGAACATCCTGCCGTTACGGAACACCCGTAAGACATAATATATCCAAAAGAAACCTCGTCTGGGTGTGGTTCTTCACGAACGACTTAACGTAGCCACATGCCACGCAAGCCTCATGATTATCCACTCTAAAACCTGTGTGTACACTCAAGCCTGGGTAATGGGCTTATCTCTCATAGAACACCCCATCCCAACAAACAAACAAACAAATCCAACAGATACAACAGATGCATGCAAGCAGGTAAGCAAATAAATGTACAAAAGCATGAACACCCAATAAACAAGAAATCACACAAGCTAGGAGGGACTCGCTTAGGGAAGATGGACCAGCAAGAGGTCAACTTCTTAGTTTCCCCAGCAGAGTCGCCAGTTGTCGCAACCTAAAAAATACAGTGCGCGAAAAAACAACCGGCGAAAGAAAATGACAGAAGAGTCGCCACCGTGCGTTATTCATCCCAAAGGAGGGAAAGGAAACGCTCGAAGTAAACCTGAAAAAGGAAAGGACAAGACGGGGTCTCGCAACCAAATCTTGGGTTCGGGAGTCGGTTATGCGAAGGGAAGGTATTAGCACCCCTACGCATCCGTAGTACTCTATGGGGTCCACTTTTGTAGTTCTTGTCTAAAGGGTGTGAGTTTATCTTATGCTGTTTACCAAAAAAAAAGGGTTAAATGAAAATGACTCGCGCGGATGTCGCATCCACTGCATACGTATCTCATCTGAATATGAGAATCAGAGTCTTCGTAGTTCGGCTGACCTATGGGTTGGGGGGATGTGTGCTCGCCAAGACATCGCGTCTTATGCCTATGTATCTCATCTGGAATGAGAATCAGAGCAAACCGTAGTTCGGCTAACTACGGGGTTATGGAGTGGGTTTTGGACGAACGACGTTACTACGCAATCTACCGGATGCTCGACCTTTGGAGACTTACTCACCTGTAGTAGAAGGAGTAAACGTGTGTTTAGGAGAATAAAAATCAATGAAGGGTTAGGGTTTGGTGAACTCATGCAAAAAGGCAGTCCTTGACGAAGGAACCTGTAAAAAAAACACACAAAAACATTGCCTCCTATCGAGGTCTTCCAGCTAGGAAAGTAGTAAAATGCGGGAAAAATGTAAAATACCACACGGATAAAGATCCGAAGTAACAGCAGTTAGAGGAATGGGAAACCCAGGGATCCTTCCAAGCTAAACACCATTAAAGAAAGTGAGTCAGTACAGGTTCGGAATGAAACCTCCAGGGGGTATCCCACAAATAAAGTGGAAAACCACGCAAGTTATCCCTGCAAAAGTCATGTGAGCCCTCACAAAAACTCAACAAACAGGTTAGAGACAAAAAAATAGGGTAATCAAGGGTTTCCCCCAAATCAAAATGTAACCACATGAACCATGCCATTAAAATTCACAAAAAAGACATGCATCAACAGGGTATCAAATTCACCCATAATACCTCATACATTTAGAGCATTCAAATTAAAGGCATAAAGATGATGGATATATGGCAAGCCTAATTGGAGAGCTTGATTGAAATTGAGTTGCACCCGTGAGGTTTACAAAACAATCTTTAGGGTTTATGTGAGGCAGAGGTGATTCTGTGCAGTTGAGTTCCCTTCGGGGTTTGGAGGCTGCTCTGAACTCTGTTAGCTCTTCTCTCACTATCTTTTTCCTCAGGGTAATAGGAATAGAATCAATATTTGTTTCACTGAAACTCTAGTATTTATAGCCTAATATTGGTAGCTTAGTGGGCTTTTGAGAGAGGTCCAAGTCTGAGATTTTTTCTTTTATTTATTTATTTATTATTATTTTTATTTATTTATTTATTTATTTTTTAAATAAAGTTTCTTGGATCTAATTCTGATTGACATGATGAAATGCAATGTATCTAATGTTAAATGACCTAAAAATGAATGCATGCATGAGGAGTAAAGCGTATGCTTCCAGGAAAAATGAAGGGTAAATTTTGGGGTATTACAGTACGTTCATCAGCAATGCTGAGATTTTCTTTACTTTGAGGGAAAGTTTAGCTTGGATACGATCTGAAAATAGGTGTGCCAAGCTTCTCCAATTGATTGACACAATGTCAATTGATTGGACTTTCATTGTTCAACCTCTTTGGTGCATCTTTGGACCTTGTTCTTCACCCCTATTTAACTTTATTGCACCTCTTTCTAAGAACACTTAAGAAGATAATTTTTTTGGTTAGTGAACAATATTTTATTGAGATGAGAAAAATTGAATTCACCATTTTTAAGGATTAATCAGAGTTGTCTGATTAATTTACCCTTAAAACAATGTATACTTCTTTCATCAAGAATTGTTGATAAATAATTCCCTTAAAGAGAAACGTCAACCATATTATGGTGTGCCCTTATCTACACATTGTTGGATGTGTGGGTTGGTAAAATCAACGAGATGAACAAGTCCATTGCAAACATATCCACTGAACTTATCACTAAGGATCATAAACTTTGAGATATTCTCAAAAACACTTTTTGATGAATGTTATTGATATTTTCCTTCATCGTTCATCCTTGAAATTAGGGACTTTATAAAAATTGTATACTCAGAAGTAAATTCTTGATCTCTTTTACAGTGTGTACATTTATAAAGTGGACGACTCTTTTTCTAGTGACCTATACCTTTCCTAGGGTTTCAATCCTTTCTAAATCTTAGCCAATCTTTGTTTAAGGAAGTATTTTGACTCGATAAGATCAAGTCATGCTTTTCTTTATGTCGGGTAAACTTACCTAGGGCTTCATGCAAATCATTGACTTCCTTTTTCCGAGAGACACAAGTCTCACATGTTTCTCTTGAGTTTCTAATTTTATTTATTTCTATCTTAAATGATTTATTGATTTCCACAAGATACTTTAAAGACTCCTTAAGAGCGAATTTTTGTTCTATCAATTTATCATTTTCTTTAATTAGTTGAACACTCTTTCTAAACACATGCTCGTAAGATGGTTTAGTTACCTGAACAGTATCTATCTCATAGACTGCCTTTAAGAAAACTTCTTCTTATTCGTTGGAAGAAGATTCATTTATATTTCTCCCCGAGGTTGATGTCTCTCATCCTCTTTTTCGTTTGAATAATACATAAACTTCTTCTTCACCATTTTTTAAACTAGAGGTTTCATTCAATTTATGTTGAATCTTTCGAAGATAGTTCAACTACTGAATATGTTCTTTCAAAGGATTCAATTTATGTTGAATCTTTCGAAGATCGTTCAACTACGAATTTCAATTAAAAAACAATTTATCTTACCCCTCAGTTTTATTATAAACCGAGATGTATGAGTCACTAATTTTGTAAATAATAAAAATACAGATGTTGGGGTTCGAACCCATGTGCAAATTAATTTATCCCTTGGTGTTTAAAAAACTGAGGTGATAAACCGTTACTTTTCATGATGTCATTCGTTACCTCGGTACTGCAGCCGAGGTAAAACACATTTCACGTCCGACGTTAAAAAAACTTTTTGTAATAGTGTATTCTAGCTATGTATTGTATGGGGTGTCATAGAGTTTGATATTTATCGAGTGATTCATAAAAAAGTATTACTTTCACACTTTTTGATTCTTATACATTCTTAGACGATGTACATTTTATTTGTCCTTGTTGCATCATCAACAAAACTATATGCAGATAAAACTATGTTTTAATTTTCAATAATGAATATTTATGTTATTATGTGTCAAAATTAATCTTTTTAATTAAAAAAATTTAAACCAATTTTCTAATATTTAAAAAAATAGTTTCGTAAATATATTTTTTAAATACATAAAAAAAATAACTTTTATAAATCTATAACAAATAGACTTATAATCTTATGGAGTGGGATATTTAAACTCTAATATCAAATAAACCCAAAAGTTCTTTTTCTATTTTACTAGTATATTAAAGAAAGTCTACTATATTTAAAAAATGTGACTTCTTAACAAATCTAAATTAATTCACCATTAACTAAAATAAGTATTAATTACTACAAGACTAATCTAAATAACCCAATCCATATGGTAGTTGTATAGAGATAGAGGTGATCAAATTCAAATAAAAACTGCAAATTAATTAAAAAAAAATTAAAACAGTAAAAAATCAAAAATTATTTGATGTATTCGAATGTCATTTTATAAAACCTCATTGATTTAATATGATTTTGGATTGATGTTTCAAAACCGATCCAAATCAAACTGAAATATATATATATATATATATATATATATATATATATATATATATATATATATATATATATATATATATATATATATTATAGTATGATATACTGTATTAATTTATTATTAGAGAATTTTTATTTTTTCGAATATTATTTATTAGTTTGATTTAATCTATTTATTCTTATTATTTTATTTGTTTCTATCATATGTGATCATTATCATTTTATAATATTAATTTTTAATATAATATATGTTATATATTATATCAAATTTATTATTATTAGTATTTTTATAATATTAATAAAAAATATAATTTGTAATTTGTATATCAAAAGACCAATTCAAGTTAAACCGCATAAAATTGAATCAGGTTGGATCAAATTTTTTTAACCAATCATTACAAATCGAAGTGAACTGTGAGTAAATTTATTTTTGAATCGTATGATATTTTACTTTAAAACCGATGCAACCTGCACTGCGAACACCCTTATATTGAAATATTCGACTACATGTTGGTAGGTTCAAACCCACTTATTCACCTTTAAGAGTTGAAATTTAATCCACTAAATTATTGGATCAAAAAAGAAGACAAATTAAACAATCACTTTCTTTATCTTTCATTATATACATGGTTGTAATATTTTCACATATATTAAAAAATAAAATTATTTTTATATGGAAAAAAAATAATAAAATATTTTACATAATTATTTTTTTATTAATTGTATGAAATAAATAAATTAAAAAAATTATAATAAATACTTAAATTTATAATTTAAAATATTTTTTAAAAATGACATATAATATAAAAAAATAGAACAACAACTAAGTTTTATCCCATTAAGTGACGTCGATTGCATGAATCAACTTTTTGTTAGTGCACAAGGTTGAAGAAGAAGATGGAAGAGAGAGAATAAATCGGTAACTAACTTTCTAAACAGAATAATGGATCAGATTCTATTTACAACCTAAACCACACTTGATTTATATACTTATCAGAACCTAAATGAAATTCAAATGCAAGCTAAATTAACACAAATGAAATGAATCTGGATTATATCTAATATTATCACTTAATTCATATTCAGCTAACTAAAATCAGCAACATTAGTTCCATCCCTCAAATTGATGAAGTGTTTAGTTTTTATCGCTTTGGTCAGAACATCTGCCAGCTGCTTCTGAGTACTACAGTGAACAACTTCAAGCACTCCACTCTGAACTTGATTTCTCAGAAAGTGAAACTTTGTGTCAATGTGTTTACTCCCTCCATGCAGCACTGGATTCTTGGCAAGGTTTATAGCTGATTTTTTTGTCAATCATCAACTTCACAGGCTTGCTCACCTTGATCTTTAGATCCTATAATAACTTCATAATCCACACAGCTTGGCAAGCAGACAAAGCACTTGCAATGTACTTAGCTTCACAGATTGATAATGCAATAACTAGTAGCTTCTTGGAGCACCAAGAAATGAGACCTCCCGGATACATAAAGAAATATCCAAAAGTACTTCTAATATCAACTCTATCTCCATACTAATCAGAGTCTGAATAACATATCAACTCTGAATCAGATTCAACACCAGAAGAGAATAAAACTCCATATTTTAGAGTCCCTTAATATATCTCAGTATCCTGACAACAACTTGGTAATGTGACCGTTTTAGTTTGTTAATAAACCTACTCAACAATCCAACTGCATAACGAATGTCAGGTATGGTATTTCAGAGATATCTCAATGAGCCTACCAACTATTTAAAAGTTGTAGCATCTACATCATCACCCTTAACACCAGAATCCAACTTGTGATTTGTTTCAACATGTGTGATTGCAAACTTGCAATTTGTTGGCTCAAATCTCTTCAGAAGCTCAAGTTCATATTTCAGCTAATGCAAGATTATATCCTTATTAGAGTACAATATCTCCATCCCTAGAAAATATACCACATTTACTAGATCAATCATCTCAAACTCATTTATCACCTTCTTGAACTTAGCTATCTCATCTGAATAACTCCCTATTAACAATATATCATCAACATAAAAACACACCAGAATCATACTGCTATCAGATGTATGCTGAACATAAACACCATACTCCATCTCACATTTTCTAAATCCTTGAAGCTTGAGAAATGAATTAATTTTAAGATTTTAAGCTTTAGAAACTTGTTTCAGTCCATACAAGGCTTTATGCAACTTGTACACCATCCATTCCTGATTCTTTTTCACAAATCCAGGAGGTTCTGATACATAAACTTCCTCTTGTAAAGGATCATTCAAAAATGCAGATTTCACATCTAAATGCATCAGAGGCCAAATTCTATTAGTAGTTATATAAATACCAGTCTGAGTGTTTCATGTCTAGCTACAAGAGCAAACACCTGAAAGTACTCTAATCCAGATTTCTGTAGAAATCCTCAAGCTATTAACCTTGCTTTGTCTTTGCCAATTGATCCGTCTGGCTTTAGTTTCAACTTATAAGCCCTTCTCACATTGATGGATTTCTTATTCTTTTGAAGCTCAGTCAACTCCCAAGTCTTGTTTCTTTCTATAGCCTCAAGTTCTTCTTTCATGACCGTCAGCCACACTATCTTCTTGAGAGCTTATTCAGTACTAACCGGTTCAGAGTCTACCAACATGGCACACTAGATGACTCCCCCTCAGAGTCTATCTCAGTATCTTGTAACATGTCAAACTCTGCAAATATTCTTGGTATTTTTCTTAATCTTTGCGGTCTCTGAACTTGTTCAGAATCTTTTTCAGATACTCGAACAATAATAGATGTTGGACTACCTTCAGAATCTGGTCTACCTTCAGATGCATCATCACCTTCAGAGGCATGATTACCACCAGAGTCTAGATTATCATCAGAATCTGAATCAAAATTATATTCACCTTTAGAGTCAGATTCGTCTTCAGACTCAACTTCAACATTAAATTCACCGTTAGACTGACTCATCTTCAAACTCAGAATCTTCTTTAGAGACAAATTCTCCTTCTAAGTCTAAAATGTCTTTAGAAGTTAACTCAAGTGTTAACACTACACCAGAGTTGGATTGGGACATGTTCCAATCCTACACTTTTGATTCTTTCACAATGACATCTCTATTGAATTCAACTTTGTTAGTAACATGATAATAGAGCTTATAAGCACATGTATTGTGGTAACCTATAAGCAACATGACTCTGCTTTTGTCATCCGACTTCCTTCTCTTAGCATTTGGGACATGTTCATAATAAGTAAAACCAAACACCTTCAAATGGCTCACACTTTTCTTATCTCCAGTCCACTTCTCAAAAGGAACGATTTCTTTCATCTTCTTAGTTAGACATTTGTTGAGCATATATGTTGCAGTGGCAACAACTTCTCTTCACAAGGTGTGAGGGAGTTTCTCCTCCTTCAACATGCTCATTGTCATATCAACCAAAGTTTTGTTTCTTCTTTCATCAAGACCATTGTGTTGAGGAGTGTATGTAGTAGTAACCTCATGCTCAATTCCATTCTCCTCACAAAACCTTATGAACTCTGATGAGTTGTACTCACCTCCACCATCAGTTTTGAGAACTTTCAGCTTCTGACCACTTTATTTTTCAGCCTTCATCTTGAACTTCTGAAACTCAGCAAACACCTCATGCTTAAACTTGATGAGTGCTACCCATGCCATTCTTATGAACTCATTCATAAATGACATAAAATACTTGTTTTCTCAAAGTGAAGGTACTTCAAATGATCCATATACATCATAATGCACTACTCCCAAAACATGTTTTACTCTTGGAGCCACCTGTGATGCAAATGGAAATCTAGGTTGCTTGCCTTTCATGCACATCTCACATGACTTCTCAGGCTTCGCAATCTTAGGAATGCCATGTACTAGCTTCTTAGAACTCGAATTCCCTAAGATTTTGAGGTTTAGATGCCCCAATCTCTTGTGTCATAACTCCCTATCACCTTTAGCACTAAGGCATTTAGTTTCAGTTGTTTCCATATTCACCTTGAATATTCTGTTGTTTCCTTATCCAGACTGCATAATCAGCTTCTGATTAGAATCATACAACTTTAAGAGATTGTCCTTCATAGTAACTGAGAAACCTTACTTAATTAGATGACCTACACTCATCAAATTGCTCTTCATGCCGGGAACATACCAAACATACTTGATCATAACAATTTTGCCATTCTTCACTATGACCTTGACATTTCTCATTCCTTCAGCATTTAGATACTTATCATCAACACATCTGATTTTGTACTCTTTCTAGAGTCAAAATTAATCAACCATTGTTTGTTTCTAGTTAAGTGATTTAAGAAACTAGTGTCCATATACCACTAGTCTACCAAATATCCACGATCAGATTCAAAAGCCATTAATAAGTACAGGTTCATCAGCAGACTCTCATCGGGCTATGTTTCTTTCTTCTGATTTCCTTTCCTTGTTTGACCAACAACCAACAACAAAGTGACTAAACTTCTTACAACAATAACATTAAACCTTCTTTTTGTCAAACTTATCCTTTCCCTTATGATGTTTCTTCTCATCAGAGTTGGAGACTTCTAACTTCTGATAACCACTACCATGTCTCTTCTTAGCCTCTGACGAAGACTGCTTTTGATTTTTCTTACTAGAATATGCTTTCAGAGCCTGCTCTCCCTCTCTTTCAGAGTTTCTTTCTGTCAGACGCAACTCTTGTGCCTTTAGACTACTCTGCAGCTCTTCAATTCTCATGGTGCTAAGGTCTTTAGAATGTTAAATTGCTACAACAATGTAATCAAATTGAGGAGTAAATGGTCTCAGTACCTTTTCAATGATTACTTGTTCAGAGAGAGTGTCTCCATAAGATTTAATCTCATTTCTGATCAGAACCACTCTAGAGATGTAATCAGATATCTTTTCATTATTCTTCATGTTGAGATTCTCATACTACTTACATAGAGACTGAAGTTTCACCTTCTTCACTGACGCATCACCTCCATAGCATTGTACCACTGTGTCCCACACAACCTTCATTGTTGTTGAACTAACGATCTTCTTAAACATGTTCAGATCCACACACTGATGGATATAGAACATAGTCTTTTGATCCTTCTTCCTCGTCTCTCTATGAGTGTTTCTTTGTGCTTCAATTGCATCTGCTGCAATGGTTGCATAACCGTCATTGACGAGATCCAAAACATCTTGAGCGCCAGACAATACATGCATCTGAATCATCCATCGATTCTAATTCTTTCCATCAAACACTGGAAGCTTTGTGTTCAAGCTACCATTTTCACCGTTCGTCTTCGTTCTTGTGCAAATTCACTCAAATCTCACTAACACCCGTGTTTCCCATTCCCTCATAATTATGAAATATGATTTTGTTTCGATTCCAGAATTCATTTCACTGTGAATTTCAGAAACAAAATCAATCATACACGCCTCATGTACACTCGTGTTTCCCGATCTGAATTAGATCCGAAGCTCTAGATATCAATTATTGGAGTACAAAATTGAAGATGAAGAAGATGAATATGGAAGAGAAAGAGAATAAATATGTAACTAACTTTCAAAACAGGAATTATAAAAATTTGCTATGGATCAGATTATGTTTACAACCTAAACCACACTTGGTTTATATACTTATCAGAACTTAAATAAAATTCAAATGCAAGCTAAATTAACACAAATGAAATGAATATGAATTATATCTAACACTTTTGCCATAATATTCAATCAAGGACCACGCTTCTATCCAAATCATTAATCTCAGAATCTTTATTAATAACTACTTTGATAATCTTTATAGGTCTTTCCCTTCATCTAACTTGTCTTCTCTTTGTCTAGTCTACTGTTCTTACTATAAAATCAACTCGTCTTCTCTCTACATGTGCAAACCAACTGAGTCTATTTTCCACCATTTTCTCCACTATAGGTGTTACCCCGACACTCTCTCTAATATTTTCATTTATAATTTTATCATGTTGAGTCTTATCACACATCAACCACAACATTCGCATCTCTATTACACTTATTTTATTCTCGTATTGACTATTAACCGTCTGACATTCTTTCTCGTACAAAATCGCAGGCCTTACCTCAGTTCGATAAAACTTTCCCTTCAACTTGAGCGGTACCTTTGCATCACATAAAACACCTAATGCCTTTCTCCATTTCAACCATCCAGTTTGAATTCGATGGTTTACAACCCCTTCTATTTCTCCATCATTTTTGTATTACGGATCCACGATATTTAAACCGTGTGACTTGAGAGATAATATGGTCTCTAACTTTCACGTATAGATTAGAAACATTTATTTTTTTGTTGAACTTACATTCTATATACTACGTCTTACTTCTACTTAGGCGAAAACCACGTGTTTCTAAAGTTCGTCTCCAAATTTTTAACCTCTCATTTAAATCCTCATTTGACTATTCAAAAAAGACTATATCATCTACAAAAAAACACACATTTCAATGATAATTCTTAGATGTGTTTCGTAAATACATTCAAAATTAAAGTAAAAGAATGAGAAATTAGGATTGAACCTTGATACAGATCAATTATAACTAGTAAAAACGACAAAGAGATGAAATAAAACAAATTGAAATTAAATACTTGATTTTGATCTTGAGACGCTTACAAAACGAGAATAATAAATAGCTTCACTCAACACTTACAAGTCAGTCTACAAAATCACACGAGCAAATCCCATGCTGCTTGACAGATGAATGCTTCGAGAGGAGGGCTACAGCCTATCCCTCTAACGTTGACATCCTCGGACGATTCCATGTTCTCTGAGGAAGCACAAAATCACAGTTGTTGTCCCTTATGCAGCAGCATGTACTCGTGATTCCATCAACTTTATGAAAAACCACATCTATATAGCCAACCTTAGCAAGGGTTCTGCCACATCAGAACAGTCTCAATTAAGATGTGCTAGAGCAGCTTGCTATTGTTCTGAACCAATTGTTTCTATTTTGCCACAAAACCAATACTAACACATCAACTCAACCTACTATACTCATATATCCATCATCATGTCCTTCGCAGATTAACGTTGTTTCAGCCGTTGTTGCACCTTCTTTGAAAGATCCGCAGCATTTCAATACCCAAGTAAGGATCTACATCCAATGGGGCAGTTGACCTGATACCATATTTTTTCTTATCTAATACCCTCCATCCTACAGCAAGCAACTGATTCATTTGAAATAAAAAATATTTTAAAATAAATCATTTATTTTAGTTTATAATATAAATTAATTAATTTTTTTAATTTTATTCTTTAATTATTATTACATTCATTATTATATTTTGGTAATTCATATGAAATAGTTAAATTAATTGCTCATTCCGAAACATAAAGAGGTAAATAAATAAAAGTCTCCCCTTCTTACGTACATGCGCAGAAAATTAAGGACAATATAATCATCAACAATAAAAACTATCTACATGTGATTTACAAACATATATAAGCTTTCTACAACAATAAGAATTCTTTATGTAAAATTTATGGTATTTGCTATAAATTTGAAATTATATCATGAATGTTTAGAAAATTATTTTTTAATTTAAATAAAATTAAAAATTTGTTTGATTCAATCGAGGGGAGTGCAGAGAAAAGATTTTTATCAAATAGATGAGAGGGGAGAAGAAGTGTTATAAGTTTGATTTAAAATATGAAATGGGAGGGGAGGCGAGGCGAGGCGAGGGGAGAAATTTTAATTACAAAATATGTTTTGTTCATAAAATAAACGGAGATATTTTAAAATTAATTTATTTGTTTATCCTTGTAATTTATCATAAAAATAATAATACTTATCATTTATAATTTGAACACAAATTCATTAAAGAAAAATGATGATATTTACTTTTCATAATTCGAACACAAATTTATAAACGAAATATAAATATTTAATCAGAGACATCATAAAAAATAAAAATGTAACAATAATAATATACAATTTTAAAAGATAATCGCATGCATTAAATAAAAATATTCTAAAAAATATATTAAAATAATTGAAAGTGATATCAAAATTTAAAAATTAAATAACAAAATAATTAATATTACAAAATATACTTTTGATAACACTATATTAGTACTACACATTTATCAACCGTAGTAATATATCATTTTTAATGTGCCTGATTTTCTTAAATTTTATTAAAAGACTTTTTATAACGGTTCTTAACAATAACTGTGGTGAAAAGTAGGAAGGTGTCACTTTTAACCACGGTTGGAACTTCAACTGTGGTGAAAATTGATGTCTAGTCACAAGTTCAAATTCCAACACCAACATTTTTTATTTTTGACTTATTTTTAATAATTAACATTGTTATGAAACAGAATTTAATTTTCTATCTGTAGAGAATTTGTCATCAGTGGGGTTCGAACCCAGGACCTCCCGCCTTACCACTAGGCTAGAGAGGTTGTTGTTGAACACTTATGCAATGAATAAATATTAATCTAAGTCTTGATTAAGATAGATTAATGAATTAATTGAGCATTATAGCTCCGTTTTGAATGCGGACGGATGCATTGGTAAGATAATGAAAAAGGCTATTATTATGATATCATATTATAGTGTATTATGCGTTTTACAAAGTCTATGAATTTTATTTTGATGGGTGTTAAACATGGTTGATATGTTTGATTGTGAAATAACATGACTAAAGATAACGTAAAGGATTATTATTATTGTTCCAGGTTATAAAATATTGTGTGATTTATAAATGCCATGAATTTTATCATGATGAGAATAAAATATTGTATGAATGTGTATATGTACCAATTATGAGTTATGGTGATATGTGGGATGTTAAGACGGTATAGAAGGTCTTAATTGCATATGTGTTGGTATGTGTTCATTCATTCATAGCATGGTCAAGCGGTGATCCTTTATTGGAAACAGACGTAGCAGACGTTGATTCTTGATTGGAATCAGGCGTAGTATTAAGCGGTGATCCTTAATTGGAAACAGACGTAGCAGACGTTAATCCTTGATTGGGATTAGGCGTAGTATTAAGCGGTGATCCTTCATTGGAAACAGATGTAGGCTTTGGTCTTGTCCGGATCTGAAGCGTGGCTTGGATTCTAGATATTGAATCGGAAAGCGGTGAAACTTTGAGTTCACATTGCGGTACCACATGCATAGAGTCACATTGTCTTGCATTGAGTCGTCTATAGTTATGTGATCATTGAATGTGTGTATTGATGTGAGTGTGATGTACATTTGAACTATGTGAAATGATTGTCTGTTAATATCATTGATATAATTATACAAAGTGTGATGAATTCTTAAATTGTGTTTTAATTCATTGTGTCTTATTATGCTATTTCATAATGATTTGGAATTCTCACCCTTTCTGTTTGAATGTTACCTTATATGGGTATCGTGCAGATACTACAGAGTAGTATTGCTGGAGTAGATGGACGGTAGCTCGCTCAAGATTAGCTGGAGAGTTCCGTATTTTGTTTGAAATTTGGTAATGAGTCAATGCTCTGGTCATGTAACACTGGGTAGATTAGTGGTATTGAACTCGTATCTTATTTTGACATGCTTTATGTCATTGATTGTTTTATTTTATTTTGAAGTGATTATGATGGTCATGGTATGGGACATGAATCATTCTATGAAATACATGAGTATTCTTTATTTTCCGCTGCGAACGCATATGTTTGAATATTCATGATGATTGAAATGTGTTACTTTGATTGACCAGGTGTATTGTTGGTTTTCGAAAGTTTTAAGTTTTGAAAACGTCGATGTGACGCCCTTTTCTTATATGCGTGTTTATTTACTCTGATTATATGCTAAATAATTTGGGGTAGAAAAAGGGGTGTTACATTAGTGGTATCAGAGCATGGTCGACCAGTTGGTCAATAGTCGTAGGTTTTCCGTGGTATTTGATTTGTGTATCTGACACGATCGATACTGTATGTTTGAAGTTTGTGAATGGCTTGAGACATGATATCAAGAAGGCCATTGGTTACCAACAGATTACTCGTTTTACAGAGTTGGTTAACAAAAGTAGGATTTACGAAGAGGATAGTAGGGAGAGTGCTTCTGTCTACAAGAGTCTGAAGGGGAAAAACCAAGATCGTGGGAAACCGTATGATGACAAGAGGAGACAATCTAGTGTTGGCAAGAAACCAAGTGGGGGAGTATCCTCTATCCCACTTAAGTGTTTCAAATGTGGTGTAGAAGGTCATCGTGCTACGGAGTGTAGTAGAGATTCTGAGAAGTGTTTCAATTGTGGCAGGATTGGTCACAGAACAAACCAGTGTAGATTTGGTTCGAACGTAACTTGTTTCAACTATGGTGAGAAAGGTCACATTAGTTCGCAATGTGATAAGCCGAAGAAGGAGCAAGTGAAGGGAAAGGTGTTTGCATTGTCTGGTGCAGAAACCACTACCGATGATAGACTAATCCAAGGTACGTGCTTTATTAATGGTACACCTTTGATTGTCATTATTGATATCGGTGCAACACATTCTTTCATTTCTTTGGATTGTGCTAAGAGGCTGAATCTCATATTATCTGATATGCGTAGAGGTATGATTATTGATACACCTGCTATGGGTTCTGTTTCTACTTCCTATGTGTGTTTGAATTGTCCGTTGAGTATATTTGGTAGGGATTTTGGAATTGATCTAGTTTGTATTCCGTTAGAGCAACTCGACGTGATTTTGGGTATAAATTGGTTAAAAGTTAACCGGGTGTAAATCAACTGTTTCCTGAAGACGGTTATTTTTCCTGAGGTTGATGCTAAGGAAGATTGGTGTGTGTCTGCTAAGCAAGTTGATGAATCGGTACAAGATGGTGCCGAGTTGTTTATGTTGTTGGCAACTTTGGATATTCGAGAGAAGAGAACGATCGAAGAACTGCCGATAGTTTGTGAATTTGCAGAGGTATTTCCGGAAGATATAAGTGATTTACCGCCGGAACGAGAGGTCGAGTTTTCGATTGATTTAGTTCCTGGAACTAGTCCTGTATCAATGACTCCCTATCGAATGTCCGCTTCTGAGTTGAAAGAGTTGAAGAGTCAACTTGAAGACTTACTCGAGAAGAAGTTTATTCGTCCTAGTGTTTCGCCATGGGGTGCACCTGTGCTATTAGTCAAGAAGAAAAAAGGTTCTATGAGATTATGTGTTGATTATAGACAACTGAATAAAGTGACGATTAAGAACAAGTATCCACTTTCGAGGATTGACGATCTGATGGATCAACTGGTTGGAGCTTGTGTGTTTAGCAAAATTGATTTGAGGTCTGGGTATCATCAGATTCGTGTAAAGGCTGAGGATATTCAGAAGACTGCTTTTAGGACAAGGTACGGTCACTACGAGTACTCCGTGATGCCTTTTGGGGTGACGAATGCACCTGGTGTATTTATGGAGTATATGAATAGAATCTTTCATGATTATCTGGATAAGTTTGTAGTTGTGTTCATCGATGATATATTGATTTATTCCAAGGGCGAAGAGGATCATGCAGAGCATTTGAAAGTTGTGTTATCGGTGTTGAAAGAGAGGAAGTTGTTTGCTAAACTCTCTAAATGTGAATTTTGGTTGAGTGAAGTAAGTTTTCTTGGACATGTGATTTCGAGCGGTGGGATTTCTGTGGATCCTACGAAGATCGAAGTTGTATCTCAGTGGGAAGCTCCTAAGTCTGTTGCTGAGATTCGAAGTTTCCTTGGTTTGGCTGGTTATTATAGGAAGTTCATTGAGGGATTTTCTAAGTTGTCGTTACCGTTGACGCAGTTGACTAGGAAGGGTCAAGCTTTCAATTGGACTTCGCAGTGTGAAGCGAATTTTCAAGAGCTTATGAGAAGATTGACTACGGCTCCTATTTTGATTTTACCGGATCCGTTAGAAACCCTCGTTGTGTATTATGATGCTTCTTTGTTGGGTTTGGGAGGTGTTCTGATGCAAAAAGGGCAAGTGGTAGCTTATGCTTCAAGGCAACTCAAAGTTCATGAGAAGAATTATCCGACGCATGATTTAGAGTTGGCCGCCGTTGTGTTTATGTTGAAGCTTTGGAGACATTACTTGTTTGGATCGAGGTTTGATGTGTTTAGTGATTACAAGAGTTTGAAGTACTTGTTCGATCAGAAAGAATTAAATATGAGGCAAAGGAGATGGTTAGAATTCTTGAAGGATTATGATTTTGGTTTGAATTATCATCCTGGGAAGGCGAATGTTGTAGCCGATGCATTGAGTAGGAAGTCATTGCATATGTCTATGTTGATGATGCGGGAGTTTGAATTGTTGGAGCAATTTAGAGATTTGAGTTTGGTTTGTGAAGCGACGTCTTCGTGTGTTAAGCTTGGGATGTTAAAACTTACGTGTGGCATTCTTGACGAGATTAGAGAAGGTCAGAAGTCAGATTTGAAGTTAGTCGATGTTATGACATTGATTAACCAAGGTAAAGGTGGTAACTTTCGGATTGATGAGAACGGTATCATGAGATGTCATGATCAAGTTTGTGTTCCGGATGTTATGGATTTGAGAAAGAGGATTCTTGAGGAAGGGCATAAAAGTGGTATGAGTATTCATCCTGGTGCTACTAAGATGTATCAAGACTTGAGGAATATGTTTTGGTGGCAAGGTATGAAGAATGATGTAGCGGAATTTGTGTATTCATGTTTGACTTGTCAAAAGTCAAAGATTGAACATCAAAAGCCGTCTGGTTTGATGCAATCGTTATCTATTCCCGAGTGGAAGTGGGATAGTATCTCTATGGATTTTTTTCGGGCTTACCAAGAACATCGAGTAATTGTGAGGCGATTTGGGTTGTTGTGGACAGGCTGACGAAGTGTGCTCATTTTATTCCGATGAGAATGGATTATTCGATGGAGAGACTTGCTAAGTTGTACATCGAGAGGATTGTGTGTTTGCATGGTATACCGTCGAGTATTGTTTCGGATAGAGATCCGAGGTTCACTTCGAGATTTTGGGAAGGGTTGCAAAGTGCTTTGGGCACGAAGTTGCGTTTGAGTTCAGCATATCATCCGCAAACTGATGGTCAAACGGAGAGGACTATTCAGTCACTGGAAGATCTTTTGAGGTCTTGTGTTTTGGAACAAGGAGGAAACTGGGATAGTTTCTTGCCTTTGATCGAGTTTACATATAATAATAGTTCCCATTCGAGTATTGGAATGGCACCTTTTGAAGCTCTTTATGGCAGAAGGTGTAGAACTCCTTTATGTTGGTACGAATCGGGAGAGAGTACTGTGGTTGGACCCGAGTTGATTCAGGAGACTACAGATAAGATTAAGATGATTCAAGGGAAGATGAAGGCTTCTCAGAGTCGTCAAAAGAGTTATCATGATAAGAGAAGGAAAGCTCTTGAGTTTGAGAAAGACGAGCAGGTGTTTCTTCGAGTTACGCCAATAACGGGTGTTGGTAGAGCTTTGAAGTCACGTAAGTTGACGCCGCGTTTCATTGGTCCTTATCAGATTTCCGAGAGGATAGGTGAAGTGGCATATCGGATTGCATTACCACCATCACTTTCTAATCTTCATGATGTATTCCATGTGTCTCAGTTGAGGAAGTACATTGCGGATCCATCGCATGTTGTTCCATTAGATGATGTGCAAGTACGGGATAATTTGACGGTTGATACATCATGTAACACCCCGATAATAATATGGTAATTATTTAAATTAAGTTAATAATATATTTATTAATTTAATTAGATAATTGGATTATTATTATTATTATTTTGGAATTTTTGAATTATTATTATTATTGGGATAATAAAATAAAGTGGAAAATATATAAGTGTGAAATAAAGAAAAAGAGCCCATTTGGTAAAGAATAGGTTTTCACGTGAAACAGAGAAGCGATTGAGAAAGTGGAGAAAGGGCAAGAGGAAGAGCTAGAGAGCAAAGGTTGGAGAAGAGAAGAGCTTGGAGCTCAAAGAATTGCCGGATTAATCAGGTAAGGGGGGTTTATCGTCGTTTAATGGGTATTATGGGTTAGCATGTAATGGGTAGTGATAAACCGTTGAATTGACTCTAATTGGGATTGTTGAATGCTGAAAACTGTGATGGATATGTTGTGTAAAAACTGAAATTGAACCTGTAATTGAGTGTGTTGTAACTTCCCTAACGTATAGCTTTTTACGGAATTGGAATCGGAGGTCCGGAAGTCCTCCAACGGCGGAAAATACGGAGAATTCTGCATTCTGCTTTGTGTTAGCGCAGGAACTGCTGTTTTGTCTGCGTTAACCGGTTAACCCAGGGTGTTAACCGGTTAACACTGTTACGAATTGAGAATTAGTGCTGTTTTGCCTGCGTTAACCGGTTAACCCAGGGCGTTAACCAGTTAACACTGATAAGTTTTGGGCAGTAAGCGTGTTTTGCCTGCGTTAACTGGTTAACCCAGGGCGTTAACCGGTTAACACTGTTGCAGAGTGGAAAAAGTGTTAATTAAAATGTTGTGTGCCTAATTGGTGGTTGCCTATATCGGTGTGTGATATAGTAGGGATTATTTCCCGCTGTTTTGAGCAGTATAGGTATTAGTAGAGTGTGCTAATACTGTGTTTAATTATTTGACATGATATGATGTGTTGATACATGTGTTGATGATGTATGATGATATGCATAATGCTGTGAATATATATATTATGCATGTATTTGTGAATGGACTGTTGTATGGCTTAGAATGTGAGCATATGTCCATTGTGGATTGTTGTTGATGTTGCATTGCTAGATGATTAGCGTGCATAGCATAGCCTTCGGGGCTGTAGCTAATTCCCATGGTGAGGAATTAGTGAGTGAATCATTGTGGATTTGTTGTTGATGTTTGCATGCTAGATGATTAGTATGCATAGCATAGCCTTCGGGGCTGTAGCTAATTCCCATGGTGAGGAATTAGTGAGTGAGTCATTAGATCTCAAATGAGTGGGACTAGTGAGCTTAGTAGCCGTATCTGGATTTGATCGGTGAGCTTGAACTATATGTTCAAGAATAGTCGGTACCGCATGTGTGGAGTCTCATTGCATAAATTATGTATGGCGTATAATATGAATGGATGTATTCCAATATTATACGTGTGTGGTGTTGCTAGTGAGTATGAATATGAGTTGTATTGGTGTTGAGTATGATGTTTGAGTTGGTGTGCCGTTACTGAATGTGTGAATACGATTAGGGTGATTAATGTGTTAAATTACTTAACATGACATTATATTCTATAATGCTTATTATATCGATTGAGGAACTCACCCTTACAACTATTTTTCAGGTAACGAGCAATGAGTTGAGTAGAAGCTAATGCTTGGAGTCTAGTGTAGTTTCCCTAGTGGGTCATGCTCTGATAGATGTAACATCGGGAGGGAACATTTTAATTGTGTTGTTGATGATTGTTGAACCAGTTTACATGTAGTATGTTACATGTTTGAATGATCAATTTGATCTCTATCCGCTGCGTATTGTGCAATACTTTATGTTTTGAGTTAAATAATGAGCATGACTAAATATTTATGGCGAATAGTGTGAAATATTGTGTGACACCCTTGATTGCATATTACTCTGATTGATATGTTGTTATATTTTAATTAAATATTTGGGGTATTTTAGAAGGGTGTTACACGTCACCTATGCAGATTGAAGATCGAGAAGTGAAGAAGCTTCGTGGTAAGGAGATTGCTTTGATAAAAGTGATATGGGGCGGAGTCGCCAATGGAAATATCACGTGGGAACTCGAGGATAAGATGAGGGAATCGTATCCGGAGTTGTTCGGTTGAGGTAAATTTTCGAGGACGAAAATCTTTTAAGTGGGGGAGAGTTGTAACAGCCCATTTTTTTAGTATTTAATATTATTATATTTTTTAATTTAATTATGTGGAGTGTTAATTAATTAATTGGTGTATTAATTCATTAACTAGCGGTTATGAGAAATAATAAAATAAGTGAACTATTAATTAATTAACTTGGTCGCATAGTGAGTGGTTAATTATTTAAATTAAATAGAGGTATTTGAATATTAGGCATTTTGGGCCTAGTGATTAATTAACACTGTTATGAAACAGAATTTAATTTTCTATCTGTAGAGAGACCTCCCTGAATCTGTACATGCCTTACCACTAGGCTAGAGAGGTTGTTGTTGAACACTTATGCAATGAATAAATATTAATCTAAGTCTTGATTAAGATAGATTAATGAATTAATTGAGCATTATAGCTCCGTTTTGAATGCGGACGGATGCATTGGTAAGATAATGAAAAAGGCTATTATTATGATATCATATTATAGTGTATTATGCGTCTTACAAAGTCTATGAATTTTATTTTGATGGGTGTTAAACATGGTTGATATGTTTGATTGTGAAATAACATGACTAAAGATAACGTAAAGGATTATTATTATTGTTCCAGGTTATAAAATATTGTGTGATTTATAAATGCCATGAATTTTATCATGATGAGAATAAAATATTGTATGAATGTGTATATGTACCAATTATGAGTTATGGTGATATGTGGGATGTTAAGACGGTATAGAAGGTCTTAATTGCATATGTGTTGGTATGTGTTCATTCATTCATAGCATGGTCAAGCGGTGATCCTTTATTGGAAACAGACGTAGCAGACGTTGATTCTTGATTGGAATCAGGCGTAGTATTAAGCGGTGATCCTTAATTGGAAACAGACGTAGCAGACGTTAATCCTTGATTGGGATTAGGCGTAGTATTAAGCGGTGATCCTTCATTGGAAACAGATGTAGGCTTTGGTCTTGTCCGGATCTGAAGCGTGGCTTGGATTCTAGATATTGAATCGGAAAGCGGTGAAACTTTGAGTTCACATTGCGGTACCACATGCATAGAGTCACATTGTCTTGCATTGAGTCGTCTATAGTTATGTGATCATTGAATGTGTGTATTGATGTGAGTGTGATGTACATTTGAACTATGTGAAATGATTGTCTGTTAATATCATTGATATAATTATACAAAGTGTGATGAATTCTTAAATTGTGTTTTAATTCATTGTGCCTTATTATGCTATTTCATAATGATTTGGAATTCTCACCCTTTCTGTTTGAATGTTACCTTACATGGGTATCGTGCAGATACTACATAGTAGTATTGCTGGAGTAGGTGGACGGTAGCTCGCTCAAGATTAGCTGGAGAGTTCCGTATTTAGTTTGAAATTTGGTAATGAGTCAATGCTCTGGTCATGTAACACTGGGTAGATTAGTGGTATTGAACTCGTATCTTATTTTGACATGCTTTATGTCATTGATTGTTTTATTTTATTTTGAAGTGATTATGATGGTCATGGTATGGGACATGAATCATTCTATGAAATACATGAGTATTCTTTATTTTCCGCTGCGAACGCATATGTTTGAATATTCATGATGATTGAAATGTGTTACTTTGATTGACCAGGTGTATTGTTGGTTTTCGAAAGTTTTAAGTTTTGAAAACGTCGATGTGACGCCCTTTTCTTATATGCGTGTTTATTTACTCTGATTATATGCTAAATAATTTGGGGTAGAAAAAGGGGTGTTACAATAGGCAGGGACGAAGGTACGTTGTTCAAAGGGTGGGCTTATGCCCCCACTATAATTATTATTATTTAATATTAAGTGCTATAAATAATATATTTATATATTAAATGAAATAAATAATTGTAATAAAATAATAAGTAATCAACTTTTCTTTTCCACTCTTATTAATTAATTTTGACTTTTCTGAAGCAGAAACGAATCACTTTCTCTTTCTTTTTCCCTTACTATATAGTGCGTATTCAATATTGATTTCATCTTCATTTGTAATATTCTAAAAGTTGTTTTTTTTTTATTTTAGTCTTTATGAATTTATTATTTACTTTATTATTGTAATAAAAGATAAAATATTTTGTTATCTTGTTGAGCTTGAGATTGTACTAATGTTTGAAATTGTTATCTTTGTATCTATTTTATAATACTAGTATGACCAATTTTTTAATATGATTTTAATTGTATTATTTCTTTTTCATTTTTAGTAATAAACAATAAAAAAAATTTAAAAAAGAAAACCAATAGAAAAATCATAGGCTCTTAATCCTCAAACACTTGATGAATGTGGAAGTTTTAAACTGGGGTCATTCATGAAAAAATAGATTTTTCAAATTGAAAAAACTTCATAAGAATCCTCACTACGCCAAATAAAGGAAAAGAGAGCGCTTTTTTTGGCCTATAACAGCGCTTTAAAGCGCCCTCTAATCTGGCGCTGGCATAGGTAAAGACAGCGCTTTTTTTCCTGGTGAAAGCGCTCTCTAAAGTGGCTCTTTAAGCCCTTTAAGGGCCACTTTAGAGGGCGTTTTTTAAAGAAAGCGCCCTCTAAAGTGGAAACTTTTAAGGGTTTAGAGGACGCTTTTACTGGAAAGCGCCCTCTAAAGTGGAAACTTTTAAGGGTTTAGAGGACGCTTTTACTGGAAAGCGCCCTCTAAAGTGGAAATTTAAAGGGTTTAGAGGGCGCTTATTTTGGAAAGCGCCCTCTAAAGTGGGTGGTTATTTAAATTTTTTTTTTAAAAAAGCGCTATATTTTTTTATTTATTTTAGACAACCTGTATATTGAAGCAGTACACCTAAAACTGTATAATTTGAAGCCCTTTTTCACACATTGCATTCAACAAGCCTTATATACAACAATCCATACATATACAACAATCCACTGATATATAATCGTTTAACTTCTAAAGATTCTAAATATACAACCAATTCATAACTTAAAAAGAAATAAAACTAAGTAGCAAAAGCATCTCTGAGATGTATGTTTTTTTTGCTAGCCGCAGTCTTCTTAGCAACAACCTCTTTTTGTTCAATATCAATAGCATGAACCTAAAATATCATAAAATTAGTTAGGTGAAGTATAAGATCAAGAATTAACATTTTCTATGCATAAATATCATATAATTGTGTTTATACCTTTTACCTGTAATAAAGTCATTTTACCTGTAATAAAGAAAACAATTAAAATCATTTGACCTGTACCTTTTTCACTAAGTTCTCTTTCTTTTCTTGGTTGGAATATGTTCTACATGTCTCTTAACAACACGGACGGTTGGATTGATCCAAATACCCTTATTATGATCATTTCTAATATATGAATCATTTGATATAATATTCTCATCTTGATCATTTCTGGTAAACGATTCAATCTCAACATCAATATCACCTTGATCTCCAGTGTTTTCATCAATTACTTTGTTGGAAAAAAGAACTATAGACCATTTCGTACTTTTCGGATCATTGACATAGAACACTTGTCTAGCTTGAGAGGCTAGAATAAAAGACTCATCTTTGTATCCCACCCTATTAAGATCCACTTGCAAAAATCCTGACTTATCCATTCGAATGCCGTTATTATTTTCAACCCACTTGCAACCAAATATAGGAATCTGAAACTTCTCATAATCAAACACCCAAATGCGCTCGATAACACCAAAATACGACAGATTTGCAAATTTGGGGTTTAAGTCCTTCACACTTGATATGTGCATTGCTTCAGCTACCACGGTGACACCACTATTCTGCATAGTACTTTTATCATCTTGTTCTTTGGTATAAAATGTGTATCCATTAATCGCGTATGCGCTATAAGAAAAAACATGGAAACTTGGACCATATGCTAAGCATCTCAACCTTTCTGTTATTGAAGCGGGATCTGAATAATACTTTGAATAAATATGATCCTTAAACCAAGGTATAAAACATCGATTGTGCTCTCGTACTATCCAATTTTTATTAGATGCGATGTCAACTGAACTACGTCAACCCGTATAACTTCGATCAATTCCATGCCTCATTAGATGCGATGTCAACTGAACTGCATCAACCCATTTCCCATAACAACAACCCAAGCAAGGACATATCATTCTACTGGGGTCTTCGGCGTGCGCAACGGAAAACTTAACGAATTCTGATACCCCATTCTCGTACTCTCTCGACAATCGATTGGAAGACATCCATGTATTATCCATTACTAATTAGAATAAACAAAAAACAATTTCAGAAGAGAAACCAAAAATGGGATGAGACAAAACAATTTCGCTTTATTGAGTTAGTCTCTGTGCAGGGCATTCATGTCTCCAACAACAACCCAAAACCAAAACAATTTTGGTTTATTGAGTTAGTTTCTCAACATTTTCAGATATCTCTGATTTCAATAGCATGAGAATGTATGAACCATGCATTAAGCATTAGTGGTATGCACTAATTTGTAGCATAGTTATATATCATCATATAGTTTTTACAAAAGATAAACATTGACTAGAAAATATATATGTAGAATTGTATAATGGTCTAACTGAAAGCTAACAGAAGAATAGTCGACTCTAATTTACTCTATCAAATAACATCCATACCTAAACTTCTTAAGTTACTAGCTATGCTATGTATGCTAGAATAAATACACTCATAAGCTGCATAGTGTACCTTTGATTGGTAGAAGGTGTTTTAGATATTGCTGCCTCCTTTTTCTACATCGAGAAACAAATGGAACAATTGGTGAAATTTAACCCATAATGCCTAGTCTCCATTGCTAGCATTGCAACACAATAATTATTGTTGAGAATACTCAATAAATGTATGAACCAAGAAAAATGAAACCAAAAATGAACAATAGCGAACGTCAGAAGAGAAACCAAGTAATATGAAGATTAGAAAAATACCTATGGTATCAAAATCGAACAGCTAACAACGAATTAATAGAAGGAGGAAACGTCGTAGATCTAACAGAGGTGGAAGGAGAACACCTTAGAAGTAGCGAAAATCGTAGCAGTGAGAACCCTAACGTGAAAAAGAACGAAAATAACAGAGAGTGAAATAACAAAACGCGCAGTATGTTATAATTTAGTGTTTACTAAAGGGGACCTTAGAGGGCGCTTGTGGAAAAAAAGCGCCCTCTAAAGGGGGCCTAAGAGGGCGCTTATGAAAGCGCTCTCTAAGGCTTTCCAAAAACGCTTTATAAACTGGAAATGCACATGGACTTATAGAGCGCTTTTTTAAAAGCGCCCTCTAAGGGTAACCTTAGAGGGCGCTTTCTAAAAAGTGCCCTGTATTGTTGTCCCTCTATCTCCTCCTTATTTTTTCGCTTCACCTTAGAGGGCGCTTTATTACAAAAGCGCCCTCTAAAGTGCGCTGTCTATTCCAGTTGTTCGCTCCTTATTTTTTCGCTTCACTTTAGAGTGCACTTTTGTAATAAAGCGCCCTCTAAGGTGCGCTGTCTATTCCAGTTTTTGGCGTAGTGCCTGGTTTAAGACAAAAAATATTAGTATATCTTCCAAGTGATTGAGATGAGATTAAAATATATTATATATAAAAGGATTGTTGACCCCACAACTCAAATTTTTTGGCTCCGTCCCTGGTTATAGGTAGTGCGTTTTTCAGTTTTCTACCACGGGCACTGGACTGTGATTGTAAATAACCCACATACAATCACACCCTAGCTAACAAGAGTTATTCAACCGTTATTATAAGTCTTTCGCAATCGTGATTATATGTGTTTTTCGTAGTAGTGAATAATACAAAAAAAGACAAAAAAAAACATATGAAAACAAAAAAATATATGTATAATCATTATAATGAAAATAATAAAGTTTACATGAAAATAGAAAATTAAAATTGTTGTTGATTTGGAAAAAAACGGAAGCAACCATAGTTGTAATATATGCGATGGACTTAAGGAATGAACAAACTTTTAGTCGAAAAAAAAAACTCCAACATTAAAAAAAAAGAAGAGAAATTTGATAGAAAACACAATCTTTTGATATTTTTTAAGGATAAATTATAATTTTCATAAATAAAAATAGAGGTTAATTTCATCAATATATTAAATCATATTTTAGAATCTCTCGCCTCTCCTCCCCTCCCCTAAAAAAAATCTGATTCGAGGGGAATGAAAAATCTCTCTATGAGGGATTCTGATCTCATCCTCATCTCTCCCCATCCCTCCTAAAATATTGAATCAAACACATTTCATTTAAAATATTCTTTTCCCTCCTCTCCCCTAAAAAAACTAGACCCTAATGACTTTTTAAGAATGTTTTGGTTGGAAATAGAAAATATAGTGTTTATCTATTAATATAATTACTTTTAAAGTGAACATGATTTTCATCGTGGAAACTGCATTGGTTAAAAGAAATTTCTCGCCTAAAAATTATGGAAAATGCTAATGTAAAGTTGCACTGATGATGGATTCTTGAATCATAAGACTAATTCATTCAAGAAGAAAGAGGATCATGATGATCCAACAAAGGGAACTCCCTGTCAATGGGGTAGTGTCCCAGCCAAGTTTTGTATCCTACAAAATGGCATAGGCCATCTAGGGAATGAGCACGCTTATTACATTCACGATTGAGATACAAACAAGTACAATCCTTAAAACTATTACACATCATTAAGAAGTCCAATATAATAGGCTCCAACAAAATTGAGAATTTCAGACCATTGATACAGTTGACCATAATAAACGCATTTGAAAACACCAAAATGCTATCAATTGCCAAATCCAAAGCCAATTTCAGAGCCCGCCTAATTGCCATAGCTTCTGCAATTGCTGGATCTGTTTCAATTTTCTCACGCTTCATGGAAGAAATGATAGTCTCCCTGTCCTTCCTTGATAAGGCACAAGCCATTATCATTTTATCCATCTAGCATCATGCATCAATATGAATTAGAGAGTGGCCTTTGTGGTAGCTCTGGATTACTCATGTTGCTACAAGTTTCTTCCTAACTTTTAAGCCATGATTTTCCTCAAAAAACTCATTCTCCCTATCAATTACATCCTCAAAATCCAAGGAAGGATTAAAATTGCATGAATTTAAAATCACTTGGTTCCTCCTAGATACTATGCAGAGTGTAACAGACTAGCTGGATCCTATAAGGGTTAGCAACAGACAATCAATGGTCTAACCAACTAAGAGCATCAGTGTTAGGTGAGATACGTATGCCTAAGGGGGAAGAAAACAAACCATATCTATAATGATACATTGAAAGAACGGGTGCTCAGTTGTTTCGAGATAGTTATGACAGAGAGTGAGCATTTAGGGGGATATTTGTTACCTTTCTTGAGTAAGTTTTCCATGACAGAAATGAAGCTCTTTTCAATCCTCTATATGAAGTTGTTGATCCTGTTATGCACTAGAGTAGCCCGTATACATTTCCACAAGCCTTGGAACATTTGGCATGAAGGTTCAGGCGCATCTACACTTCTCTTATTCTTGAGTTTGTGGTATGCTGACTTGACTGAATAGGCACCATCTTCTCAGCCACCCAAATTAACTTGTCTTTTGGGAGTGTCCAAGAGAGAAGAATGCTCAGGAGGTTTGTGGCCTCAATTGGACTAAAGTTATTTCTTACCTTCACCTGCAATTTATCAACTGAGTACTATTCAAAGGTTGAGCTCTCTTCTTTAACTGAGAGTTATTCCAAAAATACAAAAATGGAAACATCAACACCATTATGTGAGATAGATTGCAAGAGCAAAAAAAAGTTTTGTTCAAGATAGAATAACATTGAAGATTTTTTTGTCTTACAATTCATCCCAAAGAATGATGCTTGCGAGTTTGGGGAGGCTTCATATTAGTAAGGATTAGGGTAAAATATATTTAACGAGTTCTTTTATAGTAAAATTTTATTATTTTATGCCTCGATTAAATAGAAAACCGAAAAGTTATAACATTTTTTAACACTTATAACAAATAAAATCATAAACTGCGATAGGTGGGAATCGAAAATTGTACTGAGTTATTTTTTCACCTTAGTGTTTTGAAAATCATAGGAAATATATAGTTTTTTATTTTTTTAAATAATAAAAAATAATGCGTCTTGGCTTTATACCTCAATTTTCTATTTTTCGAGGTGAAAGTTTCGTCATGAAAAGTGTTATATGTCGTAGTGACAAATCATATACAATGTCCATGTATTAGTCTCCTTGAGGTGCTTGTGCAACTTAAAAGGACTATTATATTTTATCATTCTCGTATCCTCGCAATTCATATTCTGGTTATGTGTTTTATACTTGCCACTTTTTTCACATCTCACCGTCACAAATTCCTGTCTTATATTAGAACCTGAATTCGACCTCCCGATTATAGCATCGAGCCCTAATTTTACAGCCTATATGCAAACCCATTGAAGCATATGTTCATGTACCCATTTTTTTATAAATTATTTTCCAATATCTACATGAACATCACCTTGTTTAACATCCATGGATAGAGTAGTATCAGAGACAACATTAGGGTGCCCCGTAACTACAATCAATCATAATAAAAGTAAACTCAGCTTCCATAACAAAACAATCCATATTTCATTTTCTGAACACAATATCAACATAATTTGGATTTTAAAATTTGGATGTAACGTTCATTTTTTCAGCTCAACAAACTAGATGATATAAAGCAATGAGCAATGTAAAACATGTACATTACCTAAAATTCTAGCTTCTTATGTTCCTTTTGATGGCAAAATACAAAAGAATTTTATTTTGAAGTAAAAATCTTTAGTGACAATGGAAGGAGATTTTTGTAGGATTTTTTGAAAATAAGGTGTTTTTATCGTGAAAAAACATGAATATATATACACATGCAAGGTGACGGCCAAATTCATTTTTCTACTCGCAATTATAATATTGGAATTCAGAATAGATTCTAGATAAAATTTTGACAAAAGACGGGGTGCCTTGGTCATAAGGTAACTTTGTTTTAGAATGAGTGTGTTTGATTTTGAAATCTGGAATATAGGAAGAGCATTTTGGAGTTTTCATAGAGAGTGTGATCGTTGTTGGGGTGTAGTGAGAACCATCCATTTTATAGTGGATATAACAACTCATTTTGAGTGACCCAAATCTAAGTGTGTTTGGATGATTTTGTTGTTTCTCATTCTTAATTGTCAAGAATTTAACCCGACACTCATTCCATCGTATCTGACACCTCCCATTAGTAGTGCTTTTATCATAATATCTCAAAATTAATTTTTTGAAAATTAAAGCTAGATTTAAAAAAAAGTGTCATACCTCAATTTTGTCTAGGCATTTTAAACTTTCAGGCAATCCACTTTATTTTGTTTTGCTTAGAAAAAAACTTCAAATTTACATACATATCGATTGAATTGATTTATTGACTGCACATAAAATCATGAACAATTTTTTCTTCTTCAAGTTTTGGCATGTAACTGTCTATTTTACTTATCTATGTTATGTGTAGTTTAATCCGGTGTGCTCGTTTTATTTTTGTGTGTCTTCGGGCTATCACATTTTGATTTATCTGAGCCTTTTATCCAGGTATTTTTAACTGCGAGATTTGGTTTGCGATTGTCTATTTTACTGAACTTTATTTCGTGTAGAATATTTTAATGCGTTTATTTTATTTCTTTTGCCCATTTTTTCATCCAATTTTTATTCATTTTAAGTCCCTTTATTTTTGTTTGTTATCAAAATATAAAAATAAATAGAGATAAATAAATAATTAGTTTGATTTTGATTTTCTTTATAAAAAAAATTAAATTTTATTTCATTTAATCATTTAAAATTCATTTTTGACCCTAAAAATATCTAGGTTTTTTTTGCAATGCATTTAGTATTGTGAAGCCCTAATTGTCATTATTGTGTTAACTCTATTGGCCATTGGATTGAAATTATCAATGGTGCACATCACAATTCACTTAGATCCCTTTTTTCCAAAATTGAAAAAGCACAAAGTTAAAAGAGAGAAATGACTCTCTTTGGTGACACGGATCCGCCTTCTCTCACTTGGGACAGTGGCGGAGCCAGATAAAAATATTTGGGATGGCTGTTAACGTAAAATAAAGATTATAAATAAAATATAAATAGTATTTTAAATAAAACATTAAAGTTAAAATAAATACAAAGTTAATTACTAAAAATTTAAATTACATGACTTAAAACTACCTTAAAGTAATGCTTTACGCGTTCCGAGTGACTTGAAATCGTCAATAATTGACTCCGAACTAATGCTTGCACTAATCTCCCTTTCAATATATATTGTCATGCTATCTCCAAGAAATCCATCATCCATCTTGTTTCTCAACTTAGTCTTCATAATTTTCATTGCTGAAAAAGACCTCTTAGTTATGGTCGTAGAAACAGGAAGAGTCATGATAAGACTAAGTAGTCTATCAATCAAGAAGTAAGTTTCAGCCTGTCCAGATGCAACCAAACATGAACATAGTTCTTGAATAGTTGATAAATTATTCAAGTTTGATGCTTGACGAGCAACAAATAAAAAATGTTGGAGTTGAAAATGCAAATTATTCTTCTCTTGATCACTAAAATCCATAGGATAATATTTTTCAACTAAAGAACAAATAGTATCAATGTTAAAAGCTTTATATCCATCCTTAGGAGATAAAGAACAAGAAAGAGTTAACAAATACATTGCCTGCTCACTGAATCTGCTATTCAACTCTTGTAACTGTTTGTCAATGGTAGTGAAAAAGATTTCAACTTTAAAGTAATGTTGAATTGTGACTTGATTCTCTTCAAGACGGGAGCGTCCAAATCTTGTTGTTGAATGAACATCATTAAGATCAGGATTCTCAATACCATGTTTTTCACAAAAAGATACCACTTTAGTAAACAATATATCCTAACCATTTTCTCTCAAACCTTGAATAAGATGTTTTGTTGAACGAACCAAGTTCATAACATTAACTACATCTTGATTTTTTTTGTAAGGCTTGACAAAGCATATCTGTTATTCCCATGATTTCTTTCATCAAGTGCAAAATAAATATAAAATCAAATGCCTTCAAGTAATTGTAACAACTATTTGCATCCCCACGTGTAGCATAACTCCCTCTATCTTTTGCAAAAAAATTTAAAACTAAACAAGTTGCTTCATACATGTTTATCAAGCTAGAAATTGAATCGTAATGTGATCCCCAACGAGTATCTCCAGCTCGTTTCAATGTACCAACTTGATTTGCACCTTTACCAGTTACAATCTCATCAATCTCTAACGAATACGAAATTTCTTCTAATTGGGCAGCTTGTAACTCATCATGACGCTTTGTAGAAGAACAAACAACATTAACAACAAAGATCAGCTTCTCAAAAAAATTATGAACAGGTTTGACTTCTCTTGATGATGTAACTAATGCAAGTTGCAATCGATGAGCAAAACAATGAACATAGTATGCATAAGGACAATCCTTCATAAAGAGGGCTTGTAAACCATTCCATTCTCCTCTCATATCTCTAGCACCATCATACCCATGGCCACAAATGTTAGAAACATCAAGGATATGTCGAGAAAGTATATCACATATTGCTTCCTTAAGAGTTAAAGATGCGGTGTCTTTAACATGTGCCACATCAAAAAATCTCTCTTGTATTAAACCAACTTTATCATTAAATCTTAATACAAGAGCCATTTGTTCCTTTTTTGACTCATCACGAGCTTCATCAACAACGATACAAAATTTGGAATCACCAATTTCCTCACGAATACTCTTTTTCACCCTACTAGAAAGAATTTGCAAGAGCTCTTTTTGAATTTGATGTGAAGTATACTTGCAATTTTGTGGAGCATTTTCCAACACAACTTTTGCAACTTCATCATTGTAGGATGCTAAAAGTTTCAATAACTCAAGAAAGTTACCTTGATTTCTTGATTTTCTACTTTCTTCGTGACCCCTAAAAGCACAAGCTTGTAGTGTTAACCAACGAACAATGTCAATTAAAGTCTTGATTCGTAACCAATTATTCATTCTTTGACTTGAACTTTGCACTTGAATAACATTTATAATATGACCATCTTGATTCAACAAGTCTTGACAAGCTTTCATTGCATTGTTGTGTGGTGAGCAAGGATCCTTCCCTATGTGTTTAAGAAAGGAACAATGTTTTCCATTCCTAACTTTCTTCCAATTTCTAAAACTCATAGAAATAAAGACAAGTGATCCGGGACGCCCACTTAGTTTTTTGCTAAAAAGATAACATGGTAAGAAATATGTGGCATCTTCAGATGGTGAATATTCTAACCATGATGGAAATATGCTAAACCAAGCATGTTGAAACCTTCTCGGATGATCCTCGTTACCGGACAAAGGATAGTTTTCTAACTGAATTTGATATGGACCCCATTTTAGATAAGCTCTTCGTATTGCATCCACTTGATTTGGTGGATATTGCCAAATCGGAAGACGCTTTCCAGGATCGCATTCCAAAGAATTTTCAAAACCATGATGCTCTTCAATTGTTGAATTCTCAAGAACTGTTTCAGATTTGGATGTCAGGATTATAATTTCTTCATCTCTCTCTTCTCTTTCAATTTCACATGCTTTCCTTTTGAAAAAAGAATCAATTTTCCTATTATTCATCTTTACTCTTCCTATAATATCATATCAGATCCAAAAATCAATTTAGAGAACATAAAAATTAAAAGAGAAAAAAATTAATAAACTTAATTAATAAACTTTAATCCGTTTTTAAATACCGGTAACTTCACTATTAGAAATTAGCAGCAACAATGATTAAATAAACCTTATTACAGTGTATAACTATATTTGTAAATTAGAGTGTTATGAATTGGCTTAATAAACCTCATATAAATTATTTTAACACATCAAGAAAGAAGAACCCTAAAAATCTCATAAACACAAATCAAGCAATCACTTTAATTTGTTACTTTTTATAAAAGAAGAATGAATAAAGTTTTTTACCTGTTAGATGCCGATCACTTTAATCTGTTCCGATTCCGATGTCGGTAGCAAACCCATATGAGAAAGAAAAGAAAGGTATGAGCTTTTTACCTTATTTGTATTTTAACCTAACTTTGAATGAAAAATAAAAAAATAAAAATTAATTTTAATTTAAAATAAGGATGTTTTAGTAATTTAATATATATGAATTAAAAAAAAAGTTGAGGGGTGGCCGTGGCCTTCCCACGTCCCCCTCAGTTCCGCCACTGACTTGGGACTTCAAAAAAACCAGAAAAGGAAAAGATAAGAAAAATGGAGAGAGAGAGAGAGAGGGCCTGCAGAACCCACGTTCCTCCCTCCTCATATTTTTCTTCTTCTTTAATACACACACATAAACCATATCAACCTCTCCCTCCTCCATTTTGCAAATTTTCCCCACCACGTACAAATCACTCCTTTTGCCATTGTTACATGGTTGCCTCCCTCTTATCCCAACCAACATATTTATAGTGCCTCAAACTAAACCTTACATCCAAACCCAATAACAATGCCATTCACTCTAAATCAAACATCACGTCTCTGACACCAAACAATCATCCCACCGTCGACCAGCAACGACGACCACCTCTCACTACATCATGCAACTGACATCCACCACCACAAAAAAACCACTCGTAACCAAGTCCTCACCATAAAAACTTCATTTTCGATATGTAACTACCATCTTATAAACTTAAACCATCTCACATACTTTTCACCCTATCACAACTTAATTCACTCCCTCTTCATGATCTTCCACCACCAAATGAACAAAATGTGAACTTTACATTTATCACTTCCACCTTCCATTCTTTTCATCTTCAACTAATAGCTACCTCCTTCATTTCACAAACGGCCGACGAACACAACTTCACCTCTACACCATCGCGATCCTCCAAGCAACATAATCTCGTAGCCATCATCAACCTTGTAACTTACATTCGCTTACAGCAGCTTCGTCACCAGCATGGCCATCACGTAAGGATCTTCTTGGAACTTATTGATCGTTCTCTCCACAACAACTTTCCACCCATCAACAACACTAACTACCACCTTACTTCAATAGCTACAATCCGTTTTGTTTGATATTAATATTGTCGGTAACATTTTTTATTCAATTTTGTATGGATAAGTTGAATATTGTTTGTATTGATTTATGCTTGTTGGACTAGATTTTGCTGTTGTAATTGTTGTAATAATATATTATATGTGTGGGTGTGTTATTTATTCTATTTTTATCATGTTGAAACCGAGCCAAGATTTGAAAATTTGTCAACAACGTCGTATGGGTGATTGTGATGCGTTAAGCCTTTGCGCTACCATTTACGTGTGATATTGTTTCTTCACTATCGTGTATTTTATGTATTTTTCTATTCGATTGTGATGAGCGCATTAAAGGTTACGAAAGAATTCATGTTGTTACGAAGGAACTCGAAACCTTACAAAAGAACTCGCATCCTTACGAAAGAATTTGTATCCATATAAAAAAATCCTGGCCTTATGAAAGAATTCGTAGACATACAAAATGTTTTGTACCCATACGAAAGAATTAGTGGCCATAAGAAAGAATGTGTGGCCTTACGAAACAATTTGTGGCCTTACAAAATAACTTGTGGCCATACAAAAGAACTCGTAGCCTTACAGGAGAATTTGTGACCTCGTGTTAATACGCGACAAGGTCTGGACCATGTCCATGACCAGGTCCGGACGAGGTACATTTCGCAACCCCGCGTTATAATTCGTCCACACTACTTCAATTCACATCTTTACATTTTTGCCTTTGCCTGTTCTCTTTTCGATTATTTTGCATGATATTTCATCAACCTATTTTCACAATTCGATTAAATCTTTTTCATAATAAAATTGGAAGAAAGGAACATTGGAGTTTTACATTGTATGAAAACCTTAAATAATCGACCCTGAGGCACACATCTCGGTCTTACTGAGCATTCTCATTCTGTTATAAAATACTTAATTAAACTCGAAAGAAAAGGAACATTGGAGTTTACAGTCCATGAAAACCTTTAGCAATTGGCACCGAGGCACACGTGTGGTCCTATCGAACGTTCGTCTTCCACAAACAAATTTCATAAACACTTTCGATGAAAAAGGAACACTAAAGTACACACTCCACGAAAACCTCAAACAATCAGCCTCGAGGCACACATCTTGGTCTTACCAAGTACTCGTTGTCCTCCTAAAAACAACTTAACCAATCAAACATATCACTTTCTCGCCCCCATGTGATCAAACACCTTTTCACTAATGAGCAGTGTTTAGTCTGTTCTACGCGACACAAACAAGTGTTTAAACCTCCCCCACGAGCATACAAGATAATATTTAACCATTAGAATGTGACCTAAACATTTTTCCCTAAAATTAACCAACCAACACTCATATTCTACCAAGAATCACGTAGCTTTGAGTTCCCCGTCGCACCTGAGGATACATAGGAGCAAGATTCAACGTCTTGTCAAGCACTATAACAAAAAACTAAAAACATATTTTATATTGCGCAAAACTATGTTACTTTGAGTTCCTCATTGTACTTGAGGATACGTAGGAGTGACATCCACAATCTTGTCAAGCAGCCTAATAAAATCTTTTTTGCGACCCCTTTTATTTTCCTTTTCAATCTTTTATCACTCGAAGAAAACAACCGATGTAAGCTAACATTCTAATCGCAAATCTAACTAAATGGTTCCCGTTGAGTACAACGGTGTGAAGGGTGTTAATACATTCCCCTCGCATAATCGACTCCCGGACCTAAATTTGGTTGCGACGACCATCTTCTCTTTCTTTGAAGGGTTTTATCAATATTTTCCCTTTCTTTCTTTGGAATAAATAAAGTTCGGTTGCGACTCTGTTAAATTATTTTGCGAGCGAGCAAACGCTTCTAGGTCGTCTTTTTCACGATGCGACAATTGGCGACTCTGCTGGGGAAATTATTCATGTAAGAGAGAGTCAAGCCTAATTTATTTTGATTTGCGATGAATGTTGGATTTTTTTCCTTTTGTTTTCCCTTTTATCTTATATGCTTATTATCTCGTTTATCTGTGGGATTTAGGATGGCTTCCTGAGTAAAAGCTCTACACCTGATCTTTTAGAAAAAAGAGAAATACAAAGGTTAGATTAGTAGTTGTGTAGTATTAGTCCCCAAGGTGTACACCTTATATGGCTAGCATAAAGAATTCACATAGAATAGACCCCTTCGTTGGATCTCGTTATAAGGTGGCTCGTCCGCCGCATTTCGTTGGTTCATAAAAAGGTTTATGACTATAGGGACCCTTTTAAAACCAATTTTACTTTGGTGGTTGCATATTTTTATCCCCCAAGATGCACACCTTGAATGGATAATATGAAGACCCCGCCTAGAGTAGACCTTCTTTGTCAGTCTCGTCATAAAGAGGCTCACCCTTAGCAGTGTCCAAGAGAAAGAAGAGGATGAAACCAATGCACTCATGGCAGGTGTCAGGCATTCTCACGGTGCACCTGCACTACCTTATGGCCCCCCACCTTTTCAGCAGTCACCATTTCCAATGCCATCATATCTTTATATGGAAGTGGTGTCACTAACTTTGTATGGGCAACCAACAATGCCTAGAGCGCCATACCAACAATCATTGACCTTTCCTCATTCAAATCAGTGAGCTCAGGGTCAAGGATATAAGAATTAGAATCATAACCAACCTTGGCCTCGAAAAAATCTAGAAAGAAGGAATGTTCCCCTCGATCCAATTCCTATGACATACAGTTAACTTCTATAGCCTCTGATTTAAAACTCACTGGTGGATCTCAAACCTCTCCAACCGGTTCCACAACCGTTCCCACCTAGGCATGATCCCGATGTGCGATGTTAATATCATGTCGGATTAGTAGGACACTCAACCGAGTACTGTAGAGATTTCAAAGCCAAAGTACAACAATTGAATGACAACAAGTACATAGCCTTTCCAGAAGGAAACCTGGTGGTGAGCATCAAACTCTCACCCGAATGAGTTCGAAGACTTCAGGGAGTGCCTCCTAAAGCCAATGGATCAGATAGGAAGTCATCCTCAAACGTTGGCAACCATTGGGCTATTTTATTATTTGCATTTGTAATTTCTTTTTCTGTTAAATGCTACTTGTTGTTAGACATTTTTGTTTTTTTAATGGTATAATTAGTGAAGTGATCATACATTTTCTGAATCAATCATTTTGTATTCATTCATTTTTCTTCTCCTATATCAAATACAAAAAATATATCCATATTCCTCACATTCATTTTTATTTATGAAAGTGTTGTTTAAGCAAAGATCAGAGGGAGGATGACAAAAACGAAATACCCAAATTGCTTTGGTATTCTTTCAAATTGAACTTTGTTGATGATTTAAGGCATTATTTCAGATCCCCAAACACCAAAGAGATAAGGAGTTAATCCCTAGTCAACCACTTTGAGCCTAGAAGTTGGTGTTTCTTTTGGAATTAAAAACCCTTACGCTTAACCTGAGACAAGGTAGTTTGGTTCAATTAATTTGATTATAAATTCAAATTACAAGAGAAAACATACCGTATGGGGATCAACCACATGCTATTTTTTGCACACGTTCTGAAGTGTCGAAGAACTCATGAAAAATCTAGAAGTTATACTGGTTGTTCCTCACCAACCGATAACTAGGCAGTCATAACCTTTCAGTAAAGAAAAATAAAGAAAATAAAGAAAAAGCTTGCTAAGTCCATCACAAAAAAGACGACTTAGGAAAAAATTAGGGAATTCCGGTGGACTGGAAGCTTCAAAGAAGCGGTCCAAAAAAGTTAGGGATAAAAAAAAGAAGCAAAAATAATAATAACATAAATAAGGTGACTGTCATTTCAAGAAAATATCATTAGATCTTGAATCCTCATTTCCACCCCTATAAATTCAAACTCTCTTGGAAGTTGAACGTGTGTGTCGAATTAACTGAACGTAGAACATGCAATCATCAAGAAGAAGGGGTGGGTTAAAATCAAATTTTGAGCCTTATATCCTTTTGTTTTAGGAACCATGAACCAAACTATGTTACAACCCTCAAAAGGCCTAATTTAAGTAGGGTTTATTTTGAAAGCATACTACAACAAGGTTGCATTAAACTGACTCCTAGAGATTTGTTAATCATCTATATCGATATCATACTCTCATAGTATCTTTCGCATTTTGAATTGCTAAATCAACAGTGCATTTAAACTAATGGTCCACTTGTTACACACCATCACATCATTTTAATAGTGATTTTTTCAAAACCTGCATGAGTATCACATTAAAATTACCATTTTCGAATGAACAATCTCAGTTGCAAGTCAGTACTTGATATCAGGGAACAAGGATAAATCTGAGAGGAACTTGATCATTCGTTGATGCTGACCAAAATCAAGACCACCTCAGAACCCTATGGATCATGGGAAGTTGCTTAGAGACTCTGTTAATTAAGGGAAGATCATTCCAATAACCGATCATCCTAAAACAAGTGTACAAACATTAGTTGATTAAGGAGAAAAATATTTCAGGAATCAGTTGATCAAGGGAAAACCATCTCAGGACCCTATCATCCCGGGCCAAATCATATAGAGGTTATGTTGATTAAGGTAAAATCTCTCCAAAGATCAGTCAATCAGAAGTAAACCACTTCAAGGGTCAGTCAGTCAAGGATAAATCTTTTCAAGGCTCATATTGGGGAAAGCTACCTCAAGGGCATAGTAAAATTCAACCCTCTAAAGGTCATTCGATCAAAGGTAAGCCATTCCAAGAATCATTTAATCAAGGGAAGATTGCTTCAAGACTCGAAATTTTGGGGAAAGCCATCTTAAGGTTATGGCAATGTTGCTTCCAAACTCCTTTCAAGGATTTTTTTTTAAAAATACTCAACAAACTGGGGCAAGATGAGCCATAGAGGGTCAAGCCCTCTCATGCTTTCAATAAGTTTAAGCAAACTCTGATGTACATTAGCAACCATTGAGTTTGAGACATGTGTTGGGGAATCATGCTAGCACCCCATTATAACCTTTAACTTTTGACAAATACGAAGTTTTGCTACAAAAGAAACTTCCATACATTACCCATCATGGCTATCTTTGGAAACCTTCGAGTCATTACATAAATCATCCTCATGCATTAGTTATGTTGCTTCGCTCTAGCATTAAGTCATGCATATCATCTCATTCATCGGGCACGCCCCATACCATGAATCTAACATTATAAAAAAAGCCTTGTAAAACAGGCACGAAAGATCAAACATCAAAATCCCAATCTTACTCAGTATCTCAAAAAGACCAACCTTCAGTGGCACAACCTGAAATCAGCATATTACATGCATTGATCATTCTTCATGTCATACATCATCACATACTACATACATATAAGTCAATCTCATATCACGAATCGTGAGTCACGCTCACCCCTTTTCCCAAAGACCAGTTCTCGTATGGCAGCTCACTTTTTAAAAAAATTGGTTCCCCTCTGGTAACTTAATCTCTTTCACCAATTCCTGTATGGTAGCGTATTTGAAATTCAGGTTCTTGTCTAACGGTAAACATAAAACAGTTCTCGTCTAGTATACTAATTCCTAAGTCAGTTCCCATCTAACATTAAATCTAAAACGAGTTCACGTCTGGTAGTTAGATTCCATAGTCAATTCCCGTTTCATAGTAAATCAAAACAAGTTCTCGTCAGATATTCATTTTAAAAACAAGTTCTTGTCTGAAAAACAAATAATTACCCCAGTTCTCGTCTAGCAGTTTACTTTAAAGTCAAATCTCGTATGACAAACCTAAAACAACACCAGTTTCTCGATGCTTCTAATTCATGCTCTCCTCAACAACTTTCCACCCATCAACAACACTAACAACCACCTTACTTCAACAACTCTGATCTGTTTTATTCGATAAATTTCTTGCAACTCTGCATCATCATTGTTGGTAACATTTTCGATTTGATTTTATTTGGATAAGTTGAATAATGTTTGTATTGATTTAATTTTAATGACTGGATTCTGTTGTTGTAATTATTGTAATGATATATTATATGTGTAGGTGTGCTGTTTATTTTGTTTTCGTCATGTTGAAATCGAGCCAAGCTTTGAAAATGCATCAGCAATGTCGTATGGTTGTTTGTGACACGTTACGCCTTTGTGCGACGATTCGTGTGTGATGCCATTTCGTTACTATCGCCTGTTTTATGTATTTTTCTATTCGATTGTGATGAGCGTGTTGTATGTTAACAACTTGTCAAATTTTTTTCTTGCGTTTACGTATGACATTTGATATTCGTTGTTGTTACGTTTCCTATATCAATTTGTTGTGTCTCGCACAATCCATTATATTACGACATGCCTTCACATACATTAAATTTCATTTCTTTACATTATGTTTCGTTCACATTTTTATTTGTTTGTGATGATCGTGTTTCACATTAGCAACTTGTTTTTTGATTCATGTTGGCACGCGACATTTCTACGTCATTACGTTTAAATCAGCCTTATGAAATAATTCATAGCCATACGAAAGAGTTCGTGGCCTTAAGAAAGAATTCATAGACATACGAAAGAACTTGTATTCATACGAAAGAATTCATGGGCATACAAAAGAATTTGTGTCCTTACGAAAGAATTCATGGCCTTTCAAACTTGCAGCCTAACGAAAGAACTCGTAGCCTTACGGAAGAATTCATGGTCATAGGAAAGAATTTGCAGTTTTACAAAAGAATTTGTAGCCATACGAATGAAGTCATAGCCATCCAAAATAATGTGTGGTCATACAAAAGAATTTGTGGCCTTACAAAACAATTTGTGTCCTTACCAATGAACTTGTGGCCATACGAAAGAACTCCTTGCCTTACGAGAGAATTTGTGACCTCGCATCAATATGCGACAAGGTTTAGACCAGGTCCATGACTAGGTTTGGACCAGGTCCATTTTGCAACCTCACGCTATAATTTGTGCACACTATTCAATTCGCATCTTTACATTTTAACCCTTATGTGTTAGCTCTTTTTTGATTATTTTGCATGATATCTCATCAACCTATTTTCATAATTCAATTGAATAATTTTCATAATAAAATTTGAATAAAGGAAATTGGAGTTTTACACTTCATGAAAACCTTGAATAATCGGCCCCGAGGCACACATCTCGGTCTTACCGACCATTCTCCTTCTATTATAAAGCACTTGTAACACATGCACGAAAGATCAAACATCAAAAGCCCAATCTTAATTGGTACCTCAAAAGGCCCAACCTGAAATCAACATCTTACATGAATATATCATTCATCATGTCATGGATTATCGCATACTACATGCATATAAGTCAGTCTCATAGCAGAAATTATGAGTCGCGCTCACCCCTTTTCCAAAAGACTAGTTCTAGTCTGAAAGTTAATGTTAAAAAAATGGTTCCCCTATGGTAACCTAATCTCTTTCACTAGTTCCTGTCTGGGAGCATATTTGAAAGCCAGTTCTCGTCTTACGGTAAACTGAAAACCAATTCAAATCTGGAATACTAATTTCCAAGTAAGTTCCCATCTGACATTAAATATAAAACTATTTCCCATATGGTAGGTAAATTTCAAATTTCGTTGACGTCTGGTAGTCATTTTAAAAACCAGTACTCGTCTAACGAACAAATAAAAAACCCCAGTTCTTGTGTAGCATTTAACTTTAGAGTCAGTTCTCATCTAACAAACCAAAAATATCACCAGTTCTCGCCCGGTACACTAAAGCAAAACCAGTTCCCGCCTGGTAGTCTAGTTCAAGACCAGTTCTCATCTGGTATTCAATTTTTCAAATCTAGTTCATGTCTCGTGGCCAATTGTAAAGAAAAGTTATCGTGTGGCAACCTACTTCAAGTTTTAAAGTTAGTTCCTGTCTGATAGTAAATCAAAAACCAGTTCCCGTATGGTAGTCTATTTTTAGACTGGTTCCCGCCTGATAGTCAATTTTTCAAAACCAGTTCTCGTATGTTGGGAAATTGTAAAACCAGTTCCCTTCTGGTAGTCCATTTTAAAGTCAATTCCCGTCTGAAAATAAATAAAAACCAGTTCCTGTTTGGCGATCTCCATTTAAAAAAAATAGTTCCCATTTGGTATTTAAATTCCAAAGTCAGTTCCTGACTAACAGTAAATAAAAAACAGTTCTCATCAGGAAATTTAATCTTTTTCACCAGTTTTTGTCTGGTAATCTATTCTTTAAATACAACTCTCTTCTGGAAGTTCACCTTTAAAGCCCAGTTTTAATTAGGATTTTGAAAGCCCAATTTTCATTGGCATTTTCAAAATCAAAGTACAAACTTTATAAACTACCAGAAAGAAACCAAAATCCAAGTGTTATTGGAACTCAAAAGTCTAATTTTCATTGGCATATCAAAAGTCCAATTTTTATTAGCATCTCGAAAACCAAATCCCAATTTTCATTGGCATTTTCCAAGCCCAAAGCCTAATCTTCATTGGAATTTCAAAATCAAAGTTCAATCCTTCATTGGAGACCAAAAAATTAAGCCCCTTAACAATCCAATCTTTCATTTGAATCCCCACATGCATTAATCATAACATTCCATGCATGCATAACATTCCCGCCATGTGGAGCATTACTCTATCATACATGCGTACATAACATAAGCCTGGATTCAGGACCAATCATAAGCATCCAGCTCAGTCCTCAACCGAGTCATTGGTATTTCTTCGAGTGGGTTCCTACCCTTACACGTTTTCTCATGGGGTATTCCCTATCGAGTATTTTCATTCAACCTTTTGTTGATGATTTTATTCCCCAACGAGTCTTTTCCATCAACCTTTTGTCGGTGACGATCTTTTCCAGTTTGATCTAGCCATCAACCTTTTATTGATGGAGAACTTTTATCTACTCTTGAGTTGATGTTGGTCTTATATCCTATCCCAATTCAGTTGTTTTCCTAACCTCACTACATTTCATCTCTATTTTTCAAAGGACAGAACTTAGGGTCTTTTTGTATTTAATCATCTCCCACCATGAATGTACGAAGACCATATCATTCATACCTTCGGGTTCAAGGTAATTAAATAGATGAATTTCTCATACGACAATTTTGTCCGGGAAATTTAAACTTTAAGGCAACCCACTTTATTTTGTTTTGCTTATATTAAAAATTTTGTTTTACAAATAGACCGATTGAATTGATTTATTGACCGGGCATAAATCATGAGTAGTTTTTTTCCATGTTTTTTTCATGTAATTGTCTGTTTTACTTATCTATGTTACGTGTAGTTTAATCCGGTGTGCTCATTTTAATTTTTCACGACTTCGGGCGGTCACATTTTGACATGTCTAAGCCTTTTCATTCAGGTTTTAACTATGAGATTTAATTTGTGAATGTCTATTTTACAGAACTTGATTTTGAGTAGATTATTTGAATACGTTCATTTTATTTTTTTGCACATTTTTGCGCCCAATTTTTATTTATTTTAATTCCTTTTATTTTTGTTTTTTTATCAAAATATCAAGAAAAAATAAGTAGAGATAAATAAATAATGAGTTTGATTTTTATTTGCTTTATTAAAAATATTTTGAATTGTATTTCTTTTAATCATTTAAAACTCATTTTTGACCTTAAAAATATTTATGGGCTTTTTTGGCAATGCATTTAATATTGTGAAGCCATAATTGTTATTATTGTGTTAACTCTCATTGGCCATTGGGTTGAAATTATCAATAGTTCACATCATAAGTCACTTGGATCCCTTTTTTCCAAAATGGAAAAAGCATAAAGTAAAAAGAGATAAAGAACTCTCTTTGGTGACACGGATCCACCATCTCTCACTTGGGAATTCAAAAAATCAAAAAAGGATAAGATAAGAAACATGAGAGAGAGAGAGAGAATAAGAATAACTTGAATTCCTCCCTCCTCGCATTTTCCTTCTTCTTTAACACACACATACACCATATCAATCTCCCCCTCCTTCATTTTACAAACTCGCCCCACCATGTACAAATTACTCCCTCCCCATTGTTACACGAATGTCGCCCTCATATCCCAACCAACATACTTACAGTGTCTCAAACTCACCCTCATATCCAAACACATCAACAACCTTCTTCACTCTAAACAGAACCTCGTGTCTTCGATACTAAACCATCATCCCACTGTCGACCAGTAATGGGAAGCCACATCTCACTACTCCATGCAACGAACCTCCACCACCACGACAAAACCACTCATGGCCAAGTCATCTAAAAACTCCATATCTGATCTCCAACTACCATCTTACAAACTCAAATCTTCTCACCTACTTACCCTGTCACAACTTAATTCACTTCCTCTTCATGATCTTCCACTACTAATTGAACAAATTGTGAACCTTACATTTATCATTTCCACCTTACCTTCGTTTCATCATCAATCAACAACTACCTCCTTCATTTCATAAACGGTCGGTAAATACATCCTCACCACTACACCATCGCGATCCGCCAAGCAACATGATCTCGCCGCCATTATCAACCTTGTAACTTACATCCACCGATAGTAGCTTCATTACCATCATGGCCATGATAATGATCTTCTCGGAGCTTTTGATCCGTGTTCTCCTCAAAAACTTTCCACCCATCAACAACACTAACAACCACCTTATTTCAACAATTCTATTATGTTTTGTTCAATAACTTGGCATCATCATTGTTGGTAACATTTTCGATTTGATTTTGTATGGATAAGTTGAATATTTTTTATATTGATTTAGTTTTGATATACTGGGTTTTATTTTTGTAATTGTTGAAATAATGTATTATATGTGTGTGATCTATTTATTCTATTTTCGTCATGTTGAAACCGAGCCAAGCTTTGAAAATGCATCAACAATGACGTATGGTTGTTTGTGACATGTTACACCTTTGCGCGGCGATTCATGTGTGATGCCATTTCGTTACTATCGTCCATTTTATGTATTTTTCGATTTGGTTGGAATGAGCGCGTTGAGTATTAGCAACTTTTTTCAGATTTTTTTCTTGCATTTACGTGCGATATTTGCAATTTGTTGTTGTTACGTTGCCTATATCAATTCATTACGTCTCACACAATCCATTGCGTTACGACATGCCTTCACATACATTAAGTTTCATTTCGTCACGATCTCACTTCTTTACATTATGTTTCGTTTGCATTTCGATTTTTTTGCGATGATCGCACTTCGTGTTAGCAACTTATTTTTCGATTCGTATTGGCACACGACATTTCAACGTCATTACATTTAAATCGGTCTTACGAAAGAATTTGTAGCCATACGAAAGAATTTGTGGCCTTACGAAAGAATTCATAGCCATATGAAAGAACTCGTAGCCATGCGAAAGAATTCGTGGCCATGCGAATGAATTCGTAGCCATGCGAAAGAATTGATGGCCTTACGAAAGAACTCGCAGCCTAACGAAAGAACTCATAGCCTTACGAAAGAATTCATGGTCATAGGAAATAATTTATAGTCTTACGAAAGAATTCTTATCCATATGAAAGAAGTCGTAGCCATACAAAAGAATTTGTGGCCATTGATGTTGAATAAATTAAAGAAGTATTTTATTATCTTATCCACAAAAACCGGAGCGATATTACCAACGTTTTAGATTATTGATATAGTTTAAGTTCAAGTTTTCAGAAAGTTTAAAGTTTAATTCGAAAGTAAAAGTGAAACGTAAGATAAACGGAATAAAATAAGCGAAATTGTAATATGACAAATTATCTTGCAGGGATTGGACTTCTTCTACCATTTACGTATGCAATGTACCGATTAATTTTGGCATAACCACGTATTCATTCATACTTCCACATACTTTTCAAAACAACATGTATGTGCATGAGAGTTTCAAGATTCCAATCGGCTTGTTGAAGATGATGTCTCAACCGATTAAACAATCTGATTGTATGAAGGTCAAGTATTTTGAGGTGGATATTAAAACTAATTATGTGTCTAGCAATTAGAGTTTAATCGATTCGTTATCTTTGATTCATGAGTTCAAAAACAATTTTCATTAACAAATTGAATTCATAAAATTTGACGATAATAACAAGATATAATCAATAATCATGAAAGCATGTTTATATTAACAATATAATCGGTAAATATACATACGATTACGATAGATTCTTCCAATCCCAGCAAGAGAGGGAGATTAGCTAGCCATTTTCATGGTATCTTGTACTAAAAGGAAGAGTTGGAGATGAATGAGCATCAATGACGATTCCTCGATCCTTAATGCGTATCTAGCTCGATTCTTTGATTCCCTCCCCTAAGTGTCTATTATAACCCTTTTTGACATAATATAATGACTATTAAAAACTGTTATCAAAACACAAGATGATTCCTCCTGCATTGCTCTTGGTCCCTTTTTATAATGGTTCAGGCCGCCTGAGTTTGCTTAGCGAGATGAAGTTTCGCTAAGCAAACTATCATATCTTCTCCACTAACTCTTGAGCTGTCAAACCTCCTTCCAGGAGCCACCAAACTTCGCTAAGCAAAGTATAGTTCGCTAAGTGAACTTCCTTCGCTGCTCCTCGCTGCTAGCAAACTAGAATGTTTTGCCTCTGACTTTGTTTCGCTAAGCGAACCAGAGCTCACTTAGCGAATCAGGCCTTCGCTGCTAGCAAACCTGAATGCTTTGCTTCTGACTTGGTTTCGCTAATCGAACCAGAATTCGCATAGCGAAACAGGACATTCTTTTTACTTTGCTTTTTCCTTCGTTTAATCTATTCCTGTAATAACCATACATCATTAGAAGTATCATTTTCTTGACAAAGTGTGTATAATTTCATGAATAAGTGTTTTCTTAATTCGATAAATACTATTTTTCATAAGTAAATATTATCCACTTTTGGGCATTTATCAGCCATATAAAAGAATTTATGGCCTTACAAAAGAATTTATGACCTTACCAAAGAACTTGTGGCCATATGAAAGAACTCATAGCCTTACGAGAGAATTTGTGACCTCACGTCAATACGCGACAAGGTCTGGACCAGGTCCATGATGAGTTCGGATAAGGTCCATTTTGCAACCTCGTGTTATAATTCGTGCATATTATTTTAATTCACATCTTTACATTTTTACCCTCGCATGTTAACTCTTTTTTATTATTTTGCACGAAATTTCACCAACCTATTTTCATAAATCGATCAAATATTTTTCATAATATAATCGAAAGAAAGGAACATTGGAGTTTTACACTTCATGAAAACCTTGAATAATTAGCCCTGAGACACACGACTCGGTCTTACTGACCATTATCCTTCCATTATAAATCACTTGTCTTACATGCACAAAAGATCAAACATCAAAAGCCCAATCTTACTTGATACCTCAAAAGGCCTAGCCTTCAGTGGCACAACCTGAAATCAGCATATTACATGCATCGATCATTCATCATGTCATGCATCATCGCATACTACATGCATATAAGTCAATCTCATAACAAAAATTGTGAGTCACGCTCACCCTTTTTCCTAAAGACCAGTTCTCATCTGGAAGTTGATTAAAAAAACGGTTCCCCTCTGGTAACCTAATCTCTTTCACCAGTTCCTGTCTGGTAGCATATTTGAAAGTCAGTTCTCGTCTTACGGTAAACCGAAAACCAGTTCTCGTCTGGTATACTAATTTCCAAGTAAGTTCCAATCTGACATTAAATCTAAAATGATTTCCCATATGGTAGTCAAATTTCTGAGTCAGTTCCCGTCTAGTAGTCATTTTAAAAACTAGTTTTTGTCTGACGAACAAAGAAAAACCCAGTTCTCGTCTTGTAGTTAACTTTAAGGTCAGTTCTCTTGTGACAAACAAAAAACAACACCAGTTCCTGCCAGCTAGTGTAAAGTAAAACTAGTTCCCTCCCGGTAGTCTAGTTCAAGACCAGTTCTCGTATGGTAGTCAGTTTTTCAAATCTAGTTATCGTATGATAGTCAATTGTAAAGACCAGTTATCGTCTGGTAGAGTATCTGAAAGTCAATTCCCCTCTAAAAAACAAATAACACGCCAGTTCTGGTCTGGCGGCCTACTTCAAGTTTCAAAGTCAGTTCTTGTCTGACTGTAAATCAAGAATTAGTTCCCGTCTGGTAGTCTATTTTAAAACTGGTTCCCGTCTGGTTATCAGTTCTTCAAAACCATTTCTCTTATGTTGGGAAATTTTAAAACTAGTTCCCTCTAGTAGTCCATTTTAAAGTCAATTCTCATGTGAAAATAAATAAAAACCCGTTCTACTTTTCTGATCTCTATTTAAAAAAACAGTTCCTGTCTGGTATTTAAATTCCAAAGTCAGTTCCTGTCTAACAGTAAATAAAAAAACAGTTCTCGTCTGGAAATTTAATCTTTTTCATCAGTTTCCGTCTAGTAATTTTTTCTTCAAATTTATAGTTCACCTTTAAAGCCCAATATTCATCGAGATTTTAAAAGCCTAATTTTCATTGGAATTTTCAAAATCAAAGTCCAATCTTCATTAGCGACCAGAAACAAACCAAAATCCAAGCGTTATTGGAACTCAAAAGTCTATTTTTCATTGGCATATCAAAAGTCCAATTTTTATTAGCATCTCCAAAACCAAAGCCCAATTTTCATTGGCATTTTCTAAGCCCAAAAGACAATCTTCATTAGCATTTTCAAAATCAAAGTACAATCCTTCATTGGCGACCAAAAAATTAAGCCCCATAACAATCCAATCATTCCTTTGCATCCCCACATGTTTACATAGCATAATCCAGGATTTCGGACCAATCATAGGCATCCAGCTCAGTCCTCAACCAAGTTAGTGGTATTTCTCCGAGTGGGTTCCTACCCTTACACGTTTTCTCATGTGGTATTCCCCAATGAGTATTTTCATTCAACCTTTTGTTGATGATTTTATTCCCTAACTATTCTTTTCCATCAACCTTTTGGCGGTGAAGATCTTTTCCAGTTTGATCTAACCATCAACCTTTTGTTGATGGAGATCTTTTATGCACTCTCGAGTTGATGCTGGTCTTATATCCTATCCTAATTCATTTGTTTTTCTAATCTCACTGCATTTCAGAGGACAAAACTTGGGGTATTTTGTACTTAATTATCTCCCATCATGAATGTAGGAAGACCATTGTCATTCATACCTTCGGGTTCAAGATAATTAAATAGAGGCACTTGTCATACCCCAATTTTGTCCGCACATTTAAAACTTTCAGGAAATCCACTTTATTTTGTTTTGCTTAGAGTAAAATTTTGGTTTTACAAATAGACTGGTTGAATTGATTTATTGACCGCGCATAAAATCATGAATAGTTTTTTTAGGTTTTTTCCTATATCTGTCTGTTTTACCGATTTACGTTATGCATAGTTTAATCCAGTATGATCGTTTTAATTTTTTCGCGACTTTGGGCGATCACATTTTTATCTATCTGAGCCTTTTCATTCGGGTTTTAACTGCGAGATTTGATTCATGAATGTCTATTTTACTGAACTTTATTTCGAGTAGATTATTTTAATACGTTCATTTTATTGTTTCACACATTTTCACGCCCAATTTTTTGTTCATTTTAATTCCTTTTATTTTTGTTTTTTAATCAAAATATCAAGATAAGTAAATAATCAATTTGATTTTTATTTGCTTTATTAAAAATATTTTAATTTTATTTCATTTAATCATTTAAAACTCATTTTTTACCCTAAAAATATTTAGGTGCTTTTTTGGCAATGCATTTTATATTGTGAAGCTCTAATTGTTATTAATGTGTTAACTCTCATTGGCCATTAGATTGAAATTATCAACGGTGCACATCACAAGTCACTTTGATCTCTTTTTTCCAAAATTGAAAAAGTATAAAGTAAAAAGAGAGAAATGACTCTATTTGGTGACACGGATCAACCATCTCTCACTTGGGACTTCAAAAAAAATCAGAAAAGGATAAGATAAGAAAAGGGAGAGAGAGAGAGAGAGAGATAGATAGATAGATAGATAGATAGATAGATAGAAAGAGAGAGAGAGAGAGAGAGAGAGAGAGAGAGAGAGAGAGAGAGAACATGCAGAACCCACACTCCTCCCTTATCACATTTTCCTTCTTCTTTAATACACAACACACACACACACACCATATCAACATCTCCCTCCTCCATTTAGCAAATTCTCCCCACCATGTACAAATTACTCCCTCTGTCACTTCTACACGGTTGCCGCCCTCCTATCCAACCAACATACTTGCAATGTTTCCAACTCACCCTCATATCCAAACACACCAACAACCTTCTTCACTCTAAATTGATCCTCACGTCTTCGACACTAAACCACCTTCCTATTATCGACCAGCAACGATAGCCACCTCTCACTACACCATACAACGAACCTCCACCACCACCTCAAAACCACTCACGGCCAAGTCAACCAAAAACTTCAATCTCTGATTTGCAACTACCATCTTACAAACTCAAACCATCTCACATACTTCTTCACCCTGTCACAACTTAATTCACTTCCTCTTCATGGCCTTCCCCTACCCAATGAACAAACCTTGAACCTTACATTTATCACTTCCACCTTCCATTTTTTTTATCATCAATCAACAACTACCTTCTTCATTTCACAAACGATCGGCAAGCACAGCCTCACCACTACACCACTGCGATCCTCCAAGCAACATGATCTCGCCGCCATCCTTAACCTTGCAACTTACATCTGCCGGAAGTAGCTTCGTCACCACCATGGTCATCACATAATGATCTTCTTGATGCTTCTGATCCCTCTTCTCCTCAACAACTTCCCACCCATCAACGACACTAGCAACCACCTTACTTCAACAACTCTGATCCGTTTTGTTTGTTAATTTTGTTGCAACTCCGCATCATCATTGTTGGTAACATTTTTTATTTGATTTTGTATGGATAACTTGAATATTGTATGTATGATTTAATTTTGATGGACCGAGTTCTTTTGTTGTAATTGTTGTAATGATATATTATATGTGTGGGTGTACTGTTTATTGTTTTTTCGTCAAGTTGAAACCAAGCCAAGCTTTAAAAATGCATCAGTAATGTCTTATGACTATTTGCAACATGTAACTCCTTTGCGCAGTGATTCACTTGTGATGCCATTTTGTTACTATTGTATGTTTTATGTATTCTTTGATTCTATTGCAATGAGCACGTTGAGTGTTAGCAACATGCCTTCACATACGTTAAGTTTCATTTCGTTACCGTCTCTCCTCTTTACATTATGATTCGTTTTCATTTCGATTTGTTTGCGACGATTACGCTTCGCGTTAGCAACTTGTTTTTTAATTCGTGTTAGCATGTGACATTTCAACGTCATTATGTTTAAATCACCCTTACGGAAGAATTCGTAGCCATACGAAAGAGTTTTTTGCCTTACAAAAGAATTTATAGCAATACGAAAGAACTCGTAGCCATACGAAAGAATTTGTGGGCAAAGGAAAGAATTTGTGGCCTTACAAAAGAATTCATGGCCTTATGAAAGAACTCGCAGCCTAAAGAAAGAACTTGTAGCCTTAAGAAAGAATTTATGGTCGTAGAAAATAATTTGTAGCTATATGAAAGAAGTTGTAGCCATACAAAAGAATTTGTGGGCATACGAAAGAATTTGTGGCCTTACGAAAGAACTCGTAGCCTTACGAGAGATTTTGTGACCTCGTGTCAATACGCGACAAGGTATGGAACAGGTCCATGACGAGGTTCATACCAGGTCCATTTCACAACCTCATGTTATAACTCGTGCACACTATTTCAATTTGCATCTTTACATTTTTACCCTCACGTGTTAAATCTTTTTTTATTATTTTGCACGACATTTCATCAACCTATTTTAATAATTCAATTAAATCGTTTTCATAATAAAATAGGAAGATAGGAACCTTGAAGTTTTACACTTCATGAAAACCTTGAATAATCGGTCCCGAGGCAGACGTCTCAGTCTTACCGACCATTCTCCTTCAGTTATAAAGCACTTGTATTAAATGCACGAAAGATCAAACATCAAAAGCCTAATCTTACTTGGTACCTCAAAAGGCCCAGTCTTCAGTGGCACATCCTTAAATCAACATATTACATGCATCAATCATTCATCATGGCATGCATCATTGCATACTACATGCATATAAGTCAATCTCATAACACAAATTAAGAGTCACACTCACCCCTTTTCCCAAAGACCAGTTCTCTTCTGGCAGTTGATTTAAAAAAAACTAGTTCCCCTCTAGTAACCTTATCTCTTTCACTAGTTCCTGTCTGGTAGCATATTTGAAAATCAGTTCTCGTCTTATGGTAAGTTCCCATCTAACATTAAATCTAAAACGATTTCCCATAAGGTAGTTAAATTTCAAAGTCAGTTCCCGTCTGGTAGTCATTTTAAAAACCAATTCTCGTCTGACAAACAAAGAAAAAAATCCAGTTCTCGTCTAGCTATTAACTTTAAAGTCAGTTCTCATCTAGTAGTTAACTTTAAAGTTAGTTCTCTTCTTACAAACAAAAAACAACACCAGTTCTCGCCTGGTAGTCTAAAGCAAACCCGGTTCCAGCTCGATAGTCTAGTTCAAAACCAGTTCTCGTATGGTAGTTAGTTTTTCAAATCCAGTTCTTGTCTGGTGGCCAACTGTAAAGACCAATTCTCGTCTGGTAGAGTATCTGAAAGTCAATTCCCATCTGAAAAACAAAAAACACACAAGTTCTGGTCTGACAGCCTACTTCAAATTTCAAAGTCAGATCCCGTCTGACAGTAAATCAAAAACCAGTTATCGTATGGTAGTCTATTTTAAAATAGGTTCCCGTATGCTAGACAGTTTTCTAAAACTAGTTCTCGTCTGTTGGGAAATTAAAAAACCAGTTCCCTTACGGTAGTCCATTTTAAAGTCAATTCCCTCCAGAAAATAAATAAAAACCAATTATGGTCTGGCGATCTCTATTTAAAAAACAACAGTTCTCATCTGGTATTTGAATTCCAAAGTCAGTTCCCTTCTAATAGTAAATAAAAAAATAGTTCCTGTCTAGAAATTTAATCGTTTTCACCAGTTTTTGTCGGGTAATCTATTCTTCAAATCAAGTTCTCTTTTGGAAATTCACCTTTAAATCCTAATTTTCATTAGGATTTTGAATGCCCAATTTTCATTGGCATTTTCAAAATCAAAGTTCAATCTTCATCGACAACCAGAAAGAAACCAAAATCCAAGCTATATTGGTACTCAAAAGTCTAATTTTCATTGGCATATCAAAATTCCAATTTTTATTAGCATCTCCAAAACCAAAGCCCGATTTTCATTGGCATTTTCTAAGCGCAAAGCCCAATCTTCATTGGAATTTTCAAAATCGAAGTCCAATCCTTCATTGGCGACCAAACAATTAAGCCCCATGACAATCCACTCATTCATTTGCATCCCCACATGCATTAATCATAACATTCCATGCATGCATACTATTTCCGCCGAGGTGGAGCTTTATGCTATCATACATGCATACATAGCATAAGCCAAGATTCTGGACCAATCACAATTATCCAGCTCAGTCCTCAACCGAGTCAGTGGTATTTCTTCGAGTGGGTTCCTACCCTTACACGTTTTCTAATGGGGTATTCCCTAGCGAGTATTTTCATTCAACCTTTTTTTGATGATTTTATTCCCCAACGAGTCTTTTCCTTTAACCTTTTGTCAGTGACGATCTTTTCCAGTTTGATCTAACCATCAACCTTTTGTTGATGGAGATCTTTTATCCATTCTCGAGTTGATGTTGGTCTTATATCCTATCCCAATTTAGTTGTTTTCCTAACCTCACTACATTTCATCTCTGCATTTCAAAGGATAAAACTTGAGGTCTTTTCGTATTTAATTATCTCCCACCATAAATGTACGAAGACCCTTGTCATTCATATCTTAATGTTCAAGGTAATTAAATAGAGGCATTTGTCATACCCTAATTTTGTCCGGACATTTTAAACTTGTAGACAACCCACTTTATTTTGTTTTGCTTAGAGTAAAATTTTGGTTTTATAAACAGACCAATTGAATTAATTTATTGATCGCGCATAAAATCATGAATAGTTTTTTTCATGTTATTTTCTATAACTATCTGTTTTACTGATCTACATTACACGTAGTTTAATCCGGTATGCTCGTTTTAATTTTTCGCGCCTTCGGACGGTCGCATTTTGATTTTCCTAAGCCTTTTCATTTGGGTTTTAACTGCGAGATTTGATTCGTGATTGTCTGTTTTACTTAACTTTATTTTGAGTAGATTATTTTAATACGTTCATTTTATTTTTCGCATATTTTTGCTCCCAATTTTTATTCATTTTAATTCCTTTTATTTTGTTTTTTTAATCAAAATATCAAGAAAAAATAAATAGAGATAAATAAATAAACTTTTTTATTTTTATTTGCTTTATTAAAAATATTTGAATTTTATTTCATTTAATCATTTAAAATTCATTTTTATCTCTAAAAATAAACAAAATAATTCAATTTAATTCATTTCCTCTTCATGACCTTCCATCACCAAATAAACAAACTATGAACCTTACATTATCACTTCCACATTCCCTTCGTTTCATCTTTAACCAACAACTACCTCCTTCATTTTACAAATGGCCGACGAACACAACTTCACCACTTTATCATTACGATCTACCATGCATCATGATCTCGCTGCCATCATCAACTTTGTAACTTACATCCGCTTAAAGTAACTTCGTCACCATCATGGACATCACATAGCAATCTTCTCGATGCTTCTGATACGTGCTCTCCTCAACAATTGTCCACCTATCAATAACATTAACAACCACCTTACTTCAACACCTTTGATCTATTTCGTCCGATAACTTTCTCGCAACTCCACATCGACATTGTTGGTAACATTTTTTATTCGATTTTGTAAGGATAAGTTGAACATTATTTGTATTGATTTAATTTTGCTAAACTCGATTCTGCTGTTGTAATCGATGTAATGATATATTTTATGCATAAGTTTACTGTTTATTCTGTTTTCGTCATGTTGAAACCGAGCCAAGCATTGAAAATGCCTCAACAATGTCGTATGGTTGTTTGCGACGCGTTACGTATTTATGCGTCAATTTGCACATGATGTTGTTTCGTTACTATCGCCCGTTTTATGTATTTTTCGATTCAATTACGATGAGCGTTTGCAACTTATCAATTTTTTTTCTCTTGCATTTAAGAGTGACATTTGCAATTTGTTGTCCTTATGTTGCCTATATCAATTTGTTGCGTCCCGCATAATCCATTGCGTTACAACATGCCTTCGCACACATTAAGTTTCATTTTGTTACGATCTCACCTATTTACATTATGTTTTGTTCGCATTTTGATTTGTTTTCGATGATCGCGCTTCGTATTAGCAAGTTGTTTTCCAATTCGTGTTGGCACACGACATTTCAACATCATTACGTTTAATTCGGCCTTACAAAAGAATTTGTATCCAATAGAAGGAATTTGTGGCCTTACAAAATAATTCATAGCCATACGAAAGAATTTGTAGCCATACGAAAGAATTCATGGCCTTATGAAAGAACTCGCAGCCTTACCAAAGAACTCGCAGCCTTACCAAAGAACTCGCAACCTTGCGAAAGAATTTGTAGCCATACGAAAGAATTTGTGGCCTTACAGAAGAATTTGTGGCCTTAAGAAAGAACTTGTGGCCATATGAAAGAACTCGTAGCCTTATAAGAGAACTCGTGACCTCGCGTGAATATGCGGCAAGGTCTGGACTAGGTTCATGACTAGGTCCATTTTGCAACCTCGCGTTATAATTCGTGCACACTAATTTAATTCGCATTTTAGATTTTTACCCTCGCGTGCTAACTCTTTTTGATTATTTTTCACGACATTTCGTCAACCTATTTTTACAATTCGATTAAATCTTTTTCATAATAAAATCGGAAGAAAGGAACATTGGAATTTTAAACTCCATGAAAACCTTGAATAATCGGCCATGAGGCACACGTCTCGGTCTTAAAGAGCATTCTCCTTCCATTATAAAGCACTTAATCAAACTTGGAAGAAAAGGAACATTGGAGTATACGCTCCATCGAACGTTCGTCTTCCGCAAACAAATTTCATAAACACTTTGGCTGAAAAAGGAATATTGGAGTACACACTCCATAAAAAGCTCGAACAACTAGCCCCTAGGCACAAGTCTTGGTCTTACCGAGCATTCGTCATTCTCCTAAAAATAATTAAACCAATCAAATCTATCATTCCCTCGCCCATGCGCGACCAAAAATATTTTCACAAATGAACATTGTTTAGTCTGTTTTACCGCGACACAAACAAGCGCTTAAGCCTCCCCTGCAAGCATACAAGCCAACATTTAATCGCTAGAATGCAACCTAAACATTTGTTCCCTAAAATCAACCAACTAACACTCATTTGCTACCAAGAATTACGTAGCTTTGAGTTCTCCATCGTACCAAGAGATACGTAGGAGGGAGATTCAACGTCTCGTCAAACACTATAATAAAAACCAAAACATCTTTTGTCTTGCACATAACTACACTGCTTTGAATTCCTCTTTGTACTTGAGGATACGTATGAGCAAGACCCGCAATCTTGTCAAACACCCTAATAAAAACTTTTTTACGACCCCTTTTGGTTTCCTTTTCAATCTTTTATCACTCGAAGAAAACAAATGACATAAGCTAACATTCTAATCGCAAATCTAACTAAATGGTTCCCGTTGAGTACAACGGATGTGAGGGGTGCTAATACTTTCTCCTTGCATAATCAACTCCCTAACTCGAATTTGATTGCGACGACCATTTTCTCTTTTTTTAAAGAGTTTTATAAATATTTATCTTTCCTTCTTAGGAAAATTCAGTGGTGACTATGTTCAATCATTATGCGAGCGCGCGAACGCTCATATTTTTTACGATGCGATAATCGGTATATAATACAGTGGCGGAGCCAAATAAAAAAATTTGGGATGGCCGCTAACGTAAAATAAATATTATAAATAAAATGTAAATAGTATTTTAAATAAAAAAATTAAAGTTAAAATAAATACAAAGTTAATTACTAAAAATTTAAATTACATGACTTAAAACTACCTTAAAGTAATGTTTTACGCGTTCCGAGTGACTTAAAATCGTCAATAATTGACTCCGAACTAATGCTTGCACTAATCTCCCTTTCAATATATATTGTCATGCTATCTCCAAGAAATCCATCATCCATCTTGTTTCTCAACTTAGTCTTAATAATTTTCATTGCTGAAAAAGACCTCTTAGTTGTGGCCGTAGAAAAAGGAAGAGTCATGATAAGACGAAGTAGTCTATCAATCAAGAAGTAAGTTTCAGCCTGTCCAAATGCAACCAAACATGAACATAGTTCTTGAATAGTTGATAAATTATTCAAGTTTGATGCTTGACGAGCAACAAATAGAAAATGTTTGAGTTGAAATTGCAAATTATTCTTCTCTTGATCACTAAAATCCATAGGATAATATTTTTCAACTAAAGAACAAATAGTATCAATGCTAAAAGCTTTATATCCATCCTTAGGAGATAAAGAATAAGAAAGAGTTAACAAATCCATTGCCTGCTCACTGAATCTGCTATTCAACTCTTGTAACTGTTTGTCAATGGTAGTGAAAAAGATTTCAACTTTAAAGTAATGTTGAATTGTGACTTGATTCTCTTCAAGACGGGGGCGTCCAAATCTTGTTGTTGAATGAACATCATTAAGATCAGGAATCTCAATACCATGCTATTCACAAAAAGATACCACTTTAGTAAACAATATATCCCAACCATTTTCTCTCAAACCTTGAATAAGATGTTTTGTTGAACGAACCAAGTTCATAGCATTAACTACATCTTGATTTTTTTTGTAAGGCTTGACAAAGCATATCTGTTATTCCCATGATTTATTTCATCAAGTGCAAAATAAATATAAAATCAAATGCCTTCAAGTAATTGTAACAACTATCTGCATCCCCACGAGTAGCATAACTCCCTCTATCTTTTGCAATTTTTTTTAAAACTAAATAAGTTGCTTCATACATGTTTATCAAGCTAGAAATTGAATCGTAATGTGATCCCCAACGAGTATCTCCAGCTCGTTTCAATGTACCAACTTGATTTGCACCTTTACCAGTTACAATCTCATCAATCTCTAACAAATAAGCAATTTCTTCTAATTGGACAGCTTGTAACTCATCATGACGCTTTGTAGAAGAACAAACAACATTCACAACAAAGATCAGCTTCTGAAAAAATTTATGAACAGGTTTGACTTCTCTTGATGATGTAACTAATGCAAGTTGCAATCGATGAGCAAAACAATGAACATAGTATGCATAAGGACAATCCTTCATAAAGAGGGCTTGTAAACCATTCCATTCTCCTCTCATATTGCTAGCACCATCATACCCTTGGCCACGAATGTTAGAAACATCAAGGTTATGTCGAGAAAGTATATCACATATTGCTTCCTTAAGAGTTAAAGATGCGGTGTCTTTAACATGTGCCACATCAAAAAATCTCTCTTGTATTAAACCAACTTTATCAACAAATATTAATACAAGAGCCATTTGTTCCTTTTTTGACTCATCACGAGCTTCATCAACAACGATACTAAATTTGGAATCACCAATTTCCTCACGAATACTCTTTTTCACCCTACTAGAAAGAATTTGCAAGAGCTCTTTTTGAATTTGATGTGAAGTATACTTGCAATTTTGTGGAGCATTTTCCAACACAACTTTTGCAACTTCATCATTGTAGGATGCTAAAATTTTCAATAACTCAAGAAAGTTACCTTGATTTCTTGATTTGCTACTTTCGTTGTGACCCCTAAAAGCACAAGCTTGTAGTGTTAACCAACGAACAGTGTCAATTGAAGTCTTGAGTCGTAACCGATTATTCATTCTTTGACTTGAACTTTGCACTTGAATAACATTTCTAATATGACCATCTTGATTCAACAAGTCTTGACAAGCTTTCATTGCATTGTTGTGTGGTGAGCAAGGATCCTTCCCTATGTGTTTAAGAAAGGAACAATATTTTCCATTCCTAACTTTCTTCCAATTTCTAAAACCCATAGAAATAAAGACAAGTGATTTGGGACGTCCACTTAGTTTTTTGCTAAAAAGGTAACATGGTAAGCAATATGCGGTATCTTCAGATGGTGAATATTCTAACCATGATGGAAATATGTTAAACCAAGTATGTTGAAACCTTCTCGGATGATCCTCGTTACCGGACAAAGGATAGTTTTCTAAATGAATTTGATATGGACCCCATTTTAGATAAACTCTTCGTATTGCATCCACTTGATTTGGTGGATATTGCCAAATCGGAGGACGCTTTCCAGGATTGCGTTCCAAAGAATTTTCAAAACCATGATGCTCTTCAATTGTTGGATTCTCAAGAACTGTTTCAGATTTGGATGTCGGGATTATAATTTCTTCATCTCTCTCTTCTCTTTCAATTTCACATGCTTTCCTTTTGAAAAAAGAATCAATTTTTCTATTATTCATCTTTACTCTTCCTATAATATCATATCAGATCCAAAAATCAATTTAGAGAACATAAAAATTAAAAGAGAAAAAAATTAATAAACTTAATTAATCAACTTTAATCCGTTTTCAAATACCGGTAACTTCACTATTAGAAATTAGCAGCAACAATGATTAAATAAACTTTATTACAATGTATAACTATATTTGTAAATTACAGTGTTATGAATTGACTTAATAAACCTCATATAGATTATTTTAACACATCAAGAAAGAAAAACCCTAAAAATCTTAAAAACACAAATCAAGCAATCACTTTAATTTGTTACTTTTTATAAAAGAAGAATGAATAAAGTTTTTTACCTGTTAGATGCTGATCACTTTAACCTGTTCCGATTCCGGTGCCGGTAGCAAACCCATATGAGAAAGAAAGGAAAGGTATGCGTTTTTTTACCTTATTTGTATTTTAACCTAATTTTGAATGAAAAAAAAAATAAAAAATAATTATAATTTAAAATAAGGATGTTTTAGTAATTTAATATATAGGAATTAAAAAAAAATAAAAAGTTGAGGGGTGGCTCTGTGGCCTTCCCATGTCCCCCTCAGTTCCGCCACTGATATAATATATGCTTTTATACCGATTTTTTTTAAAAAAATCGATATAAAGTTTATGCTTTTATACCCGAATTTAAAAAAATAGTATAAAATATGAGATTATATTGAATTTTTGAAAAAATCAATATAAAAGCATAGATTTTATACCTGTTTTTTAAAAATCTAGTATATAAGCATAATTTGTTTTCAAAATTTATGATTTTATACCAGATATTTAAAATCGATACAAAATCATATGTTTTGATATCAAATTTGTTAAATATTCGATTAATATTTTAATATGAATTTATTTTATACTGATTTTTTCAAATATTAAAAAAATTATAAAATATACTAAAAGTTATCAAAAATAGCGATAAAAATGATATCAAATTTTTACACGATGTATTGATATTTTTTTGCATTCGAGAGAATTTTTTTTAAGAAGAATGAATTTTGATATTAAAAAAATATGAGAAGTATCCAGGGAAAGAATTCCCTCAGTATGAAGTTGACAGGAGGGAGAGCACGGTTGATCCACACCCTTTAAATCTCATATTTCTATATTTTATGCATGTTTGGGTTTGAAAATTCACTTGACAAGCATTTTATAGGAGAGGATCCTCACCCGGAGTATCAAATATAACTTCAGGTTAAATTCTCTTTATTGTCTTGTAGTCCTTTCACTTTCCTCTTCTACGAGTCAGCTCTAAAGAGTGAAGTGAAAATTGAACAGAGTTAGGCACAATAGAGCACGGCAACTAAGTTGAAAAAAAGTGATTTGAAAAGTTTGTAGCTATGCCTATTTATATTTATATGGTCCAGTAATAGGAAGCGAAAATAATATCAGCTGAGAATTTCAAGTGCTACTTTATGTTTGTTTTTGACAAAAGGTTGAATTTTGACTTTACACTTTTTGATGATGAAATTTCTAGATTTCAATTTGGCAAATAAGTTATTACGTGGGGAGCAATTTGACTGGAATTCAATTCAAATGGGGCTATTGTTATTTACTTATTTTCGTCTATTTATTACATGGGACTGGAATACCCCTACGCATTCAAATTCTGATATCATGTGCCGTGGTATAAATCCAAATTTTATAATATTTTTACTACATTTAAGACAATTTATTAGTATTTTTAGAAAAAGTGACACTATCACGTCTCAAAATATATATCATATTAATAGTCGATCATTTTATACTATTAAAAAATATGATAATTAAAAGAGAAAATATTATTTTTATTAAATTAATTTTATTTCTTAGTGATATATTTAAATTATTATAAATACAAAATATATATATATATATATATATATATATATATATATATATATATATATATATATATATATATATATATATATATATATATATATATATATATAATTGAAAAATAAAAATTAAAGTTGCATTGAAAATAAAAACAACAAGAACACATAATTTTATCATACATTTATTTTGATACCTAAGGAGTATTATCTTTTCTCTCAACTTTTTCCTTTGCCCAAATTAAAATTACCTCATATCATTAATTAAAACGTAATCGATGTAAAGGATTTTTTTTTTTAAATAACCATTTTTAAAAAAAAAATCGAAAATAATAAATATTTCAAAAAAAATACTAAAATAACCACTTTTAAAAGAGGATGCGTCAGATGAACTGGCGCATCCCCTAAGCTAGCAAAGGAGGCGCCCAAGGCATTGGCGCATGCATTGGACTCCTCACGAGGAGGCGCCAATAGCATTGGCGCATGCATTGGCCCTCATGAGGAGGCGCCAATGCCCCTGGCGTCAGGGGCATTGGCGCCCCCTCATGAGGAGGCGCCAATGCCCCTAAGTGGTGCCTTAAGTGCAGACGCCAATGCCTCTGGCGCCTGCATGTTGTGTCATCTTGGGCGTCAACCCTCTTGTCGCATGCATTTTATGTCCACTATGTATAAATACCTCGCCTTGCATACAATATTTTTCACACAAAATCATCCCCTACTACCGTATTTTCTCTAATTCAACCCCACTCACCTTCAAGTTTCTGTGCTTTAACCATGTCTGCATACATTCATAAGCGAAATGCCGATGTAATATTTTCCGCCGTTGCGGCTCCGGTACAGATTCGACTCTAGAACACAGATACGTTTGAACATCTTAATCGGACGTTGTACAGTTGGTTAGAGGGAGAAATTGGAGAGGGTGAAAGGATTAGAAGAATACAATGACTTGTGTCCACATTAAACTAAAATGGAGAAATGCACGAATGGGTGGATATTAAGACCGACCAAGACGCTCGTAGGATGATGCATTACATGTTCAAAATTGTTTTGATGGTTGTAATCGCATAGTTCTTGTATTCTAGTTATTTTAATTTTTTGTGTTATTGTTTATGTAATGGTACTTTCGTCACAGACGTCTAATATGAAATAAATTTAGTTTTTCATATATTGCAATAGAGGTACATGTGAATTTATCTGGTTGTGCTCGTTCCAACACTAGGACAGTTATTACGATTGTGACCTAGCTGACGTCATGAACTACATAATCTAACCATTTTGTTCGCCGTATCCATTTCGGTTCGAATCCGGGTACTGTTTGGGCGACCATTTTTCTTCCTTCGCATAACTTCGTTGTGCCAGACGATGTCCCCTTGATATTCTGGCCAGTAATCCACTTTTGCCACTACGGAAAAACTAATTTTATAAACATTTGATAGACTGATGACTTTGTAAACTTCAGATAGCAAGTAGGATGGATCCCTTCGAACCTTTAAGCATGCTACAATGACATGGGAGCAGGGCGTACGAAAAGCTTGAAACTTTCCGTAGTCGCACCAACCTCTATCTAGTTCGACTATGTATTGTCCCATCGGCATGCCTCATTGTGATCCATGGACTCGGCAACACTATACCAACCTTTAGTGCGGTCAAACACCGTGACTACATGTGTGTTTGCTTTGGCAGCTTCATGTCTAATGAATTTCATCGAAGCATCACTGAACAACTGCCCAGATTGCAACACTGAACTCCATTTGGAACGTCGACTCTCAAATAGCGCCCCTATCCTGAAATATGTTGCCTGCACCAAGGCGGTTATAGGTAGGTTACTGATGCCTTTGAAGACAGAGTTCATTGATTCCATAAGATTTATTGTCATGTGGCCCCAACATTGACCGTTGTCGTATGCCCTAGTCCACTTCTCCAATGGAATATTATCGATCCACCGTACTGCATCTTCGCTGGACAATCTTATTTCTTCGCGGTAGTGTCTGAAAGAAGGTTCTGATAATGCGTAACCTACATTGACAACCTTCTTTCGCAACGTCTTATCTTTGATTTCCCGCATGAAATTCTGAGCAATATGTCTAATACATAACACATGCATCGAAGGAGGATTTTGCTAGCCATTATCAATGTTATTATATGCACTGATGATTGAAGGGTGTCTGTCGGAGAGCAAACATAAGTTAGGTTGAGGTGCAATATGCAATCAGAGATTTCTTAGGAAAAAACTTCATCCCTCAGCAGTCTCCCCTTCAATTAGGGCAAAGGCGATTGGAAAAATATTGTTGTTCCCATCTTGTGCCACTACCATCAGTAATGTTCCTTTGTATTTCCCGTACAACCATGTACCATCAATTTGTATAATTGGTTTACAGAAATAAAAACCTATGATGCATGGTTGATATGCCCAGAAGAGACGGTGGAATATTTCATTTCCAACAACACACGTCCCGTCTGGTGTATACACGGGCAATGTTTCCAACTTGACAATAGTCTCGAGAGCATATTGTTTAAGAGCCAACAGGTATTTTGGAAGTTGTTTGTAAGACTCCTCCCAATTTCCAAACACTTTTTCAACAACCCTTGTCCTAGCTATCCATGACTTCCTATATGATGAAGTGTACTTGTACTCTGCCCTAATATGAGAGATTATTGTACTCACCTTTAACGACGGATTGTCGCCAATGACAGACAATATTTCATCGCAGATTAGCTGAGAGTTTAATTTCCGATGATCCTGCATTGGGTTTGTTAGCATGCATGTGTGATATGGATCCATTGGTCCAATCTCCCAAGACTCGCTCCTCTTCTGGTACGAAGTTGACAACCTAAAAAGGCAGTGCTCATTTAGACAATAAATTTTATACCTCAATGCATTAGTTCTGTCAACTCTGAAATCAGCTGATAGTTGCATGTGTAATTTCTTAATGGCTTTTACACATTCCTCTTTTGTGCGAAATGTGTCTCCTTGTTTCAAAGATCCTTGCATTTGCACATAAGGATTGTACCATATATCTGATGAAGGTTCATCGGAACCCAAATTCAACCTTGTCATGTGTTGGGGTGGACAGTATACATGACTAGCTGGTACTGACTCCTCTTCCTCATCAGCGTTCGCCATTGAATCAACCATGATCTCGGCTCCTTCTTCTTCGTCATCTGGAACATTCACCTCAGCTTGTTCGTCATCAGTTTCACAAAACACTTATGACTGATCAATAAACTGAGACACTTGTTGTTGATGTGGTAATATATACAACTCTATATCGTTGTAACCGGATTGTTCGTAACTGACAAACATATGTTGAACATCGTTATCATCTCGAATCTTCTTCTGATAAAACTTCACCTGGTTTTCTGCAAATCAAACCGGATTTTTATAGATGATTTGACCCACATTACTACACTGCAATTTCTTTTTTATTCTATGTTTCAGATGTGAAAAATTTGATCGTCGATTTATTGTAAATCGAGTTACCCCTGTGTTTCAAAAATAAAAATCGAATAACTGATGATCAAATATTTCACCTTCGATATGGGCATTGATCATGTAATGTTGTGTGGAAGACATTTTTTAAAAATCTAACTTTCTTTGTTTTACTCAAATTTAATGCATTGCTAAGTTGTTCATCTGTACAGCCTAAATAGCGTAAACATTGAACGCATTGATCACTTGGTTCGTCTGTACAGACTTGACCATGCATGCAGTGAAAAGAATCCACATGCAGTGACAAGAATGACAAGAACACACATGCGCCCAGGGAATCTTTGTGCCCTAATATTCCAATCAAGCGCTCATTCCCTAGGCGCCATAAAGCAACATGGGCGCCAAGAGGAAGGGCTCCCCTTCCATTCATTTACACCAAGGCGCCAAGAGGAAGGGCGCCTCTTCCTTGCATGTGACTAATCACATGCAGACGCCAAGAGGAAGGGCGTCTTTTCCTTGCATGTGATTCTTCACATGCATGCGCCTAAGACAAAGGCTAGTCTACTTTTGTCATTGCATGTAACCAATCACATGCTTCGTAGGTTGAAAACCTACTAACTCATTCATCTATAAATAGCCTTCAAATCACAATATAAAATCATCTCCAACACTACTCATCTATACTCTTTCTTTGTCACACTATTTCTCTGCCACACTCAAGCTCTGTAACATCAAATTATGTCTCTGTTAACTATGGGTGATGAACACAGAGGAACACTCGAGAATATCTCGACATTTGTATGTTATCACTCTCTTTTTACTTATTCCGTTTTTAAGTCGTATACCTTTGTTATCTATGTTTGTATTATGTATTTCTTCTTCTTATTACATTTCTTACTTATTCGTTATTAGGATCCGAAGCGTTTTAGATGCCGCGTACATGAATATGTCCCACACGATCCTTTGATAGAACCATATATTAGAGGATGTGGATTTGGAAATCTCCTCAACATTGTTTCGTACTCGGTGGACTACAAGTTCATTCTTGCTTTGTTGGAGCGGTGGAGACCCACACATTTCACCTTCTGATCGGTGAGTGTACCGTCACACTTGAGGACGTATACATGTTGTTAGGTCTCCGTATAGATGGAAAGGTCGTGAATGGTAGAGTTAACCAAGACAACTTTATCTGCAATGAATTATTGGGTGCCCCTTTGTTCGACGACGAAACTGAGGGAGAGTCATCCGGTCAAGCAAGGGGGCAAGGTATAAATTTAAAATACCTTAAACAATATTATGCAAGTATAGTATTGTCCGAAGATTCAACCGAGTACGAGAAAATAATTAAAGCTCGGTGTTATATTATGATTTTATTTGGTAATTTTTTGTTTCCAGAAATTACAGGTAATTCAGTAAATATTATGTATTTACCTTTGTTACACAACATTAATAAGGTAAGAACATATAGTTGGGATTCAACTGTGTTGGCCCATCTATATAGTGCAATGTGTAAAACTACAAAAAAGAATACATGTACTTTTTTTCATGTGCGTATTTTCTACAAGCTTGGGGTTGGTCAAGAATGTCGTCGCTCGCCTTGATAAACGAGAACTCATTCATGTTCCCGTTTGCAACTAAGTAAGTAACACTTTACCATTTAGTTAATTATATTTTATATTACAATTAATAGTAAATAATACTTTTCACTTTTTTTATCTAAGGTGGTCAGTAAGGGGGATGAACTATAATAGGTGTCTGAAACACGCTATTGTAGTCTATCGCAATATATTGGACCACATTGGACATAACGATGTAATACTCCTACACAACTATATTTTAATTTAAAAATACTTATCAAATTATTTTTCATCTAATCGTTTCGTATTGTTTTACAGTTTATCTGGAGGCCATATCTGGGTCTTGATCATGATGTGAACCATGACGATGTTGCAGTTTGGACAGCGAAGACACCGATTATCCGATTTACTATGGTGGAAATGCACCAGAGTGATCAGGTCAAACTGCAGTTCGGCATGCAACAACCGATTCCAGAACCTCCCACGTGTTTGGGGAATTGGCATCAAAAAAAGGTTGATGCACAATGGGATTATTCTGACTGGAGAGACTTTGCAAAAGAGATGTGTCGTCAATGGAGGAATCGACGACAACACATCTTAAACGAACCAGTCATCCATGGTGCAAGACCAACTCAACAATATATGGCATGATTTAGGTCGATAACAACTCAACAATTTGTATCTGAGTCGCAGTATTTGATGGATCCATGCCAACTAGCTTCGTCATCGTACGCCCCACAACAATTCTCCATCCAACACCAATGTCAAACCACCCAAACCCAACAACCAACCTCACAACATCAACCTACCACATCCACCCAACAACCAAACACTCAACCTCGCAACCCATTCATGTCATCCACCCAACAACCAACCATCCAACGTCGCAATCCATTCATACCACCCACCCAACCACAAAACCAAGAATCAAATCCTGCAACCACAACCATTTATAGCCCAGATGATTCATATGAGTCACTTCATCGTAGCCCCCCACCAATGGCCACTCAAACATCCTATCACAAAAACACACAACCATTGTTTAACTATAGTACGCCCCAAGAACCATTGCTTCGTTCCCAAAACGATTCAATGGCCCAATTTGGGTAACTATATCGTCCCCAATCCACCCACCCCCAACGACCTAACTACGATGACATGGGCACCGAACTCCATTACGGAAGCGTCATTGGCCAGAGCCCCTCCGGATATTGGGAACAAATGATGACACATCTGTCAAATACCACTGGAACTTCCGCTGGACCTTCCGACCAACCACCGTTTGATCAGGTCAGCAGACAAAGACCTCAAGCAAATCGTGGGAGATCTCAGAGACAAACTAACACACCTGGATGTGGAACAGGGGGACGTTTTGATCGGGCCGGTCATTAATTTATTGTCAGTCTAATATAACCAATTATTACCACATGAATAATTATTTTTTTACATTATTCTTTTTTATTTATGAAATAAACAAAATTTAAAATTTAAAAAATTTAAAAAAATAATAATAATACAAGGGGTGTATGCGCCAGATGAATTGGCGCATACACCACATGCACCACTCAGGTGCCAGGGGCATTGGCGCCTCCTCATGAGGGTCAATGCATACGCCAATGCTATTGGCGCCTCCTCATGAGGAATCCAATGCATACACTGATGCCTTGGGCGCCTCCTTTGCGGCGCATCCTCTTCTAAAAGTGGTTATTTTGTTTTTTTTTAAATATTTGTTATTTTCGATTTTTTTTAAATGGTTATTTTAAAATAAAAATCTATGTAAAGAGTAGTAATATCAAAAATATCAAAAAAAATTACCAAATTAAAATTAACTCATAATTAATATAAACATACTCAGTATAAAGGATTTTTTTTAAAGTGTTTTAAAGCACTTTACTAAATAATCTTAAAGCCTATAAATTTTCATTTTCACAAAAGTAAATATTAGCTAAACATGTTTTTTACAAATATAAATGAGTTTAATAGCTAATTTTATTAAACACTACACATTAATCAACTAACTTATTCATTATTACCCATTTTTATCATCAAACTTGATGTGTATTGACTCTTTAACCATATTGATTTCAGAGTTATACACCATGTATGCCTTAGAGCATTCAGAGTATTTCAAAAGACACTCTTCTGAGCTTTAGCATCAAGTTTTTTCAGATAGACTTTATTGTTTATAATGTAACATGTACATCTAAGCTGATGAAAGTAAGAAATGTTTGGTTTTCTTCCCTTGAACAACTCATATAAAGTCTTGTACAAAATAAGTCTAATATAGATTTCATTCTGAACGTAACATGTTGTGTTCACAGTTTTTGTCCACAAGTACTTAGGTAAGTTGTTTTCATGTATCATGGTTATGGCCATTTCTTGTAAAAATCTGTTCTTTCTCTCTACAATTTCATTTTGCTGTGGAATTCTAGGAGAAGAGAACTCAGGAGAATTACATGGTTTTCACACAAAAAGTTCAACAGGCTCATTTTCAAATTCACCGGCATGATCACTTCTTACCTTTAAATTTTTTATTCCTTTTCAGTTTGTACTTGTATGCAAAAGATGTTGAACACATATCATTCATCCTTGGTTTTAAGGAATTTAATCCAGGTCCATCTGCTATAGTCATCAACAATAACTAGACCATATTTATTCCCATTGATTGATGCAGTACTGATAGGACCAAATAAATCAATGTGAAACTAAGGGTCTGGATGTAGTGACAATATTTTTAGTTTTGAAAGAAGTTTTACTAATTTTCTCTACCTGACATGCTCCACAAAGAGCATCTAAGTGATGATTGTGATCTGGGAATCCTTTAACAAATTTCAACTTGCTAAGTTTGGAGATTAATCTCCAGTTAGCATGATCTAACCTTTTGTGACATATCCATTTCTCATCACTCACTGATAGAAGGCAATGTACTTTCTGATCAACAAATTCAAAAAAAATAATTTTATATACATCGCCTTTTCTCCTACCTTTGAACATTATGGACTTGTTAGATTCATTCATGACTATGTAGTTGTTCTTATTAAACATGACTTCATAACCACTATCACAATATTGACCAATGCTCAGTAGGTTATGTTTAAGTCCATCTACAAGTCAAACATTATTAATTGGGATATATGAGTTACCAATAATACCCATACAAATGATCTTTCCTTTCTGGTTTCCTCCAAATCTCACAGTTCCTCCTTCTTTCAAAGTTAGGATTTGGAACATAAGTCTTTCTCCTGTCATATGTTGTGAGAAACCATTGTCAAGATACCATGATTGATGCTTTGTTTCTCCATTGAATCATATTTGTAGCAAAGACAGTTTGAGATTTAGGTACCCATAGTCTTATGGGTCCTTTTTGGTTAGTTTTGACAGGTTTATTCTTGTTTTGTACCTCTGCTCTCATATGATAAGACTTAGGATCATTCAAGACCTTTAATTGGAAAGCTTGTTGTCTTGAATGGACCTTGGCCTTAGGTTTTGAACCTTTCAGAACCTTAGCTCCTGATATCTTAGATTTTGGTTTCTTCAGAACCTGACTTTAAAGTCTTAGGTTCTGGTTTCTTCAGAACCCTTGACTCATCAGCTTTAGGTTCTGACTGATTTAGAACCTTTGCATTCCCAACAACATGTACAAAATAAGAGTCAAGTCATTTCTGAGCAGAGCTTGAAGAAGAAGAGTATGTTGGCTTACTCAAGGTTTCAAACCTTGGATTAAAATATTTTTGTGAGTAACCAAGAACTTCCCCTTTGCTTCTACTTACTCCATAAATCATGGAAGCAAGTTTAGTTCTATTAAAACCTTTTATGATAAACTCTTAAAGAGTCATTTCATGCTCATCAAGAGGTTTATCCGACACATCATTTACTAGAGAAACATAATCTAATTCTTCCTTCAAGATATCATATTGCTTTTTCAATATTTTCATGTGTTTGACTTTCTCTTGACATCTTCCCATGAGATCTTGAATGAAATTAATTAAATCAGAACGAGATAGTTTAGAAAATACATCATCCTCTTCCTCAGACTCTGAACTAGAATCTGAGTCAGATTCTGCTTTAGAAGATGTAACAACAATCAAGGCAAGGTTGGCTTGCTCTTCATCCTTTTCAGAGTCTTCTTCATTGTCAAATTTATCATATGTTGCCATGAGACTTTTCTTGAATTTGTTTCTGAATCTATCTTTTTGAAAGCTTCCATTCTTTAACTTTCCCTTTTGTAGTTCAGGATATTCAGCAATGAAGTAACCAGGTTTCTTGTCATTGCTTCTCCCAGAGAATCTCTTGTTCTTCTTGACTAGATACTAAAACCTTTTGATGATGAAGGTCATTTCGTCATCATCTGAGTCATATTTAGAACCTTCTACATGAGAAGCGTCTGTATACTCCCGGACTTGAGGAGCCCTAGCAGCTTTAGCAACAGATTTCAAAGCTAGAGGCTTTGACTTTCTAACAGATTCATCTCCATTAAGCTCCATCTCATGGCTCTGAAGATTACTGATAATACTTTCAAGACTTAATGCATTTAAGTCTTTAGTCTCTTGAATAGTTGTCACTTTAGGTCTGTATCTGACAAGAAGACTCCTAAGAATCTTCTTGACATGATCAGATGTAGTGTAGCTCTTTTTTAGAACATGAAGTCCAGACATAAGAATTTGAAACCTAGAAAATACTATTTCAATATCTCCATCATCCCTCATTCTGAACAACTCATATTTTTGAACCATAAGGTTATCCTTAGTTTCCTTAACTTGTTGATTCTCTTCATAAGTGGCACATAGGAATTCAAAAATGGTCTTATCTGTAGATTTATCAATGATTTTGATGTACTCAAAATGAGGTAGAACATCAACCAAGATGCCTCTAACTCTATGATGTTTTCTATATATCTTTTTATGAGTTGGTGTGAGAGTTTTTCTATCAAACACCATTCCAACTCCATTGACTGAAATATCAATGCCATCTTCTTGAATATCCCACAACTAATCATCAAGACCTATGATATGAGTATACATCTTGCTCTTTCACCATTCAAACTCATTAGAGTCTCCACTGAAAGTTGGAGGTCTAACTTTATGGTTGTTCTTTTCTGAATTGTTATAATCATGATTAATAGCAACATATGGATTAAGAGTACCACTTCCAGATTCAGAAACACCACACATGATTCAATATGTTTTTCTCAAGATCTTTCATGTACCACTGTTAAGTGTTAAGCACAAATTGTGCTCTGATGCCAACTGGAGGTGAGAAAAACACAAGAAAGGGGGTTAAATTATGTTTTTTTTCTTTCTTTTTAAAACTCTTTGTCAGATTCTAAACACAAGGTTGTAGAATCTGATTCAATCATAGGTAGACAGCGGATATGAAATGCAAGAGAGAAGAATAACACACAGAGTTATCCTGGTTCCTCTCACAACTTGAGAGTAATCCATTCCCCTTGTACTTACAAGATATTTTCATTGTAATCACACAAGATTACAATTTTCTCAAGCACACAAGCAAAAGACTTCTAATGCTCAAACACTAAAGTAAGAGATTTTTATGCTCAAGCACACAAGTTAGAGACTTCCAATGCTCAAGCACACAAGCAAGGGACTTCAAATGCTCAAACACTTAGTAAGAGACTTCTAACAATCTACCTAACAGATAAATAATTATTTGGAAAAATACACTTGATATACAATCAGAGGTGTGTAAAGAATATAATGCAAGTAGACTCTTTTAAGACTTAGGGATTTCTAAGATATACAAGGATAAGAAATCCTAAGTCCAGCTTGTGCTTTTATGTTGACAGAGTAACTCCTCTTTGAGTGTGAATTGGTGTATTTTTCTTCAAGTTTTTAGCTCCTTAAATAGAGAATAAAAGAGTCGTTGAAGATGCAGCATAGTAGAGTCCTTTGAGAAACTTCAAAAGATAAGTTGTGATGTTTCACCAAATAATCAAGGTTGGTGAAGGCTAGTTTGAAAACTCTTTGCTACAAAAGGAATTGGCAGTTATATCCCAACATACTATGAAGAAAATAGAGTTTAGGTCTTCACGTGACAAAGTAGACTCCGAGGTTGATAGAGACCCATCAGAATCACATTGGTCCTTGCGTTTTGACTGGCTCAGGTTCTGATTATCAGAAGCAGGCTTCTTCAAAATCTAGTCTTTAGAAGTTGACTCCTTTTGACTCTAATTTTCAGATGTTGACCTCTTTAGAAGTTGACTTCTTCATATTTTAGTCTTCAGCTTCTTATCCATCAGATTTTGGTCTTTAAACTTCTCTTTGGATGTTCATAGTCAGAATCAATACTTAGATTCTACATGAAGTTTTAGTCTACGATCCTGCACACTTGAACAAACATTAGTATATTTAACTTTTCTTTAAATACTTTGTTATCATCAAAACATAAGGGATATGTGACAAATTTAAGGGATAATATGTGACAAATCAATTTTGTTTCAACATACTATTGATACAAATATTTTTATAAATAAATATATATATATATATATATATATATATATATATATATATATATATATATATATATATATATATATATATATATATATTGTTGATACAAATATTTTAAAAACAACCATTTTTTATATACGGGAAAAAATTTACTGTTATCCAATTTTTTTTTATAAACAGTGCCAACACAAAAAATAATGTATGTATACGGAAAAAAATCTATTGTTAATATAAAGAAGGTTAATTTCCTGCAACTTTCATTAAACAATAAATTCTTATATATGTACAAAAATGAGCGTATCAAATGTAGTTTGTATAATGTCAAGGTTGATCAATTAGATTTCTTTGCATCTTTTGTGTACTAGTACTTTGCATCTTTTACATCATCTTATATTTTAAAAGTATTTATTACCCTCTCTTCTTTTAATTGATTTAGTTTATCTTTTCATATTATTTATAAAGGATAAATTTATAAAATAAAGCATAGTTTTTTTCTTTAACAATTTTTTATTTTTAAATGTCAATAACAACATAAATTTAAAAACGGAAAGAATGGCATCCTCAATGTTAAGTGCATGCAACTATGGGCTCTCCCACGTAAAGTGCATGCTTACAAATTCTTGATAAGCTTGATGTTTCCCTGCAGATAATTCTCCCACGTCTTAAAAGCAAAGAAGGATTCCTGATTAACAGTGTTTTCCTGTATGATTGGGACCAATAATCCCATTCTTGATCTTGAAGAGGAAATCTTGATCTACTTGAGTGATCTTCCTGGTTTAGTAGATCAGCCACTTCCACTCCAAAGAGATTTAGAAGCTTCTTTTATTCAATGTCTATTTGGCTCAACCTGTTGAATTCTAATTACTAGTATCACCAACATGAGGAAGTCATGGCATGCATGGAAAACAGAGCATATACTCCCAATATTGAATTTGAAACCAAAGCACAGTAGTAACTTTTGAAGAAATTCAGGCCAGAATGCAATTTGGATGACCTCAAAGTTACTACTGTGCTTTGGTTTCAAATTCAATATTGGGAGTATATGCTTTGTATTCTTGGCTGTTGGTTCCTTTGTAGTATCATTTTTTCGCAAGTACTTCAAATTCTGCATAAATACTTCTTAAATGCAACTTTGTTATGTCAACTTAAATCATCCTATTACAATTAAGTAGTTGAACTCAATTGTTTAATAAGTTTCAGTTAAAGACAAATCAATCAGTAGTATTCAAATTCAATTCTTAGCTGAAACAGTCATTGATAGTAATACTTTACATACCTAAACTATGGATTACCAGGTTGGTTTCTCCTGAGAAGTGGAGGGTTAAAACAAAACAAAAAACATAGCCTATTAATGACACAGATGTATGTGTCTACGATATGCTAGAGGTGTCTTGCTGGATAGTCACCGGGAAGAGACATGCATCAAGAATTAGAAATCTATACCTTAAAGCAACTTTGAGGCAAGATTTTAGTTTCTTTGACATGGAAGAAACTAATACTGGTAAGGTTGTTGGAAAGATGTCAAGTGACACAATTCTTATTCAAGGTGGCATTCTTTAACAAAAGCATACAGGAGTGATGTGCAAGAGGGAATGGTTTCTGGTTTCGAATTCGGTTTAGTTTATTTGATTGTTTTCTGTGCGTATGGTTTGACAGTATGGTTTGGTGGGGAACTGGTACTAGAAAAAGGATACATGTGAGGGAACATTATGACTATAACTTTTGCAATAATGACAAGCTCTCCCTGTAAGTTGCTTGTTTGTTTATATTTAACTATGTAGAAAGACGATGGTCTGATGGTATTTCTTTTTCCTTTTTCAGCTCTCTTGGTCAGGTGTCTCCTGACCTCAGTGCTTAGTGTTTTGATCACCAGCTTCAAGCCTGTTTACTTGGGATTTCTGTTTCATAAACTGCTCCTCAGACAGGACACTTGCTTTCTTTCCTTTAGAATAGACTGTCGTGTTTAAGATGTTTGAAACGATTAACAGGAAGCCAGATCTTAATGCATATGACACAACAGGTCAGCAACTTGATGATATTGGTGGAGATATAGAACTGAGAGAAGTGAGTTTTAGTTATTCTCCAAGGTCAGATGAAGCTATATTCAATGGATTTTCTCTTTCAATACCAAGGGGAACAAAAGCAGCTTTGATGGGGCTGAGTGGGAAAATCAACAGTTATTAGCTTGATAGAGAGGTTTCATGATCCACAAGCTGGACAAGAACTCGTCAACGGAATCAATGTCAAAGAATTTAAGCTTAAATGCATTAGACAGAAAATACGTTTTGTCAGTCAGGAGTCAGTTCTGTTTACAGGTAGCATTAAAGAAAACATTGGCCATGGTAAGGATGGCGCAACTAAAGAAGAAAACAGAGAAGCAGCAGATTTCGCCAATGCTTCTGGGTTCATAGATAAATTTCCACAGGTCAATTCTCAATTTTCCATTTAGTCTCTGAAGTTATACAGACCAAACATAGATATGAGTTATACTATGAACTGTCTTGTTTAAAAATTACCTTAAATAACAGCCTAGACTGGATGGTCCTTTAGCCTTGATAATTTTGCAAACCAAAATTTAGGAGCTGGCTACAATGATAGGTGAACGTGGAATGCAGCTCTCAGGTGGTCAAAAGCAGAGAATTGCTATAGTTAGAGCAATTTTGGAAGATCCAAGAATTCTACTTCTTGATGAAGCTACAAGTGCCCTTGATCCAGAATCTGAAAAAATAGTTCAGGAGGCACTAGACAAAATCATGATAAACAATAGTTATAGCCCACCGCTTAAGTACGGTAAGAAATGCAACCACTATCACCGTTATTCATCAAGGAGAAATTGTAGAAAAAGGTAAAGATACTCCCTTACTGAATCTAACCAGCATCTGGGTTCACAGTTTTCTTTTCCTTGAATTTCATATTTTTTTCATTGGCTGAACTTATAAACTTCCTGTTGTGCTACTAAAGTTTTCTAACAGGAAATTGGTTGAATTTAGTTCTCTGGCCACATTCTTATGATGTTAGGGATGATAACAAGGTTCACATGAGGAGCTCACTAAGGATCCTGATGGGGGGCCTATAGCAAGCTCATAAGTTTACAAGAGACTAAGACGGGGCCTATAGCAAGCTCATAAGTTTACAAAAGATTAAGACTCTATTAGACAAGACATTTTTTAAATTTATAGCTTATAAGCTCATATGACAATAAAAGACTTGTTTGATAACAATCTTTTTTTCACGTGCTTATAACTTATTTTACTAGCTTATAGGTTATTTGTCATTCGTTATTTCAAATAGCATTTTAGCTTATATCTTAGCATTTTTTCTTCCATTTTTCCCTTATTATTTTAACTAAAACTCCCTACTTCCCTTTATAATTTATTTTAATTTAAAATGAAACAATTATATATTAAATGTCTTTTATGCCATTTTAATTTATCAACTAATTGAATCGCTAATTTTACCAAACACTTCAATTAGCTTATCAACTATAAATCATCAGCCATCAGCTATAAGCTATAAATTATCTATCATCAACCATCAGTCATGAGGTATAAACTATCAGCTATCTTATCAACCAACCGCTATTTTTTCCAAAAAGAGCCTAAAAAGGAGGAAGAAATACAAAATGTTGCAAATGACTCTCCCTGGCCAGAAAGTATTTCAAATTCTACAAGCCAAAGATTTCCTCATTTGCAATATATAAGCCAAGTTTTTGGAGTTGGAAACGTTGGTCGTCACTCATTCTAGGTGACTTTGACCGACCAGAAAGTTTCAAATTCTACAAGCCAAAGATTTTAACACTTGCAATATGAAAGCCAAGTTTCTGGAGTCAGAAACGTTAGCCGTCACTCATTCTCGGTGTTACATGCACTTTTTACAACAATTGTTCCTTTAGAAATATCTGGCGGAGAAGTTAACTTCCTCCTTCTGCAACCTCACAACCGCCACCTCCACAGATACCACTTCCCCCCTTAGCTTATCTAAACAAGCCTGAGATCCTAGTATTACTTATAGGAACAATGGCTGCAGTGGCAAATGGAGCAATATTACCTGTGTTTGGATTAATGATCTCCAAGATGGTCAATACTTTATATGAGCCTGCAGCTGAACTCCAGATTGATTCAAAAAATTGGGCATTGATTTTTGTAGCCCTTGGTATGTCGTCTTTCTTGATTTTTCCTACAAGGTCCTACCTCTTTGCCTTTGCTAGTAAAAAGTTAATAAAGAGGGTGCAACTACTTATATCTCCAACATTAAATGCAATGTGGTGTATGAAGAATTCCATTGAAAAAAGACAACATGTTTGTACAATATCTTCTTTCGGTGCTTGGTTTAAGGCATCTGTTATAAGACAACAATCCAAAAAACCATGTAGAGTAGCTAGCCAACCTGACGACTATGCAGTCCAGAAAAGTCATTTGGAAAGAAACCTTGATTGTCAAGACCGGAACTATTCACAAGTTTCATTTCCACTGAAATACAGAGAAATTTTTAATCAAAAAAATATATACCAATCAATATCAGTTAGAATCAGACCAACTTTTATTGGAAGACAAGTCATTACATATTTCTAATAAGTTAGCCTGTTCTCATATTTGAAACGATTTTCCAACATCTTGCAAAATATAATGCAATATATATAACATGATAAATTAATAGTGTAACTGGTTATGTGTATATTTCGTAATAATTCTTTTTTTTTTGTATTCTATTGCATCTTCCACTCTAGTGGAATCTAAGTCCCAATTTTTAGCTTGAAAAATAAAGTCAGCTGCAGAAAAACAGAAATACAATTCAAGATGAAGTAGAGTACCTTAGAGGGAAGAGGATAATTCAACGGTTGAGATGGAACAAATTTCCTGACACGTCAATCAGCTCCGTTGATTTGCAAGGCACGTTGATCGACATTCTAACTGCCAGTGCTTTAAAGCTGGTAATGACAACGAGACACGAGACAAAATCTAACAATATAAGTTCTTGTAAAGCAGTCTAACAATGATTCAACCAATCTTTTCTGTTGATTTCCTCCTCATATCAACAATACAGTGGCAAAATGAGAGATGTGGAAGATTCCCTGCGGACAACTCTACAGCATAAGTGCACAGCCTGCACTGAGGCATCAAAATGCTTTCATAATGATTGCTTCTGCACATCTAAAGTTCATGCTTCCACCCAACTACAACCAGGATTTTTCCTTGCTCCACTAGCTAGCATGGCTTGCCTCATCTCATTGGCTTCTACAGTCCGGCCTGCAGCAACATAGAGATCACGAAGAAGAATATAGTATCCCCCTTCATCTGGTTTCAACTCCAACAACTTCTTTATAACCCTTTCTCCCATGCCAACATCACCGTGAATCCTGCAGGCTCCAAGTAAAGCTCCCCAAATAACATCATTGCTTGGAATCGGCATACTTGTAAGCAGATCGTATGCCTCCTGTAATCTCCCTGAACGTCCTAACATATCCACCACCGCACCATAATGCTCGATTCTAGGTTGCACATCATATTCCCTCTGCATGCTCCCAAACAGTCTAATTCCTTCATCAATCAACCCCTTGTGAGCATACGCTACAAGAAGAGACAGAATTGTCACCCCGTCAGGCACAACCCCAGAACCAATCATCCATTCAAATAACCTAAATGCATCATCAGCATAGCCGTGATTCGCACACACCATCATCATCGCATTCCACGTGATCAAGCTCTTCCTCTTCATCCTATCAAACATATGCCACGCCTCCTCCAAGCATCCACACTTTCCATACATATCAATGAGAGCATTGCAGAGCGCGACCATCCACCCAAACCCATTCTCCTCAACAAACCGGTGCACCATCCTACCCATTTCCACGTCACCTAACTCCGCACAAGCTGAAATCACGCTCACCATGGTAACCTCGTCCGGCCACACCCCGACAAGCCTCATCTCCTGGAACAATGCCAAGGTCTCACGAGGCCGCTTGGCCTGCGAATAACCAGACAACATGATGGTCCAGGAAACAACATCTCTCTCAGGCATTTGATCAAATACCTTTCGTGCAGCATCCAATTCACCAGCTCTTAAGTGCGCAACAAGCAACCCAGACCAGGACACAATATCAACATCCAAACCCACTTTAAGGGCATCCTCAAAAACCCTACGAGCCAAAAGGGTCAGTCCCCGAACAGCATACATGTGTATCAACGCGTTCTGAACATGCAAATGGCGGGAAAAACCAAACTTGAAAACGGCGCTGTGTGTGTCGTGGACAAAAGGGGTGGTGAAAGAACGTGACTTAAGCAAGAAGGTGAATGAAAATTCATCTGGAGCGACGTCGTTTTGCCTCATGATGTGGAAGAATAGGGAGGAGAGGGAAGGGGTAGTGGAGTGGGAATGGGCACGGATGAGGGTGTTGTAGAAGAAGGTGGATGGATGGGGCATTTGGTCAAACATGCTGTGGGCATAGGATAAGTCCCCGAAGGGAGAGACGGCGGCGAAGCGGAAGAGCTTGCCGAGGACGACGGTGTGTTGGTGGAGGCACGTGCGGAAGGCGTGGGCGTGGATGAGCTTGAGTTCTCGCATGGAAGTGCACCTCTCTGCCATGTAGACAAGTGTTGATGCAACATTGGCACTTCCCATTGTCCTAGTATTTTCTTTTTGACGTATTAGTATTATTTTTCATGGGAGATTGATGAGTATTGTGTTGAAAGTGGAATTGATCCCAACTTTAGGAGAAACTTTCCTCTAACTTTTCCTCTTTCTCTCTCCTATTGCATAGTACATCATATTTCCCTCCTTTTTCTTCTCTTTTTTATTTTTCTCTTTAAAAAAATACCTAAAAGTAAATTATGGTAGAGAAGGTAAAGTTAGAGAATCATGATCTCGAGAATACACTCCTGAGAAAAAAATATGGGAGAATTTCTTATCTCATCCTATGAAATGAAAAAATACCTTTTAGAAAATTCAAAATGTCTCTCAGATTCTGATGATATATCTCTGGACACGTCTTGTCTTAAATCAAAAAGATAACTGATCCGGAGATGCATCTCCGTAATATTTTAAAATATACACTATTCATCCATTCTGAAAGATATTTTACATGTTTATTATTCCCGAGATGCATCTCATTTTATTTTACGAAGATGTGTCTTTGTAATCTATCAGAACAGTACATGTTATGTTTTGTTTATGTTTATTCAGATAAAGATTCATGAACATTATGTACCATGTTATGTGATTAGATTTAAACGATACAATTGATATGTAAAAAATGACATATAAATCTAGATGGTCCAAAAATGACATATATAAATAAAGTCGAAATACACGATAAAGTAGCATGAGGTGAAAATAAAATACAATCCACAATGAATCCAAAGTACAACTACTATATACTACTGCATTACTGCGTATGTCAGACTACATCTCATTTGCCTCATCCGACTCCTCTACCTCCTCAACCTTCAATATCCCTCGCCCTCTGGCGTTGTCTCTGGTACATCAATGTCTCTCGTGCCTCCGTCGTGATGGCATTTAGGACCTGCCTCACATCAAATCCACCAGAGAAGATACTTTTATCAATGATCTAACTATATGACAACATCTAGACAAGACATCCCTAGCATGATCTAACTGTGTTTGCTCCTCCTCTAGCATCTCCTGATGAGCTGGCCTGGTGAATCTTCTGGAGAAGCTTGCACTATATAGGGATGTGACACCCTGAAGAACCACTCAATGTACATGTCGACGTAACTCTGGTCGCTCTCAGCTATGGAACTTTGTGCCTACTTCTGTACCAGATGACTCTTATAATCATCAAACATGGCATTCATCTGTCTACGTGTCAAAGCAAGAGGAGCAGAGACAACATGGTATCTGAGAATGGTCTGAGTGTAGTCGAACAACCGCATCAGGCGCTCGGGAAGATGATGAGCAATGAAACATGATCCGCAAGCCAACCATCTTGAGTATAGCACTATGTCGTTAAATGGTCGCGTCTCACGATGATCGACATAGCTGTTAAAGTGCATGTCCTCGACAGCCAAGTGGTTAATATACACTCTGAGCGATTTTATCGCTTGATTCCCTCTGAGCGGGGAAAATGCAGTAGCACACGGTATATCCTTAATGTAAGTCGGTAGATCCGCCCAGCCAGAGATGCGCGGGAAAAGCTGGAGGATCCAAGTCTGAAAAGTTTGGAACACACGAATCATCAGTAATGGTATTGTAAAGATGAAATAAAAATGACACATAAACATTAAAAGACCAATAAATGTTACCGTCAATGGTGTGATGTTGCCAGTGACCTGCTATGTCTTCCACCTATAACCCTCTGATAATTTCGAGTACAAGTAAACCAAACAAGCACCCCCTAGTTGTACTCATGGATCCGCTCAAAATTCTCGAAGTTCCGTAGGTAGACGATGTTTGTATAAGTGGAACTCTTGTCCATAAAAATAGCAGTGTCAACCAAATATATGAGGTATGCTCTCATAGCATACGCTTTATGGAGCCTCACCTGCTCGTCATCACCTCTAGCATGCTTTACTCTCAGAGCATTAACCCAAGACCTCCACAAGGGGCACACCGGTCAAGTTAACATACCTTTGACCAAACCAAAAGTTCAAGTAAATAAGAACCTCTGGAAAATCGGTCAAATAAATAAGAACCTCTTCTCAGATTATGTTAATTAAAACCTCTGACCGAATCAAAAGTCCAAGTAAATAAGAACCTCTGGAAATTCGGTCAAGTAAATAAGAACTTCTGGCCATGGTTATGTTAATTGAAACCTCTGATCGAATCAAAAGTCCAAGTTTATATACCTCTGGCATCACGACTAAGTTAACATACCTTTGGCCAGATCAAGTTAACATACCTCTGAACTTAAACAAAAACCCGAGTTAATATACATCTGGAATCTCGTTCAAATTAACATACATTTGACCTTAAGCAGTTTGGTTAACTTATCACATGCCAAATACCGATATCCGCCATGATTCACCTGGGTTTGGCAGGTATATGTTTAAAATGACGAGACCCATCAATCAATAAGGCCCGACTCACTAGGGCTTTGAACATATATAGTACAAACCTCGTATAAATATAAGCTAATATTCACTTGTGGTCGGTCATTCTATTTGATTTCCAATCGAATAAATCAATGGTTATCGAAGAAATAAAGCGCATAACAATTGTAAAAGGACTAACATGGCCACAAACTAAAACAATCTCATGGGAGCTCGAATATTATTGTCAAAGGATCAGGAAAAACGTCCAAAACATTACAAAATGCATCCATAAAATATGACTAACGACAAAATGATTATGAACCAATGCTCTGATGAGAATGATCTATGATTTTAATCACACCAAAGATTCTCGGGCATTGGACCCCAACTCACCTAGATCATGTAAAGAATGAAGCAAGACATATTTGGAATTTGCCAACATATGAACGTCTGAATCTTTCAGAATTTGGTTACTACTAATATTCAAAAACCCACATGGGCTATCACGATTCTAATAAAGGTCAAGCGTTGGCGTAGTTAAAATAAACTTCAACTGGTCGAGATCCTAATTGGGCTTTCTGGCTTCTCAATGTCTAGAACATATCGGGTTCTACGATGAAAACGAGTCGAGATCCCATCGGGGATCTCCGACTTCTCTATATCTAGAACTTATCGGGTTCTACGATGACAATGAGTCGAGATCCCACTAGGGCTCTCCGATTTCTATATGTCTAGACTTACCAGGTTCTACGGCGACGACTGGTCGAGATCCCATTGGGGCTCTCCGACTTCTCTATATATAGAACCTATCGGGTTCTACAACGACAACAGGTCAAGATCCCACTAGGACTCTCCAACTTCTCTATGTCTAGAACCTACCAGATTCTATGACGCCACCAGACTGAGATCCTAACCGGGGCTCTCTGACTTCTCTATATATTTAGAACCTACCGGGTTCTACAATGAAAACGAGTCGAGACCCCACTAGGGCTCTCCGACTTCTCTATATCTAGAACCTACTGGGTTCTACGATGACAACTAGTCGAGATTCCATTGGGCTCTCCGAATTCTCTATGTCTAGAACCAACCGGGTTCTACGATGCTAATAGGTCAAGATCTCGCTGGAGCTTTCCGATCTATAACATACCAGGTTATATGACGTAAATGGCATAATCCCACCTGGACTCTCTGATCGCGAACTCATGAGGGTTCTCCGACTTCATTAAAGACGTAAACCTTCCCAAATATATGCCAAGATGAATCCCTCGGGAAATTGATCCATCATCAAAAACCAAGAATTTACGGGGAGTTTATTCGATTAAAATACATTTATGTCAAGATTATGTGATCTGGAATAAACTCAAAACACTTCTCCCTTGTAGGCCTCATGCTTTGGGGTCTTATGTATATCTCGGGATTTTTATAAGGTCGGGCAACGAGTTTCGTGCACATTCCAGACTCTATTTATCGGGATCTGAAAGAATCGTCCAAGTCGGATTCGTTATGATATACCTGGAACAATCAATGGCCGAATCCATTACAAAATGGTTAATGAGTGAATCTGTTACAAATTACTAATGGTTACTAAGACCTATTAAAACCACACATCTTCAGTATCCATGGGGGCAAGGCTTGCAATATAAATAAGTCTTTGACAACCCAACAATGAATCCTCTTCTGACCTCCCCTAAAAATGCCTAAAACACCAAAATACCTTAACTATTGTGATCTCACCTGGTCAACTTCGAGGGGATTAACCAAATGATATTTTTAGCAAGAACAAGGAGTAAAACTGAATGAAGTAGTTGACTGGTCCTAATTCAGATCTTCAGGTGAATCTGATTGATCATCAATTTCTTGATGATTATCATAAGATGAATTGTTGACATTGTTAATGTGACTTTGTCGTGGATGTCAATGAGGAGGGTATTCATGCTTCTTGAAACAAGTATCAATGGTGTGATTTGTCATTCCACATTGAGTACGAACCCTCGAGCCTCTACCTTTACCATTGGAGGATCTACCTCTTTTATTGTTCTTGCCACGAAAATGAGTATTTCCTTTCCCAGTTTGGATTCATCGATAGGTGCAATAATATGTTTTTCTTGTTGAACAAGTAAGGAATAGACTTTGCAAATGTTGAGGGGACCCATTAATATTATCTGGGATCTAACAACAACAAATTGATCATTCAACCCTTTTAGGAATCTGATAACTTGATCAAAATCCTTATAACTACGAATTTTATCAATCGATATGCAAGAAACATTGCAGTCACATGTAGGAATGGGTCTAATATTATCTAATTCTTGCCATATCATTTTCAACAGTATAATATAAGGAAATCGAGGAGTCACCTTGCTTGGTGGTGTATATTTCTTCTTGGATATCGGAGATTCTGAAGACATCACCATAATAAAATTGATCCTTAAGCTCTTTCCAAATGTTGGATGCGGTTTCCATCCACAAGATGCTCTGAGAAATATCATAATCAACAGAGTTGTTTAACCATGACATAATCATGGTATTGCAACGATCCCAGGCGATAGTCACAATCTTTGTCCGGCGGTCTTGGCAATGAACCATTGATGAAATGTAACTTGTTCTTGGATCTTAGCGCCATAGTCATAAACCTTGAGCAAGAATAATAATTTTTTGCATTCAAAAGTGGAGTAACTAACACCAGTGCAGGATTTTCATTTGGGTGTATGAAATAGGGATTGAGAGTATCATTATGATACCCCTCATTTAGATTTGACATAGTAGTGTGAACTCTATTAAAGTTTGAACTCTATTAAAGTTTGAGGGGATTTCAACTGACATTGCTACTAATTAGAACTGAATACAGAGATTAGTATGGAAAAAAGAACTATAGTGACTTCAAATATAGTGGAGGATAATTCTGAATGATAATTTCAAGAAAAATAATTAGCACTTCATGCTATCTAAACAGTTTTCTAATTCCAAACACAAATTGACAAAAGATAATTCGTTTATATGTGGAATTTGTCTAATTAGGAAAAATATCAAAAAATATTTTAACTTAGATATATAAATGATTCTTAAAAATATTTTGTAGAGTACTACTAATGTGAGTGGTTCGTGACAATGACATTGGCATTCTGTTTCATGAAATCAATGGATGGTTTATTTATAAGTCGCTTTGCCTTCTATACTTTTTAAATATTCAACGTGGGATTTTAAGTTATAATTAGTACTTTCAACAAGAAGAATATTTCACACCATCCATGTCCTCTTTCTTTACTCACGTGCTTCTTCTCTTTCTTTATATGCAATGCAAATGCAAATGTGTGCTCAAATTATGGACTTTCAGTATGTTCTTTTTATTTGCAGATTTTCTGCTATTTCTTTGTAAGAAGAGATGTTAACATTCAATAAAGAAAAAGATTTGTCACTATGGTGTTAGAGATGATGAATAGTATAGTGCAGCAAAACCAATACATGATGTGAGAATATAAACTATAGAGTAAGAGCATAATATTTTGTTTCCAGATTCTGCTATAGATGAAGAACATGGTGTTAGACATTGTGAAATGAAACAAATAGAAACACATATATACTAATTCTCAAGCTCATATGCAAACAAAAAAAAACCTGCTGACTTTTGTCACTTCTCTACGAATAATAACTCCCGTGTCAATCAAAAGAGGGACATAGCATAGTCAAAATCATCAACTTAATGACTGTTGATGCTCAAAGGATAGGTGAGTTTTGTTGGTATATACATCATATATGGATGGTTATTCTATAAATTTCTTTGGCTTTGTTTATTCTTCATAGAAGTGTCGGGGTTGCTCCATTATCTGCTTTTGCTAAAACTGTTATTGTGATGTTGTTAAGTGCCTGTTTGAATTGATTTCTAAACTGTATTTTAGTTCTCAAAAATTATAAAATTAAAAATTTGTTTGATAATACTTTTCTATCATAAAGTTTTCAAAATTAATTTTAGTATTCTGTTTTTAAAAACTAAAAAGTGAAAACATCTTTTAGATATTTTTCTTTTTTATTTGGTATTTTGAAAATATTCGAAAAATAATGATTTTTCATTAATGGCATTACCGTAAATATGTTAAACTTTTTATTTTTAATTTTGTTTTTGCAAGTTTGTGAATTTTTTTAATACAGCATCACGATAACAATGTTTTGTGTTTTTCTAATTTTATTTTCAACATATTTGTGAGTTTTTTTCACTGTATCATACGTTTTATCCATTTTTAATCGTAGAAAAAAATCCACTTTAATATAGAACTCTCTCAATTGATTATTTTTAATCAAAAGTAAAATTTATAAAAATATATTTAAATTGGTAAATTTTATCCTTTTTAATATAGTCCATATTTGATGACTCATGAAAATTATTATATCTTTTATTTGACATTATTTATTTAAAATCTTAATTATATTTAAATTTTATTTTAGATCCCTTAATTTTTATTGGTCCTATGTTGCTCCGTTATATTATAGTACCAACTACTTTAGTACTTTAATTTTTATTTTGATATTTTATTTATTTTAAAAATTACTGTAGATTCTAAAATAAATTGAATAATATTGATTTGAATGTTATAAAAAAATTAAATTAATTATAAATAAATATATTATATATGAGTTTTGCTAAGATAGAGTCATTTAATTTTTAACGAGTATATATATATATATATATATATATATATATATATATATATATATATATATATATATATATATATATATATATATATATATATATATATATATATATATATATATATATATATATATATATATATATATATATATATATATATATATATATATATATATATATTCAAATGATTAATAAAAAATAGAAAATCTTAAATATTCAGATTTTTTATTAACTTATCTTATCCGATTGATAAAATTATATACAATTTTGATTTGTATTAGAGTTATTTTACTATAAGACCTAAAATATTAGATTTTAGGATCTTTAAGATATTCATTTTTTTAAAAAATTAGAAACCAAAAACAATTTCTCCAAACAAGTTTTTAAGTTTTTAATTTTTAAAACGATTTTTAAAAACAGAGCTACTAAACAGATTTTATTCCATTAGTTTTTTTAAAAACAATTTTTTAAAATTGATTTATAAAATTATTTTTAAAAATAGAAAATCAAAACTCAATCAAACGAGCCATAAACCTTCCTATGGCATCACCACAAGAGAAGTTTCAAGGTAAGTTAATGGAATTCAAAGATAAAAGAATAAAGGTGACGTCTCAGATTCTAATGAACATGAGGATTCTTAAACTTAAAAGCGTGGGAGATGAAGATCTTATCAAAGATTTTTCAGCTTAGGAAGTTATAAGACACATGGCTAAACAAATTTCTTGTTGGTAATGCAATTGTCTTTTTTTTTAACGCACACTAAACAACAATACAAAAATTTGACCGGATGTAATACTACTAATGTAACACTCTAAATCCTAAAATTTATATATAAAGCATTATTCAACAATTTAATGAGTAATCAATAATAACTTAAAACACAATTCAACATCTATCAACATGCACCATAAATCATATCATTAAAACCTCAATAAAACTTCAAAAATAAGTAATAAACTTCTCAAGCACCAAATTCAATGTTAAAGCAAAAACATAACAAACTATTGCCCCTGATGCCACACGATTAGATCACTAAAACTGTTGGTGTAAGCCCTAGAGGCCAATACTTTTTGGTATTTGTATCGAATTATTTATTAATTAATAAAAGGCATTTTCTTTATTATGTTTGTTTAATAAAATCCCTAGAATAGATAGTCCGTTTAATGTATCAAGTATGACTTAATCATGAGATCACATTAAACATAAGGACACTATTCTTAAAGTATCCGTAGTCTAGCTTTATTGTGAAGTGGGATAACATTAAAACATTAAGGCTATTATGTTTGTAGACTGATGATCACATCTCATGGATCATGGATAAAGAGTTATCAAGTCTTAAACATAGGTATGAATATTAAGAGTAATATTTATACCGGATTGACCCGCTATGAGAATACTATATAGAAAGTTATGCAAAGTGTCATAAGTTATTCTCATGGTGATAATGGTGTATACCACTCTTCGACCTGAAACCACTATGGACCCTTGATGTAGAGTCGAGTGCTTTATTGTTGATCAAACATTGTCCGTAACTGGATGACCATAAAGACGGTTGAAGGGTACTCCACGAAGCATGCTGAGGGACATGAGTGACCTAGATGGAATTTGCCCATCCTGTGTAACATGATAAATGTCTATGGGCCCAATATTGAACTGGACAAGGATGACACGGTCTATACCTTGTGTTCAATATAGATATAAGGGCATAGGGGTAATTATACACATAATTATTATCACAGGAGGTTTTGTCAGATCACATGATATTTTCGTGACTTGGGTAGCAGTGATGTGTTGCTAGATACCGCTCACTGTTTATTATGTTAAATGCGTGATTTAATATAATTGCCAACATCGCGAAAACCTACAGAGTCACACACAAAGGACGAATTGATGAGAAATAGAGTAACTAAGGAACACCGTAAGGTACGGTGCACTTAAGTGGAATATGAAATATGGTAAGGTACCAAATACTTAAGTGATTTTGGCATATTATGAGATATGGGCCAAAATACACTTAAGTGGGCTTTTTAGCTTGAAGACCACACAAGTGGTTCTATAAATAGAACCCCTTGGGTAGAAGCATTGTCACTCTAATTGGAATTTCATTTCCCTCTTTCTCTCACTCAAAGCCTTCATTCGTACCAGCTAGCACTGAGATTGAAGGAACCCGTTCGTGTGGACTGAGTAGAGACGTTGTCATCGTTCAACGTTCGTGATCGCTCCGTGGATTTGTATCCAAGGTTTTGATCGTTACAAGAGATCTGCACCAAAGGTTTGAATCGCCACAAGAGGTAACGATTCTATCACTGATCATGCCCATTCGTAAGGATCACTAAATGGAGAAATTTTTAAATTCCGCTGCGCCTTGGATGGCAATTCTCCTTCAGTGGTATCAGAGCCACTTACGAAATCATGAATCTGATAACTGTTTTTGTTCTGTATTAATATGATTAAAGACAGAATGAATCAAAGATTAAATTGAGATCGATCAAGTTACATATATATGATATATGTAATCCTGATGCAAAATACATTATATATGATATAGTGTTCTCGTTTCGTTCATTCAAACACTCAATAATTGTTTTCCTTTGAGCGATCAATGGTCGTTTGCTTTTTGATCCGACATTAGTATGGTGAAGCAATGACGTGTTGATCAATCATACTGAATTAACAATCGAGGTGTGTTTGACAGTTTGAAATTGGTGCATCAGGGTTAGTGACGGCACAAGGGTTGTGTTGTCAGAGAGTTATGCGATTGGGGTTATGACTGCACAAGAGTTGTGCTTTCTAAGCACTTTTTTGAACGGTGTTAACCGGTTAACGCATACGGTTAACCGGTTAACGCAATGCGAAATAATTTTTTTTTTAAGGTTTTCAAACAGTGTTGACCAGTTAACGCATTTGGTTAACCGGTTAACGCAAGGCAGAAAACAATTTTAACAGATTTCAAACAGTGTTAACCGGTTAACGCATATGGTTAACCGGTTAACGCATATGGCTAACCGGTTAACGCAAGGCAAAATTCACCCGTTCGGCTAACTCAGTGCTTTAAAAGTATCAAGTGTTGATGCGAAAAACGACGTCGATTTTAAATGAATTGTTCATTAAAATTTCGGCTTTGCGTAGTGTGATCGGTCGTCGAAATTTAATTTCATTTTAATTAATTAAAAGAATTAATAATAATAATAAAGTGTTTATTATTGTCTTGTGGTGATCGGTTATGGCCTTAGTTTTCCTTTATTTTGTTTTGGATTTTAAAATACGACCTGCGCGTCGTGCCTCTCTCTTAATCTCCCAAATGTAACTTCTTTTCTCATCTCACTCCCTCGTATGTAAAACGAGTTTCTTTATGTAATGTAATGATATGAAGAAAGCAAAGAAGTTAGTGCCAAAGGAGGACAACCTTGAAGATCTTGCTTGGAGAAGCTTGGATCGTTATTAGGTTAGCTTAGGTTCTCTCATTGGCTTGAGAGAACAATTGCGCTAGGGGCCATAACTGTTTCATAATATATGTATGTTGATGCATGTGAGAGACGATTTATATGATAAATAAACCGTGAGATCAGAGAAATTGCGAATTCCCTCAAATTAAATATTAAGTTTATGCTTTCCAAGCTTTAACACTCATCAAGACTAGTATCGGATAATGTAGGTTTCGCCTACGCGAGGTGCATGTTCTGTATTAGTAAGGTGCGATGGGATAATTGTAATATCCAACTGTTAAAACAATGGGTCAAACTTAACTAAACAAATTATAATAAGATTATATATGTTTAGAAGCAAGAGTTAGGAATAATCCATATGATGGATTGGAATAAGGAGTTATACACCCAACTGAAATTTTCGAGAGTTGTATGAGATACAATTGGAAGGAGTTCCTACCTAAATAACCTAGTTTTGTGTAATCCGCCTACACGGACTTAGAACGAAGTGAAACATGGATCTCGACCCACTAGAAAATCTTCCAACGGGATTTTCCGAATCAAAAGATGAGGGTCATTTGTTTTGAGTAAAATAGTGGGAGCATATTTAATTAAAGGCCTAATTAAATATGTCAATGATACTTATATTTTCATTCTTATGTAGATTACCATGACAACAAACACCTCTAACAACATCTTGCGATCGATCCTTGACAAAGAAAAATTGTCTGGGACAAATTTTCTAGATTGGCACCGAAACTTGAGGATTGTCCTCAAACATGATAAAAAGCTGTATGTCTTGGAGACACCTGTTCCTGAAGAGGAACCTCCTAGTTCTGCACCTAAGGCAGAAAGAGATGCTTATAAGAAGCATGTCGATGATGCCAATGAGACTGCTTATCTCATGCTAGCTACCATGAACTCAGAATTGCAAAAGCAACATGAGAACATCTCAGCGTTCGATATGATCGAACACCTGAAGATGCTCTATCAAGAGCAAGTAAGGCATGAGAGGTTTGAAGTTTCAAAAGCCCTTTTTCAAAGCAAGTTAGCCGAGGGATCCCCTATAGGTCCCCATGTGCTCAAAATGATTGGGTATGTGGAAAACCTTGAGAGATTGGGTTTTCCCCTCGAAAAGGAACTTGCGACTGATTTGATCTTGCAATCGTTGCCGGATAGATTCAGTCAATTTGTCCTAAATTTCAATATGATTGATATGGACAAATCTCTTCCTGAACTGCTCGCCATGTTAAGAACTGCCGAGCAGAATCTGAAGTAAAAAAGGAAGTCCATTCTGATGATCGGAAATGGAAAGAGACAGAACAAAAGACCCACTAAGCAAGGTGATAAAGGGAAAGGCAAGTAAGTTGCCAAACCCAAACCCACTGTTGCTGCTTTAAAGCCTAGTGGAGGCATAGCAAAAGCAGGCACCTGCTTCCATTACGGTAAGACCGGACGCTGGAAGAGAAATTGCCCAAAGCACCTGGAAGATAAGAAGAATGGAGTAGAGACTTCAACTTCAGGTATTTTTGTTATTGAAATTAATTTATCTACTTCTGCATCATGGGTATTAGATACTGGATGCGGTTCTCACATTTGTACAAATGTGCAGGGACTAAAAAGGAGTAGAAAATTGGCAAAAGGTGAAGTCGACCTACGAGTTGGCAATAAAGCAAAGGTTGCTGCTTTAGCCGTAGGAACTTATGTATTGACTTTACCTAGTGGTTTAATAATTCAGTTAGAGAATTGTTATTATGTACCTGCAATTAGCGGGAATATTATTTCCGTTTCTTGTTTGGACAAGTTTGGTTTTTCATTTATAATAAAGAACAATTGTTGTTCAATTTATTTGAATGATATATTCTATGCTACTGCACAAATGAACAATGGACTATATGTCCTTGATCTTGAAATGCCTATTTATAATATTAATACTAAAAGGATGAAACCTAATGAGTTAAATCCAACTTACCTTTGGAATTGTCGATTAGGCCACATAAATGAGAAGCGCATTTCCAAACTCCATAAAGATGGACTCTTGGACTCTTTTGATTATGAATCATATGAGACATGCAAATCTTGTTTAATTGGAAAGATGACAAAGTCTCCATTCACAGGAAAAGGTGAATGTAACACCTCAAAATTTGCCCTCTCCTCTCTTGGGACTAGCATTAACATGTTGCATATCATTTTAGGTCATTACGCATTGCATATTGCATATCATGTGGTTACATTGTGCAAGCTATCTTCCCAAGTCTTGATCAGGAGATGAGGAAGTCAAAAGTGCAAGCCTAGGGTTTACTGACTGATCATTGGCCATCTGAGGATTGGGCTGTGAAATTAGGGTTTCATGATTCTCAATGGATGTTGGTCTTCATCTTGACTACAATGATACATCATCATCATCATGGTTGGTTATCATCAGAAGGATCAAGTGTTGAGGCTGATTCCTTGAGATTAGGGTTTTGACCACTGGTCAACCCTAATCAGTTGCATTGGGCCAGTCAGGGCATAGTCAGGAGATGGGGTCTATGATGGATGTGGGATTCATTCTATGATTATATTGTGCTTATTGAAGCTAGGGTGTCACCCTTGAGCCATTTCAGTTGAAGATTGGAGCTCAACTTGATCTATGCATTGCCTGATTCATCTGTCAGTTGAAAAGTCAACTATGGTCAACTGTACATGATCTGATGGATTTGGAGGTGGAAATGAGTTGGATACACTTCATTCATGTTGGGACAAGTGTTATATGATATGTCAAAGCTCAAGAATGAAGAAAATCAAGTCAGGACAAAAACTGCCAAAAATAGAAGGTGACCTGTAACTGAAGTTTCCAAAAATGGAAAGTTTTGGACCTCAAAGCCACGTGTCCAAGGAAGCTTCAAATGAAAAATTGTTCAACATGAAAGTTGTAGATTTTGTTCTCACCTTTCCAAAAAGTCCAAGAACTTGAAAATCCCATGTATGGTTGGAAAATTAAGGCTCAGGGAAATTCAGAAATGACCCATAATCAGGAGGCCATAATTTCCACATGGTTTGTCCAAATTGCAAGTTCTTTATATGCACAAACTCCATTTGACATGTACTTTCATGGTGCATAATTGGATTTTTCCAAAAGTGGTCAATGCAAAAAGTCAATTTTCAACTGGATAGTTAAATTGGACCAAGGGCAAAATTGTCCAACTTTCAAAATAATTGGAATTTTTGAGTGGGGATTTTTGCAACACCTCATGAATGGTATTTGGAATATGTTTGAATCATCACTTCATGCATAGGCCTTGTAATTTGGGATTTGGCTTGAAAAATGGAAGTGTAAAATTGGATATTTTGCTACCACATAGTGAAATTGAGAAATAAGCATCCAATGAGAGTGAGGCAAGTGGCAATGGATTACACATGATATTTAGAGTTTGCATGAGCTGTCAACAGGTGTCATTGAGCTGGCATAGTGAAATTCCATTTTTGCCCTTTCTTGCAAATAACCATTTTCACTTAACAATGCCAATTTGGTTAACAAGGTGATTAATCATGGATTAAGAGCAGCATATAAAAGCTTAATCATCTTCTAAACACAAGGAAAAAACACATTTCCCCAAATTGGATCTGAAATCTCTAAAATTCTCTCAATTTCATCAAGAACTCAAAAGCTTCAAATCAAAAGTTCATCACCAATTCTCAACCAAACTTCGAAATTCTTTTTGATCTGAACTCCAATCATCATCCTTAGCAACTGTTTGTGGAGATTGAAGGTGGAAAAGGCTTGGATCGTGACTGTTCATAACAACCTCAACAATGGTGAAATCGAATTTTGAGCACTAGAAGCCACATTGTTCGAACCTGAGCTTGGAACTCAACTTCTTGAAGCTTGTTGCGCAGCTGTTTTGGACTCATAGGCCTGGAAACATCACGAACAATACCGCCATTTCCAGGTTTGAGGTTTTTTCGAATCTCATAATTTGCTTCAAGTTCATGTGCGTTTGGTAGTGCATGCTGTGTAGGTTACGATGATATGTTTGGATTGTGAAATGATGAACCATAGGAGGAGAAATCTAAGTTTGAAGTTATGAACACAAACCCTAATCTCTTCGATCCGTTCGATTTAGGAACAATTAGGTTTAGATAAGTTGATATTTGGATTGTAGAAGTTGAGACGGTTCGAATGACTATAGCCTTGTCCATTTCCATGAACTTTTGTTGTTCTTCGATTCTGGAAATTTCTGGAAATATTTGTGATGAGAATGATGAAGAACCAGGCGTTTGATCCTGAAATGCGTTTGAATTTTCAAAATCCGTGTTTCCCTCCCCCGCCTCTTTAATTACCAAACTGCCATTACTCATATTTAATTAATTTTAATTAATTCTAAAAAAATTCATAAAAATACATTAACACATGAAATAATTCATAAAAAATTGCAGAAAAATCAGAAAAATATGAGAATTGTTTTGTTGACTTTGTTGTTGAGTGTAGATGATTTTTGACCTATTGGTCAAAGTTGTGCTTGGTAAAATTATCATTTGACTTAGGCTTCTTTCACATGTGTTACATTTTGACACCTTGCACCAATTTGATCATGAAATTCTCATATTGTAAAATAAATGTCTGAAAATTTTTGTGATGATTGTTGACTGGATGCTGATTATTTCCATGTAAATTTCATGAGTTTTTTGATACCTGGCCATGGAGTTATGAATTTTAGAACTTAGGTGTGACAATTTGTGTCACACCTCTTTATGTCAATTTGCTGGATTTTTTTGAGGGGCCTAGACTTGTTAGAATGAAGTGAAATTTTGCATGATGGTTGATTGGTATGTTAAGATGCTGTATGAATTTTTGTGGAATTTTACATTGCATTTTCAATTTGATTGTGATTTTTCATTTCTGTTGGTCAATTGTGCAAGCTTGTATGACATAGGTTGGTAGATTGATTGAGAAATGCTCATATGGTATTGGATTGTCATGAAATTTGATATGCTTGTAATAGACACATGATGTGACATCCCTGTTTTGGTCCCATCCATTTCTTTTTTGTTTTCATTGAGTTATGAATTTTTGAAGTGGAAGCATGTATTGATGATGTGATTTGGAGCCTATAATTGTGTCTGTTTTTGTTGATTTTCATTGACATGGTTCCATTTGCCCAATTAAGCTCAAATTTGGTGTGCCATACCTGGATTAGCCCCTGTTTAGGTGTAATTTATTTGAGAATTTTTGGAAGTGTTTTGGTGTGGATTTGAATGCAATAGTTCTGTTTGCATGTTTGGTGCTTCACTTGAACCAATGTGGATTGTTTTGTGCATAACATGAGCATGATGAATGATATAAACATGAGACCAATGGTGTTTGCTCTTGTTTGACTTTAATTTGGGATTGGTTGGCGAATACCTTGCTGTTTAGGAATTTTTCTTGCCTTTGGACCCTAGGCTTAGCCTAGTGGTCTAGTTGCTAATATTTGCTTGATTTTTCAGGATCAAAAGCATAATGCACATGAAGAATGAATCAAGTTAAATTTAATTGATGTTGTTGATGTTTGTACACTAACATAACATTGTTTTGTAGGTGGTGAAGCTTAGGCTTGAGCTTTGAGCTTGCTTTATTGTGCATTGCTTTGTATAGTTTGATTGATTGAACACTTGCTGTTTGGTTTTGTCTGTCTGAGTACTAACTGTGTTGGATTGTTTCCAGGTACTTTTAGTTGCTTAGTTCCTTGTGAACTTTTGCTTTGCGTTGCTTAAGCAACTTGCATTGAGGTAGGTCCTCTTGACTTCATGTAGTCTGGAGACCCGGCTGTTACCGGGCCGGGCAAATAAATGTCTGAAGTCCTCCTTAAGAGGCGATGATTGTGTTTGTTTAATTTTGTGCCTAAGCAGGTGAAAGTCCTTTAAATAAGGCAATTGGTGGAAGGTAGGGGTATGCAGCCTACCCCCCACTATTCAGTTGAGTCTTCTCCTTGCTCCCATTACATGGTTGTAGCATTGAGATTACAAGCCCAAGATCCGTGCAGTGCACATTGTGTCGGAGTCTCTGAGTATAGAAGGGTTCCCCCATTCTGGACCCATGCTCATTTGTCAGAAGCTCTCCCTGGTTAGGGATAAGAGCTGTGAGGTCTGATCCTCACTTCACCTCTCATCTGCTTCACCTTAGCCTCGTAATGGCAAGGTTAAGAGCAAACCCAGCCCGTACAGACGACTCGCTTCGGCAGTCAAACCTATTGTGTGAGCCACTTGTTTGGTTATAGTGCGTGCTGTGTGGATATCTGTTTGAGATGCTTGTTCTCATTTGATGTATGCTTGTATTATTCTGTATGCTTGTGTGCTTGCTTCTTTCCTGATTAGGACAGGCGTGCTTATGCAAGTAGGATAGAAAACCGAACTTAGGGTAAACGATGCATGACAACACTAGGCTCGAGTCCAGCTCCCTAGTAGTGTGTCTTTCCCCGGTTTCTGGTTAGCAATTCAGTCCCTTTTAGGGGAACTACATCGCCCTGATCCTCGTTCCAGACGAGGTATGTAGGCAGGGGGTCGTGCGAGACCTCTCCGGGCAACCTTTTTCTTTTTGTTTGTGTTTGTTTGTTATCTGACTGTGTGTTTGGGTTCGGATGCCGACGTAAGCCCAGTGATTGGCTGTCGGGCTCCACGTTTGCCCTTCTGAGTGTGTTTTGGTTCGGATGCCGACGTAATTCCATCAAGTGGTTGTCGGGCTCCATGTTTGCCACCCTTGCTTGTTTGTGTTGTTTTGTGTTGTTTGGCGTGCGTAAGCCGAACTACAGTGGCTCTGATTCTTGTTCCAGACAAGATATGTAGGCATAAGGTGCGATACCTTATCGAGCTCGTTCCTCCTAACCCCACATGCGTTCCCCGTGTGTGTGTGTGATGTTTAGCAACCTTTTCTTTATTCTAGAACGTGGATCCCGTCGAGTACGACGGACGTGAGGGGTGCTAATACCTTCCCCTTGCGTAACCGACTCCCTTACCCTTTCTCTTTGGTCGCGAGACCATGTTCTTTCCAGGTTTCTCTGAGCGTTTCCTTTCCCTATCTTGGGATAAATAACGCGCAGTGGCGGCTCTGTGTGTGTTTTTATTTTTAGGCTCGCCGGTTGATTTTTCGCAAGATGCGACAGCTGGCGACTCTGCTGGGGACTCTCGATATAGACCTATGCTGGTCCATCGTCCCTAAGCGAGTCTTTCCTAGCGTTTTAGGATTGGTTTGGGTTGCTTATTGTGTTTTATTTATTGCATTTATTATTCTAACCATTGTATATATTTGCATTAATGTCTGCATGCATCATACTATCATGTTGTTGCCGTCCTCTTTGCAGGTGGTTCCTCTGTGTGGGGTGGGTGTTCTGAGTGGGGCTAAAACCCAGGCCCGAGTATACACCTAGGACTAGTGTGGTCTCATGTCGCCTCTTTCGTGTTAGGTTAACATGTGCCTGGCGGCGTGATGTACCACAAACCGGACGAGGTTCAGTTGATAGTGCTTTCCTCTGTGGAGTATCCACTTTGGCTTAGTTACTTCATCTGAGCTGTGGACTCTGGTGACCGATCATTTCCTGGATCTTTGGTTTAGACGATCTCAGGAGAGCTACAATGGCACACCCGAGAGGGCAAACCCATTGAGTATCTCTGCCCGATTGTCGAGACTATTGTCCGCCTTAGGATGACCTGTTTAGAATTTACCTGTGAGGGGAGGGTGATTCTTTCAGATGCATGTTCTGTTGGTGACTCAGATGGTGACTAATTGTTCCGTGGATCAGAGTCCTATTTATAAGTCGGATTTATGGCCGTTTATTTCTGAGACGCCGGAGTGCTGTCCGTGATTTATCAGTGGGGATCCGTTTATTTCAGGATTCCCCGGGCCGATTTTATCAGTGGGGATCCGTTTATTTCAGGATTCCCCGGGCCGAGTCAGATGGTTGAGAATGTCTGCTCAGAGATTGTCAGATGATGATGATGATGTATCTGTCTTCCGTTTATTTCGGAACCCGTGGGTCAGATTGGTGGTTACATATTCCCTCAGATGGTTATGATCAGTTCAGAAATCAAGGCTGTGACTCAGAGCAACAAATGATCAGATGACTTGGAGGATGGCCCAGTGCATTGCATACATCTGCATCATTCTCATTTTGCATTCATCTGCATCAAACTCACGTCTAGCCATATGGGGAGTATTATTGATTGAGAATCTGGTTGAGAGACATCTTGAATTTCAGAATGTGGATGTCAAAATATTAGTTGTCTCGATGAAATCAGAATCAAAGGACAGAATCTTCCTCATATGGACAGACGTTGCATTCATGCATACTAACCCATTTGCTATTTTGTAGGTGACGACCGGTGCGCATAGCTCGTTTGCTCAGATATCCTGCTAGGGGCAACAAATCCAAACTGATGGATCCTCCCAACGCCGAGTACGACGGACGTGAGGGGTGCTAATACCTTCCCCTTGCGTAACCGACTCCCTTACCCTTTCTCTTTGGTCGCGAGACCATGTTCTTTCCAGGTTTCTCTGAGCGTTTTCTTTCCCTATCTTGGGATAAATAACGCGCAGTGGCGGCTCTGTGTGTGTTTTTATTTTTAGGCTCGCCGGTTGATTTTTCGCAGGATGCGACAGTGAACGAGCTAATGATCTTTTGGCCCTCATACATACTGATGTATGTGGACCACTGAACATACTAGCAAGAGGAGGTTTTCAGTACTTCATCACATTCACTGATGATTTCAGTAGATATGGTTATGTGTATTTAATGAAACACAAATCAGAATCCTTTGAAAAGTTCAAGGAATTCAAGAATGAAGTACAAAACCAACTAGGTAAGAATATCAAAACTCTTCGATCAGATCGAGGTGGTGAGTATTTAAGCCTAGAGTTTGATGACCATCTGAAAGAGTGTGGGATCCTATCCCAACTTACTCCTCCTGGAACACCCCAATGGAATGGTGTATCTGAGAGAAGAAATCGAACCCTGTTAGACATGGTCCGATCCATGATGAGTCACTCCGATCTTCCAAACTCCTTTTGGGGACATGCACTATTGACAACAACTTACACACTTAACCGTGTTCCATCCAAAAAGGTTGAAAAGACACCATATGAGATATGGAGTGGTAAGAAACCACATATGTCTTACATGAAGATTTGGGGTTGCGAAGTTTATGTGAAACGACAAATTTCAACAAAGCTTGAGCCCAAATCTGACAAATGCTTATTTGTGGGGTATCCTAAAGAAACAAGAGGGTATTACTTCTACAATCCTTCAGAGGGCAAAGTGTTTATCGCTCGAACTGGAGTTTTCCTAGAAAAGGATTTTATTTCCAAAGGAATCAGTGGGAGGAAAGTAGAACTTGAAGAAATTCAAGAATCACAAAGCATCGATACACCTATGGAGGAATTAGAGTAGGAAACACAAGTAGTTGTGGAAGAGCAACCTGCTCAAGTAGAACAAGACCAGTGTAGGTCAAGCAGGATACATCACCTACCTGAGAGATATGGATATCTCATAACAGATCAAGGTGATGTATTACTCATGGATCAAGATGAGCCTGTGACCTACCAAGAGGCCATAACTGGTCCCGAGCCTGAGAAGTGGCTAGAAGCCATGAAATCCGAAATGGATTCCATGTACACAAACCAAATTTGGACCTTGGTAGAGCCTCATGTAGGAGTTAACCCTATAGGATACAAGTGGGTCTTCAAAAGGAAGACTGATATGGATGGTAAGGTACATACCTATAAGGCAAGACTGGTTGCAAAAGGATATAAACAAATTCATGGGGTTGACTATGATGAAACCTTTTCACCAGTTGCAATGCTTAAATCTGTTCGAATTTTACTTGCTATCGCTGCATATCATGATTATGAAATATGGCAGATGGATGTCAAAACTGCCTTCCTTAACGGGAATCTTCTTGAGGATGTGTACATGACACAGCCGAAAGGATTTGACATACCAGAAGAAGCCCAAAAGATATGTAAGCTACAAAGATCAATCTATGGATTGAAGCAAGCTTCCAGAAGCTGGAATCTTCGTTTTGATGAAACAGTAAAACAATATGGATTCATCAAGAACAAAGATAAGCCTTGTGTCTACAAGAAGGTTAGTGGGAGCATGATCATTTTCCTGGTATTATATGTATATGACATATTACTCATTGGAAACGATGTCCCTACCCTGCAACAAGTAAAGTCTTGGTTGGGGAAATGCTTTTCTATGAAGGACCTAGGTGAAGCAGCCTATATATTAGGAATCAGAATCTATAGAGATAGATCATAAAAACTGCTTGGCCTAAGTCAGAGTACGTACATAGACAAAGTGCTAAGACGCTTTAATATGCATGATTCCAAGAAAGGATTCATACCTATGCAACATGGCATGTGTCTATAAAAAACACAATCCCCTTCAACTAAGGAAGAAAGGGATCGCATGAATAAGATTCCATATGCATCTGCAATAGGATCTATCATGTATGCCATGTTATGTACTCGACCAGATGTCTCGTATGCTTTAAGTGCAACGAGTAGGTACCAATCTGATCCTGGTGATGCTCATTGGGTAGCTGTCAAGAATATCCTTAAGTGCTTGAGAAGGACTAAGGACTCATTCTTGATATATGGAGGTCAGGAAGAGTTGGCTGTAATTGGATACACCGACGCTAGCTTCCAGACAGATAAGGATGACTTTAGATCGCAATCTGGTTATGTGTTTTGCTTAAACGGTGGCGCTGTGAGCTGGAAAAGTTCAAAGCAAGATACAGTTGCTGATTCTACAACCGAGGCCGAGTATATTGTTGCCTCAAGTGCAACAAAGGAAGTTGTTTGGATCAAAAAGTTCATTAGTGAACTTGACATAGTTCCTAGCATTGTGGATCCCATTGGTCTCTATTGTGATAACAATGGTTCTATCGCACAAGCTAAGGAGCCTAGATCTCACCAACGATCCAAACACATACTCAGACGCTATCACCTCATTCGAGAGATAATAGATAGAGGAGATATGAAAATATGTAGAGTACCTACACTTGACAATATTGTTGACCCACTGACAAAGCCTCTTGCGCAGCAGAAGCATGATGGCCATACTAGATCAATGGGCATTAGGGGTATGCCTGATTAGCTCTAGTGCTAGTGGGAGATTGTTGGTGTAAGCCCTAGAGGCCAATACTTTTTGGTACTTGTATCGAATTATTTATTAATTAATAAAAGGCATTTTCTTTATTATGTTTGTTTAATAAAATCCCTAGAATAGATAGTCCGTTTAATGTATCAAGTATGACTTAATCATGAGATCACATTAAACATAAGGACACTATTCTTAAAGTATCCGTAGTCGAGCTTTATTGTGAAGTGGGATAACATTAAAGCATTAAGGCTATTATGTTTGTAGATGGATGATCACATCTCATGGATCATGGATAAAGAGTTATCAAGTCTTAAACATAGGTATGAATATTAAGAGTAATATTTATACCGGATTGACCCGCTATTAGAATACTATATAGAAAGTTATGCAAAGTGTCATAAGTTATTCTCATGGTGATAATGGTGTATACCACTCTTCGACCTGAAACCACTATGGACCCTAGATGTAGAGTCGAGTGCTTTATTGCTGATCAAACGTTGTCCGTAACTGGATGACCATAAAGACGGTTGATGGGTACTCCACGAAGCATGCTGAGGGACATGAGTGACTTAGATGGAATTTGCCCATCCTGCGTAACAGGATAAATGTCTATGGGCCCAATATTGAACTGGACAAGGATGACACGGTCTATACCTTGTGTTCAATATAGACATAAGGGCAAAGGGGTAATTATACACATAATTATTATCACAGGAGGTTTTGTCAGATCACATGACATTTTCGTGACTTGGGTAGCAGTGATGTGTTGCTAGATACCGCTCGCTGTTTATTATGTTAAATGTGTGATTTAATATAATTGCCAACGTCGCGAAAACCTACAGGGTCACACACAAAGGACGAATTGATGAGAAATAGAGTAACTAAGGAACACCGTAAGGTACGGTGCACTTAAGTGGAATACGAAATATGGTAAGGTAACAAATACTTAAGTGATTTTGGCATATTATGAGATATGAGCCAAAATACACTTAAGTGGGCTTTTTAGCTTGAAGCTCACACAAGTGGTTCTATAAATAGAGCCCCTTGGGTAGAAGCATTGTCACTCTAATTGGAATTTCGTTTCCCTCTTTCTCTCACTCAAAGCCTTCATTCGTACCAGCTAGCACTGAGATTGAAGGAACCCGTTCGTGTGGACTGAGTAGAGACGTTGTCATCGTTCAACGTTCGTGATTGCTCCGTGGATTTGTATCCAAGGTTTTGATCGTTACAAGAGATCTGCACCAAAGGTTTGAATCGCCACAAGAGGTAACGATTCTATCACTGATCATGCCCATTCGTAAGGATCACTAAATGGAGAAATTTTTAAATTCCGCCGCGCCTTGGATGGCAATTCTCCTTCAAAAACCACTAAAGTGTGATAAAGTGATTAATATAAAAAATGAATAGTAGCTCCAACAAGCCACATTTCACACACAATAACAATGTTCACTCCTGGTTATCTACAAGATGTCCATGGTGGATAACATGAAGAAAATGGGTGAGAAACAACATTTAATAAGAACAGTGTAAAGAATACGAAGGTAGAGAAACATACAACATAACACGCATTCAATACACAATCAACATCACCATAATCACACACACACACACACACACATTCATTCACACACACTCACTCACACACGCACTCACACACATTCACACTCACACACACACACACACACACACTCACACACACACACACACACACACACACACACACACTCATACACATACACTCACACACACTCACACTCATACACACACACTCACACACACTCACACTCACACTCACACTCACACTCACACACACACACACACTCACACACTCACACACACTCACACTCACACACTCACACTCACTCGCACACACATACACACACACACACACAATGTGTGTGTGTGTGTAATGTGACTCATGACAGAATGTGACACTTATGCATATGGTACCATTATGGATAACACATGTTCATCTTGCTCCTGAATCAGCACACATCAAAACATATCACACAAATTCGCTACTAACACCTTTAATAACACTTCATTGATTCCCATTTGGTACTAGTTACTCGCTCCTGAATCCATATTATCATACCATAGCACACCAATTCGCTACCAACATCTTTAGTAACGCTTCACCGATTCCCATCTGAAATCAGCTACTCGCTCCTGAATTCACACCATAGGACCAGAGCACACCAAAACTGGACCAAAATCCATACCCCATGATGCATGATTTTCAACAATCTACAATATCACCAAAATTGTCACCATGTGTTTACCACAATTATGTACAACATCATTCTTAATACACAACAGTTGATTTATTCCATAATATATAATAAACAACACCAAAATACCTTAAAACATTGACTACGCCTGAACTACACCTCAATCCGAGCCCCGAAACTCAAGTTACGATAATTTGAGTCACAAACAGTAACTATTTATCCCTAACCTAATTTTTAATCTCTTAAAAATTATACTAAGGCCCAACTTAGGTCATAACTTTCACCACTCCCCTCATATTCTCTAATTTCCTATTTTTCCATCCAATTTTTTTTTCTCATTTATTTAGTTAATAAATCAAAATAACTATAATTCTAATTATTTTAATTATATTAATTATTCTAATTATTCTACAACCTAACAATGCTCTCACTACACCCCACTAATGTCCCAATTACACATACAATTCCACATAGATAATTAATTAAAATACACAACATACCAAATAATTAAATAAAAAATACTATTAATCTGATTTAATAAATTAATCAAATTTTGGGATGTTATAACTCCGGCATGGATGGATGGTATCACGGGCACTGGGTTGAGTGCGCTTCATGCTTCAAATGATTTTCTTTGATTGGACGGGGAGTCGAGGTTCTCTGCTTTGTATTTGCATGTCGATAGATAGTTAGATGGTTGGCTTCTCCGGTGATGTAGTTTAAGGACGACCGTTGGAATCTTAGGATCTCAGAGTTGCTTTGTTGGATGCCTCGATAAGGTGTTTCCCGATCATCAGGTTGAAAATTTTCGGCGCCTTCCTACTCTAGAGTGTATATCTACGTCAAGTGGTCGGTTGGTGGATGATGACCATCTAGTACACACCCCGACCAGGTGGTAGATTCCTCTAGGATCGCGGTAATGTTTGGACGTAGCCAACGTTACTTGAGAGACTTGCCTCCTTCACTTTTAATTGGGTCTTAAATTATTCTTCAGGTGTAGTCTTTCCTTTGGACTGGTATGGTGTCAGGCGTGGAATTCTAGTCTGACCCCGAGATTTGATCGTCAACTTACCCAAGTTGAGTGATGTCATGTGAGGAATATTATTTTTGTTCTTGGATGTTTGTGCTCTCTATTCAATGCCCCTGGGATGGCCTTTACAGATAGGACTAAACCAAACGATAAGGAGAACACTGGATTAGTCTCGGGGTAGGTCCGTCGACTGGTTGGAGATCCTCGGGAACCAATAGAAGGTGCCTTGGAAATTGATTCATGCCTAACATTAACTATGAACTTGTAGTATCTAGACGTCATTAGAAATGAACTTGTCATATCTCTAAGGTCACCCCAGTAAATAACCTGGTATCAGCGGAAAGCACGGGAAATGTAAGGTCAAATGGGTTGCAAATCTTCGACCCAACCTTCATGGAAGTTACCTTCAGACCTCGGTGCAACCCTAGATTTGGATCTCAAATCCTTCCTTTTTCTACTTTGTGAAGTTTCTAAGAGAATTGGAGATCTGGATTTTAGATGATCGTGGTTGAGATGATGAGCAGTTGAATCAGATGCAATTTCTCTTAGCATTCATCTTTGGACGCTCTTGATTTGGGCTCTCGAAAGGCTGCACATAATGAAACTAAAAAGAGATTGTGGATTTGTCAAAAGCATGGAAATTAGAAGTTGATTCTCTCTTGATTCGGTGACCTAAGAAGGTTACGAAGTGGATTGGTCGAAAGCATGCAATTTCTCTTTTATTTATATATATATATATATATATATATATATATATATATATATATATATATATATATATATATATATATATATATATATATATATATATATATCAAAGCAAGTTGGTGGGATAGATACTATTGATTTTACAATACGAGACCTTAAGAGTTATATTCTAACCAAAAGGATGCAACCACTAAAGTACGGTGAAGTGGGTGCATTACTGATGTATTTCCAACAAGAAAGTGAAAATCTATCATTCTTCTATGAATTTTAAATGGATTTTGGAGAGCAAATAACAAATATATTTTGGACGGATGCACAAATGATAAATGATTATGGGTAATTTGGTGAGGACGTCACTTTTTACACCACATACAAGACAAATAAGGATTATTGACCGTTGGGAATTTCCGTTGGACGTAATAATCATAGATAGACGGTCACCTTTGAGGCAACTTTACCATATAATAAACAACCCCTCCTTTTTAGTGGTTATTTGAAACTTTTCTTAAGGCAGTGGATGGAAACAATCCTAAAACAATTCTAACATATCAAGATGTTGCAATGGATAAGGATATTTCTTTAGTTATACAAGAAACATATCATGGGTTATACACTTGGCATGACAAAACACCCTAAGGCATGTGAACCATCTATATCAAAAGAGTCCACAATTCTCTTTGGATATTGAACCATCTATAAAATTACACGAAGAAAAATGAGAGTTTTTAAAAGCATGGAATTCTTTACTTGTTGGGCATAAGGTTTCAGAAGGATTGTGGTTGCATACAATATATGTCTCCAATGCTTTTTAAAATGACTAAACTTGTAAAGAAAATTTTTTATACGTCGGCAACAAAGATATGACTAAATCCTAGAGAATGAGAAGTGTGAAGTAGGAGGTCTATTTATTAGATGAAGCACTAACTTTGATAAAGAAATTATCACATTCGTTCTCTTTGCTAAAAGCATGAGTAATTTTGAACGGATCATTCTTACATAACATATTCTCATTTGTTTTAATCAGCAAAAAATATTTTTAAATATTTATGATACTTATTGGTGGGAAATTCAATAAAGTTGATACAATGAGAGAAGTCTGTATAGAAAACTATAAAAAGCATTAGAGATATTTCATATGATTATCAAACAACTTGCTCAAGGAGGACTCTCGATACAACTTTCATCAACATGTATGATAATGTAATAGAGATTGAGGGAGTTCCATTTGAGGGTGGTGGTGTTGGAATGTCAGAGTCTGTATAGCAAATTATAAAAAGCATTGGAGGGATTTCATATGATAATGTAACAGAGATTAAGGGAGTTTCATTTGAGGGTGATGTTACTGTGAATGTCAAAGATAACAGTAAGTTGGTTAATTTTTGTTGATGATATGTTAGAGGAGATGAAATCGCGAGAATTGATAAGTTTGATCTTTAAATTAGATGCATGACAAAAAAAAGTTAACAATATAACAAAGTTTAGACTTTTTGGCCTAGACACTCAGAAAGATGTCATATGAATACTAAGGGTGGGAGAATGTATATGTTGTTGGAGATGCATATAGGTTTTTCAAGAACCTCTACAAATGCAATTTGATATAGTAATAAAGAAATTTTCATATAAATTATGAAAAGGTATGGATATAAGGGGTTCTCTTGACAGAAGTGGTGCGACGGCTTGAAGAATGGAAAGATAACACAATATATAAATAAATTTATCCATTAATATGATATCATATAGTCAGATTCTCTACAATATCATGTTAAATATCAAAACAGATCGAATAGTTTACTTATAAATAAATCAAATTATTTTAGAATATTCATATTAAATAGACCTTAAAATAAGCTATCAAGCAATACAAGATTCAAATAAAAACATTGGCATAATATAGAAGAAGAATATTATAATTGTGGAATCACTTCCAACCTATAATTTTATCATTCTTTAGCACTGACTAATTCAATTGCTATCATTGTGACTAATAACTGTGCTGCTAAACATATATATTCCAAATTAATTTATGTTTGATGTGTTAGCATGTTTAAATAATTTTGTAGAACACTGTAATCATTCCCATTCATAGATTTACATTTCACCATAAATAAAGAAATCCAAAATTATTCATCAATTAATAACATGCAAGAGTACAATAATTAAGCTAAAATAAGATCAATAAAATTAAAGGCATTGATCCACCAGTGACATTATCATTAAAGATTTCAGTGGTATCACCTTGACAAACATGGGCCCTCTAAAAGACTTATCATCATTCATAACATTTTGTTTAGAATAAAAAGATAACCTTATGGTAGAAGATGAAATTTAAGCCTTTGTTCCAATTTATGAAGTTATTTCCTCAATTCTCCAACTTTGTCAGAAGTGTTCATTTCAACAGCTACTTTCTTTGTTCCACTTTTAGGCAAAACCATCAGCTTCAACTTCTTTGATTCTCCTCCTCCTCCGCCCCTACCACCAACCAACATTGGTGTCTCCGATACTTGTGGCTTAAAACTCACCTCAATTCTCTTCTTTGAAACATCACAATGGCATAAGAATTGGTTATCAATGGCACATTATTTTGATCAATGTTGTGAATTTTTTCTTTAGGCTTTAAAGTGGTATCGCTTTTGTCGATTTTGATAGGAATGTGAGATTTTGACAAAGGAGTTTTGATATTGAGGTGAAATTTGTTATCATAATCTATTGGTAGTTCAGGATTACTAGAATTTACGGCGGAAACCATAAGATGAATGCGAGAGTTTTGATAAATCGCACACTTCCTATGTCGCCGTCGAAGAATCTGGCCATCGAAAATTAGGGTTTGTTTAGAGACAGGAATTCCTTGGTATTTTTTAACTTTTTCTTTGATTTCCAAAACAGTGTCGAAGAAACCTACTTCAATTGAGAATGGTTTTCCTCTCTGCACTTCAAAGATTACATCCATTTTATATGACTACAACTCACTTCAGTGATAGAACTGAGAATATTTATTGCGAGAGAGAAGGGTGTTATTAATATGCGAGAATTGAATGAATGTATACTCTAACATGTGCAAAATAAATTCTATGAAATGTATCACTTTTAATATAAATATAAGGGTCAATTCCCAAGGTCAAATGAAGTGAATCGAATAAATTGACTAATTAACTCTTGACTAAGCACATTAAACAACTTATGACAAAACAATAGAAAATATAGCTATAGGGATGAGGAAAACAAGCATGAGATGACTAGAATATTCTTTTACTCTTTAGCTTAAAATAAAGTAATTAAAAAAAAAAATCTATTGATTTCAAAATTTTACGATAAAATTGGGGGAAATTGAGTTAATATTTTAGATATCAAATAAGTGTCACAAGCCGTATCAAACACTTACATCGCTTTAATTATAACTAGCGTCCAAACAAGCACTCTGTATATATTTGTCTATTTTTTTATTGCACAAACGCATTAAAATAAGGATATATAATTTTGATTTAAATTTAAATTATTTTATATAATCAATTTTGTGATATGCACTCTTATCTATTTTCTTTTACACTTTAATGATTGTCTCTTTTCTTTTTTGAACGTAATCTCTCTAAAATGTGGATAGTTATTGTTCTTGTGAATTTTAATAAATAAATATAGAATTAGTAAAAGGGTAATTTTAAAAGAAAAATTAGTCAGCCTAAATATTCATATGTTATTATAGATTTTTTATAATAAAATTAAGTATGAGAAATACAAACTATAAATGTTTTTATGTCATATCACAATAAAAGAAAAATTGAGACATGGAAAGAAGATAAAATAAAAACCTCGTGATATTGGATTTGCAATTGTAAAAGAGATAAATAAATAATTTTTGATTTCTCTCACATCTTATCAATGTTCCATGTATTTGTTTCTTTTAACGTGTATCTCATCATTCTTTCATTTCATGCTGTTACTTATAAATAGTGGTGGTAAATTAATGTGGTGTAGGAAGTTAAATCTAATGGATAAATAGCTGTAACCAATGATAAATTTAAAATTAAGTCAAAAAATAAAAGATAACTTTGGAAAAAAAAAGGATATGACCAAAAAGAATTATTCCCTTTATCTATCAGTATAGATAATAAAAAAACAAAAAAGATTATAATTTATAATTATTATAGAAATAGATATAGACTTTAAGAATAATAGTTGAAAACACATGATTGTGAAAAATTAGAAAGAAAATCAACAAATTGAAAAAGAAAAAAAAATTATAGACCAACGAGTACAATTAATCACAATTAAAATAAATAAAAAACATTTGTGGAAAAGAATAAGGTGTGTAGTGTTATAATACAATTTTTTTTGGCAAAATCATATATATATATATATATATATATATATATATATATATATATATATATATATATATATATATATATATATATATATATATATATAACTCTTCCCCAAATAATTAAAGGTGTGTATTTTGGTAACGCATTGTTTAGTGTTATAGATGACTACAAAATTCAAAACAATTGGATATACATAAAACGTTATTTAAGATTATAATAATTGCTCCACCACGAGAAATTTTTACAAAAATAATCCATTTTTTAGAAAAATTCTCAAAATATCCTTGGTTTCAAAAAAATTCCCCTAAAACTTGAATTGGAGACTCCTCCTAAAACTTGAATGGAGGCGCCAATCCAATTGGCGCCCCTGTGTAGGATTTAAGATGAGGCGTCAATTCAATTGGAGACTCCTCCTAAAATGCAATTTTTGTGTTATAAATAGATGCGTTGTGTGAGTAATTGTTCCACATCTCATATAATCATTTGGCAATCATGTTTGGTGTTCCTCGCCGATACGGAAAGGTGATTTATGCGAGAGACAAACCTCAGATGCTGATGCTGTTCTGGAACATCACTACGTTCGATCAACTGAAGAGGGAGCTGGTTCGTTGGTTAGATGGGAAAATACCAGAAGGGAAAAAAATTAGAAGTATTGAGAGACTTGACAGTATCTTTGGTTGGGTGCGAATGAAGACTGATAAGGATGTTAGGGAAATGATGTTCGGCCGAGACGACATCAATTTGATTGTTGTTATCGGTTAGAAATATTTCTGTTTTCAGATAGCTTATTTTGTACCGATGTTTGTTGTGAACCTCGTTGTAACAAAAACTTAATGATATATAATGATTGAAGGTTACAGAAATACAATGTTACAAAAAGCTTAAGACCTAGATGATGCTCCTCGATTGGGACAGTTGTTCTTGTTATGTCCTGGTTGACGATAGATACTACATAATCTTATCATTTTATCTGTGGAATCCATCTCTGTTCTGATACGTGTGCTGTTTGGCCTTCCTTTTTTCTTTCTACGCATCTCGTCATTGTGCCAAACAATATCACCTTCATATGGAGGCCAGTAATCCTCCATTGGTAGTACTGAGAAGCTTTGATTATATACATTCATGACGGTGTCGGCCTTGTACACATCAGATAAATGGCTGTAAGCATCTTGACGAGTATAAGCGCATGCTGCAATGACATGGGAGCAAGGTATGCGGAAGACCTGGAATTTTCCACAATCGCACCAACTTCTGTTTAGTCTAACAGCGTAGGATAAATTTGGTCTCCCCTCGTTGTGGTCCATTGTTTCCTGGACGCTGAAATTTTGCCTATGACGGTCAAAGACTGTTATAGCGTGTGTGCTAGCTTTGATGCTCTCCTCTTTCATGACCTTCATGCAACACTCACTGAATACTTGCCCGAACATTAACACCGCACTCCATCTTTCAGTTCATCGCCGAGGATATGTACTTGTACGACCCACGCCAGATGACTTACACATCTGAAACCTCAACATCAACCCCCCAACAACAGTGTCAGACCGGATACACATAACCCCTTGCCCGTCAAACGTTCCGTTCAACCAACACACAAACATACAACCAAAACATTCCATACACCCAACCCCAATACCAAGAGCATACCCCATACCACCACCAACAAATTGACCATCAACCTGAGACTCAACATTGCTTCGCACTCACCCAATCACCCTACCAAAGTCGCCTAAGGCAGAACACTCAACGATCATTCAACACCAACCGCCCCTCCTCCTACCGTAGCCAAGAAGCCTAAACCTCACAAAACCAAAACATCCAACAACCTTATCTCTACCAAACACCCCAACAACCTTTCCAACCTTTCCTCGACGCATCGTTCACACCCATGTCTCCCTTCAACCGTCCCGGTCGCCCATCAATGAGTCAACCACATCCCAACTTCTCTAGCATGGGTCATGAGCTCAACTACGGCGGTACACCATCGATGCATACTGAAGACTAAGTCGACTTGTCTGACTACCTCAACAGACCTTCTCCTGTAGTTGGTAGTGACGCTTCTGGCCCCTCAGATTGCTCAAACACCGGTACCGAATTGTCAACGTGGGTTAGGGCCACGGGTTAGGGTAGCTAGAGGATGTGGGACCGGAGGTCGGTTAGGTGATCCCGATCATTACCATTAGGTTTCTTTGTGTAAACGGAAAATTTTATTAATATCAAGTGGTCATATATCAAATTTATCTATCACGTATACCATTTACCCAAAAAAATTGCATTTTAGGAGGAGTCTCCAATTGAATTGGCGTCTCTTCTTAAACCCTACACAGGGGCGCCAATTGGATTGGCTAGGGCACCTGCCCTAGCCAATCCAATTGGCGCCTCCATTCAATTTTTAAGAGGAGTCTCCAATTCAATTGGCGACTCCTCCTAAAAGTGGGGTAGTTTGAGAATTTTTTTGAAATCAGAGGTATTTTAGGAATTTTCTTGAAAAAGTGGGTTATTTTCGTAAAAAATTCCCACCACGAAATTTATTTACCAGTAATTTTAATAGTAGTAAATGCCTAATTACTTAAATTTATTTTGATCAATTTACTGGATGAGTATGAGTATAATGTCTGACTCAACAATCATATCTATTCACATTCTACTAACATCATTGGTAGAACACTTTGTATGCTGCCCTCAAAAAGCACAAAAACAATATAAGCAAACATGATAAAAGAAGTACAACACCAATCTATGTAAATGTAAATTGCATTCATGATAATCAAATAATCAGAGTGTTATCCTTTACTCTCAAGAATTATAAAATATAGTAAAAATGGATGAGAAGTAATAAATATAATTATAGTCATAGATATCATTGGAATATAGCAACTAACAACTACCTTCTATTACTTTTCCTATTTTTTTTTCATTTTTTTTTACTGTATGAGTTAAAAATATAAGTATTATGATGATCATTTTGCTATAGATATGAAAATGAGAGTTAATGGGACAACATCATTATATTTTTCACCTATATTATTGTTTTTTTTTTTATCTTTCTTACCGTGAATCTTTATCATGTCGCTCAATATATTTTATTCAGAAAGAACAAAAAAAAATGTAACTTCAATGCGATCTTAGCAATATTGATTCAATGTCGGGTTGTATCTCGTTTTTATTTTTTATCTAGTTTTTTGTGATTTTAATGTGTTTTTATACGTTTTTATTTTTTATCTAGTTTTGTGATTTTAATGTGTTTTTATAAGTAACTGCTATATCAGTTATGTAAAAGTTAAGTGTGGCAGTTTGTTTAATTCTTTCATTAACCATGGACAAAACTTAGTGGATGAAAAGAATATCGTAACTACACGTCTAAATTTTATATGAATTGTTGCAAGAACATATTGATCATTGATATTAGAAGTAATTCATATTTATTAGTTGTACTATTTTCTTAGCCCCTAAGTTTGTTAGAGGGTATTTTAGTATTTTATCCTATTCTAGTAACCCTAGTTTTATCTTATAAATAGGGTGGCAATCATTGTAACTTTTATCATGTTTTTGTAGTCGTCATTCTCTTAATAGAATATTTCCGTTCATCATTTATTCTACCTTTGCACCAACAATTGGTATCTAGAGCTCCGGTTCGGATTCATTGGGAAACACGGGAAACACGAGTGAACGTGAGGTCTTGTGTGTTTGATTTTGATTCTTAGATTCGTGTTGAATCTTGAACAAAATCTTATCAGAATTTTAATTCTGTGGGTTGGGAAACACTGTGAGAAATCTGAGTGTACTGTGCAAGGTAGAAAGATGAACGGAAACGGCAACATGAACACCAAACTTCCAGTATTTGACGGTAAAAACTGGAATTCTTGGATGATCCAAATGCGTGTACTGTTCGGTGCTCAAGATGTTCTAGATCTTGTCACTGATGGTTATGTTCCGGTAGCAGCAGATGCGACAGATGAACAGAAAAACGCGCAGAAGGAAGTAAGGAAGAAGGATCAGAAAACATTGTTCTTCATTCATCAATGTGTTGATGTAAATGTGTTTGAAAAGATTGCAGATTCAACGACAGCAAAGACTGCGTGGGACACACTGGTTAGATGTTATGGTGGTGATGCATCAGTGAAGAAGGTGAAGCTTCAGTCCTTGAGAAAGCAATATGAGAATCTCAACATGAAGAATAATGAGAAAGTTTCTGAATACATCTCCAGAGTGATTCTGATCACTAATGAGATGAAAGCGTGTGGAGAAACTCTTTCTGAAGAAACAATCATGGAGAAGGTATTGAGATCCCTTACCTCTCAATTTGATTATATTGTGGTAGCAATAGAACATTCTAAAGATCTGAGCACCATGAGAATTGAAGAGCTGGAGAGCAGTCTAGAAGCGCAAGAGTTGCGTTTGACTGAGAGAACTTCTGAAAGGGAAGTAGAGCAGCAGGCTCTGAAAGCAACTTCTGATAGGAGGTATCAGAAGCAGTCAGAAGCCAGGAGAAGATCTGATGGTGGTCAGAAGTCAGAAAGCTCAACCTCTGATAGACAAAAGAATGCTCAGAAGGGAAAAGAGAAGTATGAGAAGAAGAAAATCCAATGTTACTGTTGTAAGAAGTTTGGTCACTTTGCTAGAGACTGTTGGTCAAACAAGGAGAGAAAATCAGAAGAAGCAAATATAGCCAGAAGTTCTGATGACGAATCTGTGCTATTGATGGCCTCTGAATCTGATGATATGGATCTGATAGACTGGTGGTATATGTACACTGGCTGTTCAAATCATCTTACTGGAAACAAGAAATGGCTGGTTGACTTTGACTCTGAAAAGAGGACAAAGATCAGATGTGCTGATGACAAATATCTTAATGCAGAAGGTATGGGAAATGTCAGAGTGAGTCTGAACAATGGGAAAACAACATTGATTCAGAACGTGTGGTATGTACCTGGCATCAGAAGCAATCTGATGAGTGTGGGACAATTAATTGAGAAAGGTTTTTCAGTTACCATGAAGGACAATCTTCTGAAGCTGTATGACTGCAATCAGAAGTTAATTATGTTGTCAAAACAGGGAAGGAATAGAACATTCAAGGTGAATGTCAGAACTACAGACTCAAAATGTCTTAGTGCAACAAGTGCTGAGAAGGAGAGTGAGTTGTGGCACAGAAGATTTGGTCATTTGAATTTCAGAAGCTTAAAACATCTGAATTCAAAGAAGTTGGTACATGGAATTCCTGCAATTAAGAAGCCTGAAAAGTCATGCAAAGTTTGCATGGAAGGAAAACAACCACGATTGCCATTTGCGTCAGAAACTGCTCCAAGAGCAAAACATGCCTTGGGAGTTGTACATTCTGATGTGTGTGGTCCATTTCCAGTAGCATCGATTGGAGGGAATAAATACTTTGTGTTATTTGTTGATGAATTCACAAGAATGACATGGGTATCCCTTATTAAGTTTAAACACGAGGTGTTTGATGAATTCAAGAAGTTCAGAATGAAGGTTGAGAATCAGAGTGGTCAGAAGTTGAAGATTCTTAGAACTGACGGTGGAGGTGAGTATAACTCCAAAGAGTTCCAGAAGTTCTGTGAGGAGAATGGAATTGAGCATGAGGTTACTGCTCCTTATACCCCTCAACACAATGGTCTTGCTGAAAGAAGAAACCGCACTTTGCTTGATATGGTGAGAAGCATGCTAAAGGAGAAGAAGCTTCCTCAGAAGCTCTGGGGAGAAGCTGTTGCCACTGCAACGTATGTACTCAATCGATGTCCTACGAAGAAGTTGAAGGAAATAGTTCCAATACAGAAGTGGATTGGAGATAAGCAAAGTGTTAGTCATCTGAAGGTATTTGGTTCTGTTTGCTATAAACATGTTCCAGAAGCCAGAAGACAGAAGTTGGATGATAGAAGCAAAGTGATGATTCTGATAGGGTACCACAGTACAGGTGCATACAAGCTCTATTGTCCAGAAACCAACAAAATTGAATTCAGCAGAGATGTGATTGTGAAGGAATCAAAATTTTGGAATTGGGATAAGTCTCAATCTGATTCTGATGTTAGAACTTCTGAAGAAAGGTCAGAGTTAAGAATTTCTGAAGTTGGAGTAAACTCTGACGTTGATTCTGATTCTGATAGTGATTCTGACTCTAGAGAAGACTCAGAAGATGAAGGTGACTCTGATGACCCAGACTCTGATGGTAATCCAGATTCTGGTGGCAATTCAGACTCTGGAAATATGCCAGCCCCTGAAGATGGTCAAAGCTCTGAAGGAAGTCAACCATCTGAAGCTAGAAACTCTGAAGCTCAAGACTCTGAACAAGTTCAGAGACCACAAAGAATCAGAAACATCCCCAGAAGATATGCAAAATTTGACATGCTGCAAGACACTAAAGTAGACTCTGAAGGAGAAGTTATTCAGTGTGCCATGTTAGTAGACTCTGAACCCATGAGTACAAAAGAGGCTCTTAAGCAGAAGCTCTGGCTGAAGGCCATGAAAGAAGAACTTGATGCTATAGAGAGAAACAAGACTTGGAAGCTGACAGAACTTCCAAAAGACAAGAAAGCCATCAGCGTCAGATGGGTTTTTAAGCAGAAGTTAAAGCCAGATGGTTCAATTGGCAAACATAAAGCAAGGTTGGTAGCCAGAGGATTTCTACAGAAACCTGGGCTGGATTACTCTGAAGTGTTTGCACCTGTAGCAAGACATGAAACAATCAGAATAGTGATTGCAATAGCTGCTAACAAGAATTGGCCTCTGATGCATTTAGATGTAAAATCTGCATTTCTGAACGGTCCATTAGAAGAAGAAGTTTATGTGTCACAACCTCCTGGATTTGTGAAAAAGAATCAGGAAGGGATGGTGTACAGATTATACAAAGCTCTATATGGATTGAAACAAGCGTCCAGAGCTTGGAATCAGAAGATTGATTCATTTTTCAAGAAGCAAGGCTTTCAGAAATGTAAGATGGAGTACGGTGTCTATGTTCAGCATACTTCTGAAGGAAATATGACTCTGGTATGTTTATATGTTGATGATATACTACTGACTGGAAGTTCTGAACAGGAGATAGCCAAGTTCAAGAAAGTTCTAATGAATGAATTCGAAATGACTGATCTAGGCAAAATGACATACTTTCTAGGGATGGAGTTCAGATACTCTGAGAAAGGTATTATTTTGCATCAGCTCAAGTATGAATTAGAACTTCTGAAGAGATTTAATCTGAAGAATTGTAAGATTGCTGTCACACCTTCTGATACAAATAAGAAACTGGATTCTGACTCTGATGGAAAGGATGTGGACGCTACAACCTTCAAACAGTTGGTTGGTTCTCTGAGGTACTTGTGCAATACCAGACCTGATATTTGCTATTCAGTTGGGATGGTTAGTAGGTTCATGAGTAAACCTAAGTGGTCCCATTACCAAGCTGCTGTCAGGATTCTGAGGTATATCAAGGGAACTCTTAAGTATGGAGTATTATTTCCTTCTGGAAGAAAGGATGAGTCAGAACTTCTGAGTTATTCAGATTTTGATTGGTGTGGAGACAGAGTTGACAGAAGAAGTACGTCTGGGTACTTATTCAAATTTCTGGGAGGTCCCATTTCTTGGTGTTCCAAGAAGCAACCTGTTGTGGCGTTGTCAACTTGTGAAGCTGAATACATTGCAGGTGCTGTTACTGCATGTCAAGCTGTGTGGATTCTAAATCTATTGCAGGATCTGAAGATTAAAGTAAACAAACCTCTGAAGCTGATGATTGACAACAAGTCTGCAATCAATCTTGCCAGAAACCCAGTGTTGCATGGGAGAAGCAAGCACATTGAGACCAAGTATCATTTTCTGAGACATCAAGTTCAGAGGGGAGTGTTAGAAGTTGTACACTGCAGCACTCAAAAACAGTTGGCAGATGTTCTGACGAAAGCTATCAAGACTGATCAATTTCTCAGATTAAGGGATGGAATTGGTGTTACAAGTTTTGATGGAATATGAATTAAGGGATGGTATTAGAAGTAATTCATATTTATTAGTTGTACTATTTTCTTAGCCCCTAAGTTTGTTAGAGGGTATTTTAGTATTTTATCCTATTCTAGTAACCCTAGTTTTAGCTTATAAATAGGGTGGCAATCATTGTAACTTTTATCATGTTTTTGTAGCCGTCATTCTCTTAATAGAATATTTCCGTTCATCATTTATTCTACCTTTGCACCAACAATTGATACATCATTGTGTGTCAATGACCAAATTATACAAGGAACTTGTAAGTTATTTGCACAACTATCTCCCTCTCTAAAAATATGAGAAAAATTTATGGATTGAAGGAGAAGAATTATTCTATCGGTTATTTATCATTTAAGGATAAATGTTTGAGCTATCAAAGACCATAATTACAATCATAAAATCACTTCCAGTCTATAACTTCGCCATCCTTAAGCACTAGCTAATTCAATAGCTATCAACACGACTGAAATTTGAGTTGGCAAATCATAATTATAGTAGATATTGGAAGCAAAAAGTAGTTAGAGTCTCTAGAAATAGCATCACGCAATCTTTGAAATAGCATCACATAATCTTAAAAAACATATTTGTGAGGTTTTGGAAGAGAGTGCTTTTAACAATTATTACATTTATATTTTGATACATATTTAGTGATATAATTAGCACAATAGTTATGCAAATAAGTATATTCAATACAACGATTATAATAAATAACTGTTTTAGTGAATAAAAATATACATTGCAGGAAGAAACATAAGCGTCGTTCGTGGGAAAAAAAATTAAAATTTCAATCAATTTATCAAATTTTGGAAAATATCAAACCAAGTAAGAAGACTTGTAAATATATGTGTTTGTAAGTATGAAGTTGATGATTTTGTTGATAACCTTCTTAGCATTTTGATGACGACTATACCAATGACTAATGAAGTTGGTGGTAATAACATTATAACTCTTTGATGACAGTGATTAACATGAACACATCTCAAACATCATTAAATAGGAGATTCAAGGTTACATTGAAGTGCTTATATGATCGGTGTATCTAAAAAAAAGAACTTGAAAGCCTTTGAGTTGTGAAAGAGAAGAAGTGTGAAAGCTCGTATGATCGTGTATGTCTGTCACCAGAGCCTTCTGGAACTATGAAAGTAACTCCTAAAACACACACGCACGCGCGCGCACACACACATTGAATTTAAATAAAATTCCTTCAAATGATGTATGTCTCAAGGATGAATCTTGACTATAGCACAGGAGAACAACTCACATCTGTAAGACCCCAATTTTGGTCCTAAGATCCCTCATGGCCCATAACATATCATATCATAGCCTCAAGGATCATTGCATACCCTAGCTTCCCTTCTAGTGGGTGGGATACCTTGTGAGTGTGTTTCTTGATCACCAAGCATGTATTGCATTTGTATATCATTGCTTTTCATATGTTTGCGAACCAAAAGTACAAAAATATTGTCATTTAACCATGTTGCTTGCAGATGAAGCTGACTAAGTCAACACAGTCAAATCAGGCATTGAGCAATTGATGGTGACCATTCTTGAAGAATTTGGACACCATGATCATTCATTAAGAGTTCATATAACTTGTGATATCATTTGGAACCAAGATCCCATGTGAAAGAGGCTTGGAATTCATCAGAATTTGGCCCAGCCAACCAAAAGTCAACAAAAGTCAATTGTGGTCAACTGTGGATTTAATCAGTGATTTGATGATTGGAATGGGTTAAAAAGACCTCATTCATGTCTATATAAACTTCATTTGGCATTTCAAAGGCCAAGGTTGAAGGAACTGAAGTCAGACAGACAGTTTCCCGAAATGGCAAGTGAACCTGTATTTTCAGCTGCCCAAAATGGAAAGTTTCTCCCCTCAAGACAACTTCATCATACAAGCTTCAAATCAAAATTTGTCCAACATGAAAGTTGAAGATCTTGATCTCACCTTTCCAAAAAGTCCAAGAACTCAAAAATCCAATGTGTGGTTTGCAAGATATGATCAGATGAATTTCAAAAAAGACCCGTAATCGGGAGGGCATAACTACCACATGGATTATCCAAATCGCAAGTTCTTTATATGCACAAACTCCATTTAATGTGTACTTCAAAGTTGCATAATTGGATTTCGTGGAAAAGGCTCAATGCAAAAAGCCATTTTTGAAGTGAATTATTTAGGAAGAGGGGCAAAATCGTCCAAAAAGAGAAATATGAAGAATTGGAAAATATTGCCTATGCAACTAGCTTCCAAATGCTGTTTGTGATGGTTTCCAATTGAAAAATTCTGCAGAATTTGCTTCTAAGTATCAAAGGCACAAAAAGCCAATTCACACATAAACCATTTTCCCACTAATTCATTTTGCTTAATTATATTTAAACCTGGATTAGTGCTTGATATAGATACAAAAAAAAAATCCTAACAAAAATTAACTAATCACTCTCTCACAATCACAATCACAACTTCACATTTATTCTGCACAATCTAACAGAAAATAACAGAAAAAATTCTCCCAAAAATCCTCTCCTTTCTCTAAAAAAAAGTTTCATCACACTCTTGCTCAAATTCATCAAGATCTTGTGAATATTGGTGGAAATTTTCTGTTGATTTCAATTTTGCAGGTGTTGATGAAGTTCTGTTGATGAAGAACAAAGGGAATTGGTGATCGATTCGTGCCGTTGCGAAAACCTGCTCTATTCCATAACAGGGGACGAAAGCGAGTAACTCGAGATTGCTGGAGCTGCAAGAACGACATCGATAGCCTCCTGAAGCGATTGGCTGCATCTGTTTCACATCATCGAGCGTTGGAAGTCACCGAATCCGTCACTGCTCATCAAGAAAAGGTTGGATTTCGCATCGCATAATAGCTTCAATCGAGTTAGGGATTGTGTAGTACGTAGCTCATAGATTACGTGTCCATTTGTGATTTGTAATTTCGTTAAAGATTGAGGGAGAAATTCATGATTTAGGTTTTGTCGCCTTTTTTCTTTTCCTTCGACTCGAGCTGTGTGTTGATTGATTGATGAAATTGATTATGTATTTGCATTCCTGAGGAGAAACCGGTTCGACCGGTATGTGGTTCGTGAATTTCCATGGCCGTTTGTGCGTAACCGAGATTTCCAGCGAAGAACACCGGTGAAGACGATGAACTTCATAGCCTTTTTCTGGAAAATTTCGCTCATTGATCTTCATGACCGCGTTTGCACTTTCGTTTCCGTGTTTGTGGCGCAGATTCAATCTCGACCGTCCATCCAATCTAACTGAAACGGCAGCGTTTAGGCCTTGGCTTAAGTATTTACCATCTGTGCCATTATCATTCAATTAACTTAATAAATCCAAATAAATCTTAAATAAATATTAAATAAATATTGAAAACCTTAAAAAATCATATGTTACTCAATTTTAATCCAAAAAATTCAAGGATTTTTTTGTTGATCTTTATATCTTCTCTACTATTTTATAAGTATAAAAATTAAAATTGTTGCTTGGAAAAAATATTAATTGACATAGAGATACTTTTAATGTGTACATATTTCACATGAGTTACCATTTTAATTATAGAAACCACATGCTATATCCAAATTAATTGAAAATTGAGACATTGATTCTTGACATCCTTCTGGATTTTTTGACATAGGTTTCATAATTTTTGAGCCTATGGTTTATTATATATGATTTATTGAAATTGGATATGAAAAAATGTGACATAGTTTGATAGGCTATACTCCCCTAATTGTTTGCTATGCTTCCCATTGGCCAATGGCCTTGAATTTTTGCATGAAGCTTGTTTAATATGTTAACATCCCCTGTGAATTTTTGTGGATTTTTACAATCCATTTTCGATTTGATTCATATTTTTCCTTGCTGCCTACCATTTTTTGAACCTAGCTAGTGACACATTCTTATTCATGTTGCCATATTCTCATGCCTTGTCCAATGACCATGAAATTTGGTAGGATAGTTCCTAACACATTAATGTAGCATTTGGCTTTGGTCCTACTGATTTATAATGCACCATTACTGTTTACCATTAGATTGAAGTTGATGCATAATTGTAGGCTTCATTTGATGTTGTTTTTGCATGCCTTGTCATGTTTAATTAATTCCTATTGATCTACTAGTCCAAATGACTTGAAAATTAACATGTGGCTTGCTGAATGTCTTCTGGTTAGAACATAATTTTTGTGGATTTTTTGATGCCATTTTGGCATTTATTTGAATGTGATCTTGCTGGTTGTTTGTATGAGACTCCACATTGCATCTTTTGCCTTCCATGTTGCATAAATAGAGATAGGAGCATAGTTTGAATATGGGGCCAATTGGGATCCCTTTGTTATTGATATTACTTGAATTTGATCATGAATTGGCTGCTGTTTTAGGATTTTTCCATCTCTTTGACCCTAGGCTAGTCCTAGTGGTCATGTTACTTACATTTGAAGTGAATTGTGCCTTTTCAGGTTAAGGAGTTAATGATTAAGGAATTTGCTCCACATTATGGATTGTGTTACTTGACACATATGACTAATGTATTTGTTTTGTAGGATGTTTGGTTCATGTGAGCCTTGTGCTATGCACATCATTATTTGTATAATTGTACTTTGTTAATTGATTCTTATGTTATTATCTGTTTATGAATGGGATGCTGATTTTATTGGATTGTTTCCAGGTACCCTTTAGTCGCTCAGTTCTCTTAAGAACTTGCTTTGCTTTGCTTAAATAGCAACTTGCATTGAGGTATAGAACCTTCTTCTTCATGTAGTCTGGAGACCCGGCCTGTTATGTGGCCGGGCAAATTGTCTGAAGTCCTCCTTAAGAGGCATTGATTGTGTATGTTTATGTTTGTCCCAAGCAGGAAAAGTCCTCATTTGAGGCAATTGGTGGAAGGTAGAGATAAGTAGCCTATCTCCCACTATTCAGTGAGTCTTCTCCTTGCTCCCATTACATGGTTGTAGCATTGAGATCCAAACCCAAGATCTATCGAGTCTAATCGGGGAAAGAGTTCCATCTTTCTGAACTCCCCCACATTCTTATATTTACATGCTCTCTCGGACATGAGATAGAAGCAATGAGGCACACCCCTCATATCCTTTCATCTGCTTCACCTGAGCCCCTCAATGGCCAGGTTAAGAGCGACACTTACCTCTTACAGTGGACTTTCATAGTCAAACCCTTTTGCTTGAGCCTCATGAATGGTTATAGCGTGTGCTACTTGAATTTATGTGATTGATTACTTGATTCATTTATACATGATTATTTGATGGCCATTGTGAATTTACTATCATTGATCGCCGTTGTGCATTTATCATCTTTGTTTGCCATTAGTGCATGATCATTTCTTTGTCCTTGTGACATTGATGTTTTCCCATTGAGGAACCAGTTATAAGTCCCTGTGAGTTGGCATCTGTTCCCATGACATGGAAGAGATAGAGTGTAAGACCTCACTGGTCACTCATATCTTCTTTGCTCTTTGTTTGAGCATTGTTGTTGTATGTGAGGATTCATTGTAAGTCCCTGTGATGTGGCATTTGTATTCCTAGGATCATACTGTGGAGGTTAACATAAGTCCAGATAGATTGGCAGTTGATTTCCCTGTTTTGTTTTTTTGTTTTGTTCTGATGGAGATTAGTGTAAGTCCATAGAGTGGCTTCTGATATCCTTACTTGTTTTAGGAGACAGGTATAAGACCATTGAGTGGCATCCAGTATCCGCCTTTATTTACTTTCATCTGTTACCATGTTCATTGCTCATTTATAGCCTATTCCTAAGGACCCACTTGAATCATCTCCTATATGATTTCAAGAGGTGGACCCTTCTAAGAAGTTTTACATTACATTATTCCATCATTCACCCCATTGTGTCCTACCTTTTCACACATGTTTTAAAACTTGAAATAAGTGTTGTGCAAACATTCTCACCTTCTTTCTAAATTAGAAACTTGGACCATAAGTCCATGATTTTCCAAACTCCATTTTTGTAAATACTTCATTTTGAATTGACTTTAATCATACTTTGACCTTTTTGTAAATAATCCAAATAACTTCACCCATTCAAATGATTTTGTGGCTTTGTCCATGTTTGTTAAGCTTTCATACATTAGCTATAGGTTTGATTTACCCTAGTTGGTTGATATTAATCTCACCTATTTGTCCTTAGTAGATGAATTGTAAGCCTTCCTTGCCTATTATAGGGTTAACCCCTCTCTGGCAAGTTGAAGCCTTTCTCACATGGTGGACTAGTTGTTATATAAGGTTGAGTTTTCTCCCATGGGCAACGTAAGACCTTAGAGCTCGTGTTTTAAAATTGAACTCACAAATGTTTTGAAAATTTTTAGCCGAACTACGGCGTTTTGATCCTTACCTTTGATGGAAGGTACGTAGGCAACGGGTTCATCCGTTCGAACACAAAAATAACTAATTTGTACATTCTTTCCTCACCATCCCAATCGTGTTTGCACAATGCTTATGTCATAACAAAATAATAATTTTCAAACAACAAAGTGTGAAAAGGGCTCCCTAGGAGTACCTAGGACGCATTGGGTGCCTAACACCTTCCCTTTGCGTAATTTACCCCTTACCCCGATCTCTGATCTTTTTATTAGTTTTCTACGTGTAAAACTTCTTAGGTTTTTGTTCGCTTTTTAACCAATCCTTAGGATAAATAAAAGTGCGGTGGCGACTCTATGTTTATTGTATGCTTTGCTTATGATTTAATCAATAAATCATATAGTAACGAATACACCGCTACAGAAAAGTGGCGACTCTGCTGGGGAACACATCACCCATTCCTGGTGGTACTGCCTACTTTTCACCATTGTTGTGTGATATATTATTATTGTTATTTGACATATTTTTGTACAATTTGGGATAACTGTATTGATTGTAATGTTTGAATTGCTTGATATACAAATGCTGTTTGCTTTGGTGATCTCTGTGAGATGAGTTCTATACCCGAACTCGAGTGCACTATAGGATAGGAGAATGGCGTAGTCTTGTCGACTGGTGTGGAGTAGTCCTTAGCCAGTTGACTTGCGAGTCCATTCACTTGGTGGAGGTCATGTTGGATTAATAATGTCACACAAGTTATTTGTGGTTAGGCATTATTCTTTCAATCATGTGCCTTAGAAGCCAAGGACCTTAGTTTACCAAACCCATCTTGGCCTATTTTTAGGACGTAGTGCGGAGGTCGTTCAGATGTAAGTTCTGATGCGATTGTCACGCGATACTACACTCATAAGAGTTTCTCTTGAGAATATTCTTGGAATACGAGTATTCGTTCCTCCGATAATATTCGAAAGATGGAACGATGATTATGGGAACCTCTGATAGAACATGTCTGGCAGGTTTAAACCCTAGTACACTCCCTTTGGGTGGTTCTTAACCAAGACTCCATGCTCGTGACTCTCAGCAAACCCGTGATTCATGGTTGAGTCGTTCAAACATCGTTAATATCAATGGATCCCGGATCAGGTGTAAAACCTAAAATCCACCAAAGCGGCTGGTTGATATTAGGGATGTTGAGCCGGTTCATGTACCGTTAATATCAATGGAACTTGGGTGTCGATAAGGTGAAAACCTAAATCCACCAAAATGGATGATTGATATTAGGGATACAATGAGCTTTCCCACGACCTTTGTTTGGTGTGCTTTGCTTGATCCTTGAGTGTGATTGTTGCATTCATACATTCATGCATTCATCCGCATTCATATCATCAGATAAAAAGAAAATTTTCAAGGAACTCAAAGGAGTTTATTTGCAAAAAAATTCAAAACATGAAAAAACCGGGAAAATTTTTTCACCTGATGTATCTGATGAGATATCCTCATATACAATCAAAATGTCAATATTTCAAAGTTTGCAAATAAAACCCTTGAGTTCCTTTGAAATAAAAAACAAGCATATGCAGAAACACTTCATGCATCATTTGCATAGGCGAGTGTTTTGTTCCGGTCTCCCGTCCTGTGGTCTGACCCTGCGACCTTCATTTATTTTGAAGACGCACCTCGCCGGTATTATACCAGAGCCATTTCTTCGAAATTAATGGATCAGTTTGAACAAGAGAATTGTGAACTCAAGGAGGAATTTTCCCGACAGAGTGCATTTGATGGATAAATCCTGGGCTGGCATTGGCTACTGTTCTGGGGCAAATGATAAGCAACCTGAAGAGGAAGCTGCTGCTATCATTGAAGAAGATGCGGAGGATATGAGCAATTTTGTTATTCCTGGTGGTATCTGCCACAATTGGGTCGCTGTGGATGTTCCTACAGTTATCCATAGATCAGAGTAAATATGCTCACTTTGTTTAAAACCCTTCTCCCATGCCAAAAGGAGAAGTGATGACATTGTTTGGCTCACATAAACAATGATGTTTTCATTCAATTAATGCATTGTTAAGCATTTGTTTTCCATTTGTTTTCACTTTTTGCTTTTTGCATGAAATCAGTGATCACAAAAAACCTGAAGAACAAGAAAATAGCTTTTTCATCTGCATAAATGATTTGCTTGTTTAAATACAAAAGCTTTTCGTTATCCAAAATCATTATGCAGGGATTTCTAAACCCATTGAACATAATGATCCAACGCCATCTCCCAAATTTGAATTCCTTGTATTCGAGGCAAAGGAAGATGATGTTGAAGGGGATTCCTGATGAGATTACCCGCCTTCTTGAGCACCCAAAGAAGCTCATTCAGCTGTATCATGAGAATCAGCAGAACAGTCAAACTGGGGCATTACAAATGTAATGTAAAAAAAAAGGAAAAAAAAGAAAGAGAAGAGGGTGAAAAAGATGAAAAAATCAAAAATCAGGAATTTTTTTTCAAATTTCTTCAAAAGAATAAAAGAAGCCTGATACCCTCAAGTCCCTAGTTGACTAATGCTGAATGGATTCAGAGTCGGTATGACCAACTGAATTTGATTGAAGAGAAGAGATTGACTGCCATGTGTCATGGTCAGTTATATCAGCAGAGAATGAAGAAAGCATTCGATAAGAAGGTCAAGCCTCGTGTGTTCCGAGAAGGTGACCTTGTGCTCAAGAAAGTTTTGTCTTTCGTACCCGATTCCAGGGGCAAGTGGACTCCAAACTACGAGGGTCCATATGTTGTTAAGAGAGCCTTTTCAGGCGGTGCTTTGATGCTTACAACAATGGATGGGGAGGATTTCACTCGTCCTGTGAATTCAGATGCAGTTAAGAGATACTTTGCCTAAAAAAGAAAAAAAGTATATGCAAATGAAAAAACAGAATTGCTCGCTAAGTTGAAAACCCGAAAGGGCAGCTTAGGCAAAAATGAGCGTCTTGGTGGAGAACCCGCAAGGGTAATCCAGGCAAAAATTAGAGACTTGAAAAAGAAGTATATTTGCATCCCGCTAGATTGAGTACCTCACCCTGGGGCAATCTAGGCAAAAATTAGGGATTTGGCAAGTAACTGCATCCTGACGAGACTTTCTGTTTCACCAGCTGTCATTTTCGTCAGAAGATTCTCGAGTCATCGTCAACTGAAGCTTCGAATACATCGAGATTCAAATTGGTAGAGAAAGGATCATTATGTTCAATGTAGCCCTCTTCCAATATATATCACTGATTTCAAATTTGTACAGATCTATGGAGTCTTGCCATTTGCAGACTACCATTCCATCAAATAAATCTGAGCTTTTATCCGATTATTTGCACTCTTATTTGTTTCAATTCAACAAATGTTTTGCATGTTTTAATTGATAAAAATATCATTGTTTTAAAAATAAATTTTTCAAAGATTATTATTTTAAACAAAGTGAACATTCACGATGATAAAAGGATACTCAAAGAATTTCTCAGTGCTCTCCCAAGGGTGGCATGGTTTCCAACAGGTAAGACATTTGTTCATATTCCTGGTTTGGTTTGTATCCTTCTTCTCCAGATGTTGTTGTTGGGGTTGTTCCCCAAGCAGAGATTTGATTGTTGGGGTTGCTCCCTAAGCAGAGCTTCTGTGGATTTTGACTCCCCGAAGCAGAGTGGTGTATTGAAGACTCAGTCTGTTCTCCAGCAGTAGTCTCTCCCCGACTTGATTAATCAGTTGTTCAGAATTTGTGGTTAGTGGGTTGATATCCCCGTATCCCGTATTTTTCCCCAAGTGGGTTGCCAGCATAATTGTAAGTCGAGTTGTTGGTGGGGTTGTTCCCCAAGCAGAGTGTTGTTGAAGACTCAGTGTTCTCCAGCAGCAATTTTCCCTTATCATGGATGCTTTCCTTGTGGAATATTCGGCGGTTGATGGTTTGCCACCTTAGTGCCTCGTCACTTTCTTCAGTGGGTCGCTATGCCCAGACTTTATTGGTCTCCTTGGCACAGTAGAACAGTTATTGATATCCCCATTGCAGTCGCGAGCAGAGTTGTTGTCACTCTCCCCAGCGCAGTTGCCAGCGGATTTATATGTTTTCTCAGCACGGTCGCTTTCCTTTTGGAAGACTCGGTAAGTCAGTGGTTTGATACCCGGTACTTTACCTTTTCCCCGGCAAAGTCGCGAGTGGAGTTGTTTACTTTCCCTCTATCAGAATGGTTGATCTCCTCAGCAGAGCAGGATTTATTTTCCTACTTCGTGGTTGATTGGGTTGATATCCCAGTATTTTCATCCATCTCTCTCCAGCATTTGTCTGCAGAGCGGTTGTTGTGGCAGTATTGCCTGTTAAACCTCTTTCAATCCCTGGTATGGTCGGTTGATGGCTCCTTTATCCAGAGATTGGATTGATTTCCTGATTACTTTTCGATCCTCAGTAGAGCGGATGTTGTTGCAGAATCTGCTGATGTGATCCGTCAGATGTGTGTTCGCCCCGAGTAGAGTGGTTTGTTGCAGAATCTACTTGTTTGGTGCGTTTCCTTCCTCAGTGGGTTGTTCCCCAAGAGAGTAGTTGACAGTATCCCCAGTAGAGTTGCTTGTGCAGCCAAACTCTATCCGGGTGACCTTTGCTCCCTTAGTGGGTTGTTCCCCAATGGAGTTATGTTGGATCCGTTTCCATAGCAGTGTTTGCTAGGATCCCCTGCAGGACTTTGAGATTCTCTTGTTCGCCAACAGATTTGTCTTTGTGGCTCTTTGCCTGTTGTGACTTTCTGTGCCCTAGTTGGGGTGATCGTTGATCCATCACTCAGAGATTTGGTATTCTCTTGATATCTCTGATTCTTTTGCTTCTGCTTCCCAGCAGTACCCGCAGATCTTTGCTTTATAGCATGTGGATCTCCAGCAGAATTGGCTTTCCAGTTGGTTTTCCCTTGGAAGTGTAATACCGGACGTTTGATTCCTGGACCTGTTGTGTTAGAATTGTCTGTTTTGTCAGCATTCATCAAACATAAATCACGCATATTCATGTATATTCATGAAACATTCAGATATTCATGTTGCATTTTTGTCATATATCCCTTGTTTGTTATTCCCTGCTATGGTGATATAGATCTTTATAGATCTTCCTAAGCAGATGTCGGGTGTTAAATCTCTCCATATAGAGTCAGCCCATAAGCAGAAAGTGTCTGTCTGTCCTTCTGCAGTTCCCCACTGAGATATACCCTCGTGGATGACGGTTTCTTCCGTTTCCTCCCAACACATATATTGGGATGGAGTTTTCCTATTGAGTTATATCCTCATAGGACGTGTCTTGATTCGGTCTGTCTTTTCGGAATATTCCCGAATTGGCGTTTTGTCAACTATATCGTGCTTCCCAGTGGGTTGTTCCCCAGCGGAGTTTTCGGGCCTCTACCCTTATACCGGTAGTTGTAAGTCCTATTGTTCCTTGTCCTCTTGGCGGAATTTGTGGTTATATACCTTTCATTCCTCCGCAAGAGTCGATTTTGGCCTCTACCCTTATACCGGTAGTTGTAAGTCCTATTCTCCTGGCTTTCTTGGCAGAACTTGTGGTTATATACCTTTTAGTCCCCAGCCAGAGTTGTTGGTTTTCTACATGATAGTCGGTAGTCGTAAATCCTAATTCCCTGCTCTCCAACAGGGTTTGTGGTCTGTTATAAACCTCATTTTTGGTTTCTCGTGCAGATTCATGATTTATTCTATCCCCACGTAGAGTTTTTGGTTTTCTACCCCGTATTCGGTAGATGTAAACCCTAATTTGTGGTTATTCCCACCAGAGTATGGCTTCTACCCCGTATTCGGTAGTCGTAAGTCCTATCTCTTTTCCCCTAGCAGTGGTAACCTTTGTGGTTTGATCTGGTCGATGGTGGATTTTCTGTTGTTGTGGTGTTATCCCTAACAGAGTTCTGTTCCCGGTGGTGATTTATATCCCCAGTGGATTTTGTGGTCTTCTACCCCGTATTCGGTAGTTGTAAATCCTATGACGCTGTGATTTTTCTCTCCAACGGAGTAGTATCTTATGATACATGTGGATAATTGCCGGTTGCTAGCAATTTTATCCTTAGCTGAGTCTTTGGTTTCTTACCCAGTAGTCGGTATTGTTAAACCCCTTGTTTCCTCAGCTAGATTTTTGGTCTTCTGCCCCGTATTCGGTAGATATAAACCCTAATCTCTCCTTTGTGGTTATCTTCATTCAATATTCGATGATTGATATTCCTTCCTGCTTTGGATAGTTGCTCTTGAGTAAGCACTTGTATTCCCAACAGTCTTCTGGATCATTGCCGGATGCTTGCAATGTTATCCTTTTTGAAGTCGCCAATGGGTCTTTTCACCGTTTGCTAGTGATTTGTTCCCCGGATCATTGATTGTTTATCAAGGTATCCCCAGCTTGTGTGGATAATTGCCGGATGCTTGCAATTAATCCCCAGTAAGTCTTTCATTTACCCGTTTGTTGGTAATGTTGTTACACCCTTTGATTGGTCATCATTATATGCCTGTTTGGTACCCCGATGCCTTTCTTTTCGGTCGATTTATCCTTTATTAACCCTCATACCGGTTGTGGATAATCTTCCATGCGAGTGTATTATTCACGGTCTGCCGGTAATGGATAATATATCTCATGCACTCTTCAGTTGAAGCCTTGTGTGTTTCCCTGGTCGAGTAAGATTCGTTATTTCCCTTTGCGGAGTCGAATATTCCTTGTTGTTGGATGATTGCCGGATGCTTGCAATTTATCCCTTTGAGTTGTCTTTCGTTTACCCGGATGCTTGGTAACGATTGTCTCTCTTTTTGGTTAGTCACCTATTATATACTTCGGTATCTCTGGTGTCCTTTCCTTTCGAGTATATTATTCACGGTCTGCCGGTAATGAATAATATGTCTCATGCGCTCTTTAGTTGGAATCCTTTGTTGATTTTCCCCAGCTGAGCAAGATTCGTATTCTTTGTAGAATCGAATATCCATCCTTTAACCAATTTGTGGATGATGTGTGTTTTGGCATATATACCAATTCACGTTTTCGGTAGATCACCTATTATATACTTCGGTATCTCTGGTGTTTCTTACCATGCGAGTTTATTATCTACGTTCTGACGGTAATAGATAATATGTCTCATGCGAGTATCTTATCCACGGTCTGCCGGTAATGGATATTATATCTCATGTGCTCTTTGGGTTTGTGTCCCCAGTTTGAGTAAGATTCGTTTTCCCGTTGTGGATTCGAATGTCCATCCTCTAAGTTGATTTGCTTTTTCAAGCCCTCCTTTCGGATGATGAGTGTCTTGGCATATATACCAATTCACGTTCTGTCGGTCACCTATTATATACCTCGGTATCCCTGGTGTTCCTTTCTGTCTACTCCCTATTATGACCTTGGTCCCTTGTGGAGTCAGATTTCCTGAGTTTATGTACCTTTCCCAGGTCTTTCTCAGATGTTGGTTGATTGATATCTCTCACCCTTATACCGGTCTTAGATATTCATTCTTCCTGAGTTTGTTACCCTTATACCGGTAACACCTCATTCCTGTTGCTTTTCCCAGGAGAGTCTCTTTGTTAGACAGTCCCCTGCGGAGTTCCTTTGGTGATTTTTACCCTTTGCTATATGGGTGTTTATTCCCCAATGTATGCATCTTCCCGGCAGGGAGGTTCTATGTGAATCTTTTCCTGGTCCGAGTCCGGACTTTTATCCGAAGTATCCTTTTCTGGATAATTGAGTCAGCTTATGTCTTTCCAATGGATTTATTTTCCTCTGGAATTCTTTATTCCCCGGTGTGAGTCCTTTGCTTCCCCAGCAAGTTCTCCAGTCCGATGTCTGTTATCCCCACTCGAAGTCGTGACTTAGCCACGCTGTGTCAGTTTTGTTATCCCCAAGCAAAGTCGTGTCCTGCTCACGCATTCTTTTTCTGTATTATCCCCATAAGAGTCTTATTAGAGTCTCTGTTCTTGGTGAGTGTATTACTCCGATGGATCGTCTTTTCTTCTGTGCGAATCATATATTCCCCACAGAATTTGCTTTTGCATGCATACATCTGCATCATGAGGTCTCTTAGGGACCAAAATTTGTCTCATTACTATTATTTAAGCCCATTCTACCGCGTCGAGATGAAGATTTCTAAACTTCACTTCTCCGGCTAGAATGACCTTAAATAGGGGCATCTGTAAGACCCCAATTTTGGTCCTAAGATCCCTCATGGCCCATAACATATCATATCATAGCCTCAAGGATCATTGCATACCCTAGCTTCCCTTCTAGTGGGTGGGATACCTTGTGAGTGTGTTTCTTGATCACCAAGCATGTATTGCATTTGTATATCATTGCTTTTCATATGTTTGCGAACCAAAAGTACAAAAATATTGTCATTTAACCATGTTGCTTGCAGATGAAGCTGACTAAGTCAACACAGTCAAATCAGGCATTGAGCAATTGATGGTGACCATTCTTGAAGAATTTGGACACCATGATCATTCATTAAGAGTTCATATAACTTGTGATATCATTTGGAACCAAGATCCCATGTGAAAGAGGCTTGGAATTCATCAGAATTTGGCCCAGCCAACCAAAAGTCAACAAAAGTCAATTGTGGTCAACTGTGGATTTAATCAGTGATTTGATGATTGGAATGGGTTAAAAAGACCTCATTCATGTCTATATAAACTTCATTTGGCATTTCAAAGGCCAAGGTTGAAGGAACTGAAGTCAGACAGACAGTTTCCCGAAATGGCAAGTGAACCTGTATTTTCAGCTGCCCAAAATGGAAAGTTTCTCCCCTCAAGACAACTTCATCATACAAGCTTCAAATCAAAATTTGTCCAACATGAAAGTTGAAGATCTTGATCTCACCTTTCCAAAAAGTCCAAGAACTCAAAAATCCAATGTGTGGTTTGCAAGATATGATCAGATGAATTTCAAAAAAGACCCGTAATCGGGAGGGCATAACTACCACATGGATTATCCAAATCGCAAGTTCTTTATATGCACAAACTCCATTTAATGTGTACTTCAAAGTTGCATAATTGGATTTCGTGGAAAAGGCTCAATGCAAAAAGCCATTTTTGAAGTGAATTATTTAGGAAGAGGGGCAAAATCGTCCAAAAAGAGAAATATGAAGAATTGGAAAATATTGCCTATGCAACTAGCTTCCAAATGCTGTTTGTGATGGTTTCCAATTGAAAAATTCTGCAGAATTTGCTTCTAAGTATCAAAGGCACAAAAAGCCAATTCACACATAAACCATTTTCCCACTAATTCATTTTGCTTAATTATATTTAAACCTGGATTAGTGCTTGATATAGATACAAAAAAAAAATCCTAACAAAAATTAACTAATCACTCTCTCACAATCACAATCACAACTTCACATTTATTCTGCACAATCTAACAGAAAATAACAGAAAAAATTCTCCCAAAAATCCTCTCCTTTCTCTAAAAAAAAGTTTCATCACACTCTTGCTCAAATTCATCAAGATCTTGTGAATATTGGTGGAAATTTTCTGTTGATTTCAATTTTGCAGGTGTTGATGAAGTTCTGTTGATGAAGAACAAAGGGAATTGGTGATCGATTCGTGCCGTTGCGAAAACCTGCTCTATTCCATAACAGGGGACGAAAGCGAGTAACTCGAGATTGCTGGAGCTGCAAGAACGACATCGATAGCCTCCTGAAGCGATTGGCTGCATCTGTTTCACATCATCGAGCGTTGGAAGTCACCGAATCCGTCACTGCTCATCAAGAAAAGGTTGGATTTCGCATCGCATAATAGCTTCAATCGAGTTAGGGATTGTGTAGTACGTAGCTCATAGATTACGTGTCCATTTGTGATTTGTAATTTCGTTAAAGATTGAGGGAGAAATTCATGATTTAGGTTTTGTCGCCTTTTTTCTTTTCCTTCGACTCGAGCTGTGTGTTGATTGATTGATGAAATTGATTATGTATTTGCATTCCTGAGGAGAAACCGGTTCGACCGGTATGTGGTTCGTGAATTTCCATGGCCGTTTGTGCGTAACCGAGATTTCCAGCGAAGAACACCGGTGAAGACGATGAACTTCATAGCCTTTTTCTGGAAAATTTCGCTCATTGATCTTCATGACCGCGTTTGCACTTTCGTTTCCGTGTTTGTGGCGCAGATTCAATCTCGACCGTCCATCCAATCTAACTGAAACGGCAGCGTTTAGGCCTTGGCTTAAGTATTTACCATCTGTGCCATTATCATTCAATTAACTTAATAAATCCAAATAAATCTTAAATAAATATTAAATAAATATTAAAAACCTTAAAAAATCATATGTTACTCAATTTTAATCCAAAAAATTCAAGGATTTTTTTGTTGATCTTTATATCTTCTCTACTATTTTATAAGTATAAAAATTAAAATTGTTGCTTGGAAAAAATATTAATTGACATAGAGATACTTTTAATGTGTACATATTTCACATGAGTTACCATTTTAATTATAGAAACCACATGCTATATCCAAATTAATTGAAAATTGAGACATTGATTCTTGACATCCTTCTGGATTTTTTGACATAGGTTTCATAATTTTTGAGCCTATGGTTTATTATATATGATTTATTGAAATTGGATATGAAAAAATGTGACATAGTTTGATAGGCTATACTCCCCTAATTGTTTGCTATGCTTCCCATTGGCCAATGGCCTTGAATTTTTGCATGAAGCTTGTTTAATATGTTAACATCCCCTGTGAATTTTTGTGGATTTTTACAATCCATTTTCGATTTGATTCATATTTTTCCTTGCTGCCTACCATTTTTTGAACCTAGCTAGTGACACATTCTTATTCATGTTGCCATATTCTCATGCCTTGTCCAATGACCATGAAATTTGGTAGGATAGTTCCTAACACATTAATGTAGCATTTGGCTTTGGTCCTACTGATTTATAATGCACCATTACTGTTTACCATTAGATTGAAGTTGATGCATAATTGTAGGCTTCATTTGATGTTGTTTTTGCATGCCTTGTCATGTTTAATTAATTCCTATTGATCTACTAGTCCAAATGACTTGAAAATTAACATGTGGCTTGCTGAATGTCTTCTGGTTAGAACATAATTTTTGTGGATTTTTTGATGCCATTTGGCATTTATTTGAATGTGATCTTGCTGGTTGTTTGTATGAGACTCCACATTGCATCTTTTGCCTTCCATGTTGCATAAATAGAGATAGGAGCATAGTTTGAATATGGGGCCAATTGGGATCCCTTTGTTATTGATATTACTTGAATTTGATCATGAATTGGCTGCTGTTTTAGGATTTTTCCATCTCTTTGACCCTAGGCTAGTCCTAGTGGTCATGTTACTTACATTTGAAGTGAATTGTGCCTTTTCAGGTTAAGGAGTTAATGATTAAGGAATTTGCTCCACATTATGGATTGTGTTACTTGACACATATGACTAATGTATTTGTTTTGTAGGATGTTTGGTTCATGTGAGCCTTGTGCTATGCACATCATTATTTGTATAATTGTACTTTGTTAATTGATTCTTATGTTATTATCTGTTTATGAATGGGATGCTGATTTTATTGGATTGTTTCCAGGTACCCTTTAGTCGCTCAGTTCTCTTAAGAACTTGCTTTGCTTTGCTTAAATAGCAACTTGCATTGAGGTATAGAACCTTCTTCTTCATGTAGTCTGGAGACCCGGCCTGTTATGTGGCCGGGCAAATTGTCTGAAGTCCTCCTTAAGAGGCATTGATTGTGTATGTTTATGTTTGTCCCAAGCAGGAAAAGTCCTCATTTGAGGCAATTGGTGGAAGGTAGAGATAAGTAGCCTATCTCCCACTATTCAGTGAGTCTTCTCCTTGCTCCCATTACATGGTTGTAGCATTGAGATCCAAACCCAAGATCTATCGAGTCTAATCGGGGAAAGAGTTCCATCTTTCTGAACTCCCCCACATTCTTATATTTACATGCTCTCTCGGACATGAGATAGAAGCAATGAGGCACACCCCTCATATCCTTTCATCTGCTTCACCTGAGCCCCTCAATGGCCAGGTTAAGAGCGACACTTACCTCTTACAGTGGACTTTCATAGTCAAACCCTTTTGCTTGAGCCTCATGAATGGTTATAGCGTGTGCTACTTGAATTTATGTGATTGATTACTTGATTCATTTATACATGATTATTTGATGGCCATTGTGCATTTACTATCATTGATCGCCGTTGTGCATTTATCATCTTTGTTTGCCATTAGTGCATGATCATTTCTTTGTCCTTGTGACATTGATGTTTTCCCATTGAGGAACCAGTTATAAGTCCCTGTGAGTTGGCATCTGTTCCCATGACATGGAAGAGATAGAGTGTAAGACCTCACTGGTCACTCATATCTTCTTTGCTCTTTGTTTGAGCATTGTTGTTGTATGTGAGGATTCATTGTAAGTCCCTGTGATGTGGCATTTGTATTCCTAGGATCATACTGTGGAGGTTAACATAAGTCCAGATAGATTGGCAGTTGATTTCCCTGTTTTGTTTTTTTGTTTTGTTCTGATGGAGATTAGTGTAAGTCCATAGAGTGGCTTCTGATATCCTTACTTGTTTTAGGAGACAGGTATAAGACCATTGAGTGGCATCCAGTATCCGCCTTTATTTACTTTCATCTGTTACCATGTTCATTGCTCATTTATAGCCTATTCCTAAGGACCCACTTGAATCATCTCCTATATGATTTCAAGAGGTGGACCCTTCTAAGAAGTTTTACATTACATTATTCCATCATTCACCCCATTGTGTCCTACCTTTTCACACATGTTTTAAAACTTGAAATAAGTGTTGTGCAAACATTCTCACCTTCTTTCTAAATTAGAAACTTGGACCATAAGTCCATGATTTTCCAAACTCCATTTTTGTAAATACTTCATTTTGAATTGACTTTAATCATACTTTGACCTTTTTGTAAATAATCCAAATAACTTCACCCATTCAAATGATTTTGTGGCTTTGTCCATGTTTGTTAAGCTTTCATACATTAGCTATAGGTTTGATTTACCCTAGTTGGTTGATATTAATCTCACCTATTTGTCCTTAGTAGATGAATTGTAAGCCTTCCTTGCCTATTATAGGGTTAACCCCTCTCTGGCAAGTTGAAGCCTTTCTCACATGGTGGACTAGTTGTTATATAAGGTTGAGTTTTCTCCCATGGGCAACGTAAGACCTTAGAGCTCGTGTTTTAAAATTGAACTCACAAATGTTTTGAAAATTTTTAGCCGAACTACGGCGTTTTGATCCTTACCTTTGATGGAAGGTACGTAGGCAACGGGTTCATCCGTTCGAACACAAAAATAACTAATTTGTACATTCTTTCCTCACCATCCCAATCGTGTTTGCACAATGCTTATGTCATAACAAAATAATAATTTTCAAACAACAAAGTGTGAAAAGGGCTCCCTAGGAGTACCTAGGACGCATTGGGTGCCTAACACCTTCCCTTTGCGTAATTTACCCCTTACCCCGATCTCTGATCTTTTTATTAGTTTTCTACGTGTAAAACTTCTTAGGTTTTTGTTCGCTTTTTAACCAATCCTTAGGATAAATAAAAGTGCGGTGGCGACTCTATGTTTATTGTATGCTTTGCTTATGATTTAATCAATAAATCATATAGTAACGAATACACCGCTACAACATCCACATGGACAACTTAAACAAGTTGGTTGTAAGAATCTCGTAGACGGTATGCTAGACTTACATTTTGAAAATAACATATTATTCAATGTGTGCCAAAAGGCAAGCAAGTAAGGGTCTCTTTTAAAGCAAAAAATATTGTTTCCACATATCGACCCTTATAACTGCTTCACATGGATCTTTTTGGCCCATCCAGAACTATAAGTCTTGGTGGAAATGTTTATGCCCCTGTAATTGTGGATGAATACTCTCGCTACACTTGGACATTATTCATATCTCATAAAAGATATGTGTTTTCCTCCTTTCAAAAACTAGCCAAGGTTTATCCATAACGAAAATAGAGTAAACATTACATCCATTAGAAGTGATCATGGTAGAGAATTCAAAATGAGGAATTCAAAACATTATATAACAAAAAATGGTATTCGACACACCTTTTTTACCGTGAGAATGCTTACTTGAGTTTGTGACCTCATCTAATCAACTCGCACATATTTGTACAAAATCACTTCCTAAATGAAGCTTCTTTTTCATAAGAACTGAACTAAGAAGCTTAAATAAATCATGCATGGATTAGTATGCTTATGTGACTTGTCTCATTATTCCTTCCCTTTCCCTAAATGATGTTTTATGATCTTTATGATGTGATTGTTTCTCATCCTTTTCATTTTGACAGAGGGGGAGAAGTATACTCTCTACTCATGTGAGAGGGAGTTTGACCACTCCTAAATTTATCTATCTGTATTTTCTTTTACGACCTCCCTAAGATATTCTTTGTCATCAAAAGGGGGAGAATTTGGATCTATGTGCTTGCATGTATGAAGCTAATGATCCTGTTAAAAACCTTCCTAGCATTTTGATGACGACAACACCAATGATTGTTGAAATTGGTGTTAATAAACTTCTAACTCTTTTATGATGGTGATTAACTTAAATACATCTCAAGCCTCATTAAGTAGGAGAGTCAAGGTTCCATTGAAGTGCTTATATGATCGGTGTATCTAGAAAAATAAATTGAAAGTCTCGTAGTTCTGAAAGAGAGGAAGTGTGAAAGTTCACATGGTCTTGTTTGAGTGATTAGAATCTTGTGAAAGTAGGAGATTAACTCCTAATATACTATGAAAACTCTCACACACTTATAACCTTTTCGAAAACCTCATTTTAACAAACAAACACCTTAAAATATTTTTAAACCTTAACCAGCTAATTAGGATATTGTTAGCTTGATTAGGAGAAATTGTTGAACTACCTAATTAATTAGACCCTAAGGATAATTGATTAGATAAAGAAAAATCGGTATAATCGATTATGATAGCTTCTTAATGACTGTTAGCGACTCTTTATCCAAATTTTTCATATTGGGCACAAATAGTCGATTATTTGAGGTACATAATTGATTAGTTGAGTTAATTGGCCCATGGACCAATTCCTTTTTTAGTCAATTCTTCTCCTATATAAATGAGGTGCCTCTTCACTTCATTTCACAGTAGAATTCGGTATTTCTATAATTCTTCTCAATTTATCCCTTTCTCTCTATATACATAAATATTTTCTTTTCACCAGAGTTGCTTTAGTGCCTTGTGAGTGAGAATTGCTTGTGTGGAAAGAGTTGTATTACCGTCGTGCCATTGTTGTTATTTTCAAAAGTGTGATACTCTTGAAGAATTGAGTTTGGTTCTTTAGATTAATAAGTCTTAAAATCTCTCTTTGGTTCTAGAACTTAGCCTATAAAGGTTTTGTTTGATTATTGAGATCAACTTGTAAAATATCTAATTGTTTCATTAGCTTAGCCTGAAAAAAAGATTTCTTTTAGTTGGAGATAAGCTAGCATAAAGTATCTAGATCTGCTTGTCTTAAAGGTTCGTGGGCATAACCTTTAAAAGCTCAATATTATAGTAAAATCTCAAGAAGATCTTTTGGAGACAGGAGTAGGCCAACGTTCGGCCACACCTGGATAATTCTCTATTGCCTTCTCTCTAATTCTTATCTTTTATTTTCTACTGTTTACCTTAGTGCTTTTACTTTTCGTTGTTTTTTATTTTGATCTTAAAAATACTAACACAAGTTACTTCTAAAGTAACAAAAATTCTAATTTAATCGTAAATTTTGAATACCACAAAATCCCCCCCCCCCCCCTCCCCTCTCTTGTACTTGGAGTCACTTGTCTAATAAGACCAATCAGTAACTCCAACTGAAAACATAGTGGTAGAAAGAGCTCACGTCGAGAGAAGGGTTCCACTACTTCATCTCCGAGAAATCCATATCAAAAGATCTCATGCATTTGAGGCTCTTGCACCCACTCTGATGGATAGGAAATTCAAAAGCCAAAGGTTGCAAACTTAGATCCACTAAAGAAGGAAATAACTTACTTCACAACCTACTATCAAAGGGTCGGATTGAAAATAAAAAACAAACGTTTTACATAGAGACTCTAGGACGTTAGCAGACAATATGTAGTTCTGGAACTTCATAACGAATAATTTTGGGAGGGAGAACTCCTGAACTATCTTTGTTTCCGAACTCTGAGACTCTAGGACGATGTGGTCACAAACGATAATGATAAAACTCCCTCCCACCAAGGAATGGCGAGGGGTCACCGAAGGAACAAAACTCGGTGTCCTTGGGATGAAAGAATCATCCGTTCCTCATCCTCTAAGGACTTTGAAGAAGAAGTCATGTCTATAAATGCCTTCACCATGAGGATCAATGAATACCTTATCCGGTGAGAATTCCCAAAAAACTAGGGATGGGCACTAATGACCGGACAACCGACCCCGATGAGCACATGGACCTTGTTAATATTCTTCTTAAATTTTGAAGTATAAGGGTACAAAAAAATGCAAGATATTCATCCTCATCCAAAAGGCATAGAGCGAATTCTGTGGACATTTTTCTTCATATTTCACGACATCTCGAAGGTAACCCAAGTTTTTGGAAAACTTGGGGCCTATTAGGCAAGATAAGGATGAAATGAAAAAATGCATGATCAGTCTCGTGTTCCAGTCGAGATCCATGTTTGTCGAGAAGATTGGCATCAAAGCCTCTAAAAGCTTCAACAATCTGTTATCCATGGTTGGAAAAATGTATAGTATGAAGAGAAATTAACAACCAACAAGGAAATATAAAGAGGAATACTGAATAAGGGATAAACGAGTAGAATAGGTAACGAGGAGACCCGACAAGGGGCCAAGAAAAAAGGAGAAGTTGGGAAAGAAACCAACGATAATTGAGAAGGAAAATGAGCACCTTCATCGAAGTATAGAGACTACACCCCCTGAACGCTTCGAAGGAGCATATTTAATAGGAATACATCAATTCAAAGTTTAAATATGAGTAGATTGGATCATCAAAGCCTATTTAGAAATGTATAGGAATGTATATATTTATGTAGAGTTGTTTTCACTGGCGCAATGGCCACAATGTCAACGAAGATGTGAATATTAAGGATGTTATTGAGGATGTTGTTAGAAAATGAAGTTTGTTTAGATTCGCTCACTAGGACAAGAGAAGATCTAAGGAGAATTAGGACATAAAATGGAAAACTTGCCCATTTTGATGAATATCGAGGAAGGTTCCCATCACTCGTAGGAGACCCTCCTCATCAAAGAGTAGGTAAACCATAAGGAAGATCAAGTAAACCAACCCTTTCTAGACCAAGAAGCGATAAATACAATAATAATCATTTCGGACGAGTTCTTGATAGGCCACAAGCATAAGGTTCTATCATAATAGTAAAAGAGTATCGTTTCTCTCGAGACTGATTGGGTTACAAAGTTTGTGTATTTCGTAATTAACTAAAATGTTGGTAATTTTGTTTGAAATGATTTTGATTAATTTAATTTTTATAAAAGATATATTCAAGGCTACGATTTTTGTCTATGACTCGCACATGTAAAACTCTCATTTTTTATTATGCTATGAAAATTCATGTTCTTGCATAAATAAAATAGATAAAAATGATCATATCTCCTTTCAAAGTGTATGATCTTGTATTGAATCAATGAACCACTTACTTTTGTAGTGTGATTCATTCGTTCAAGATCCTTTAGGTGAAACTACTTTTTAAAAGAGTTTTATCGGTTAAATTAGAGACACTTTCTCAACCTTGGTTTAAGTGTCTAATATGTTTAGCTCGGATATCAGACGTAGTGTTTCAGTGTATCGATTGATAACTAACGATTGTCTCTACTTTTGTAGAGATATATATACGGTAAGTCCTATAAGACCAGAGCAATCACATTTTTTAATTTGAAATAAAAACCTACATGAGGTTTGTCATTTAGACAACTCTCACCTTATATTATTTTTAGGCATTGGGAATCAACTGACTTTTGAATTGAATAATCGAATAAGATTTACCCAACTTAATAAGTCAAATTATTCATATATTTTTAGTCTTTTGTTCAAGATAAAACAAAGAAATTGAGATAACGATATAATTTTTATAATAAAAAAAACAAACTACATCATTCTTATATCAATCAGAAAGTTTGTTAGAATAAGGATTACCGGTAAAATCTAATCGGAGGATATTAGCTATTAAAATAAGAAAGAGAAAATTCAAATATTAAAAAAAGGTGTATTTAAGAAATTAAAACCACATTCTCATAATTTTTATTAAATTTGTAGTAATGTTTATAACCCGAGGGAGGGTATTAAAATGACGGGAATTATAAGTTAATCTGAGTTCAGTTGTATAAGAAAAAGTATCTTGATATGCAAGTTTTGGGGATGTCTTAATACAAGTGAGGGCTAGAGAATTCTTGCCTTGAGATTGGAGTCTTTGGGTCTTGTAACCTAATAACGTTGGCTTAATAGAGCAACGCTTGCTCTCCTTGAGAGGTGTTTGCCTTGGTGAAATCTAAACCCTCCACTTTTTTTTGCAATGTATTAATTAAATTATGAAATTAAAAACTGAATGACTGATATTGAAACTGGACATGCTCCAGTGAAAACTTCACGGGGGAGAGAAACCAGACCCTTTTGCCTTCTGTGTGTGACCCGCTTCAAGATAAATTCCTAGAGTGCTCATTCCAAATAGATTATCAACCCTCTTTTATTTTTATTCAAAGAACTATATCAATCTTGTTGACAAAATTGAAAATTTGTCTATTGAATTTTATGGTGACAACAGCAAAAAAACTTAAATTAAATTCTATAATGTATAAGCTCTCTCTCATCATTAACGGTACATTTGTGGAATTCTTCTGTTGTTTTAGAGGTGTTAAACAAGAGGTTTTATGTGTGAGCTAGCTTGTCTGCCAAAGTTTTTAATTTCATTCACAAGGGTTCCTCCTCTTTTCAGGATTAATCTCTAAAGATCAATAAAATCAAGGAATGTGTTATTCCTCTCACTATATTAAAGAACTAGTTAGAAATCACTCTACCTCTAGTGAACTCTCTTTCAAAAATGCTTATGTCAAAACTTTGATAATTTGGAAAAAATTTATACAATGTCTTTCCAACGGATGAAAATCTCATAAAGAGGAGTTTTACTATGGCCTCACTCATCATCTTTTTTTAATGCTCTTTTGCTTTACACATTTAGAATTGATTCTGAGCTATTTTTGAGAGACCCTTGGACCTCATTTTGATATATAATCTTCTTACCATAATGAATGGAAATTGGCACTCGCAACTTAAAGATTTAATATTTGCCAACGATTCCAAACATTATTTTATTTGGTTTTTTAAGAACAGAATGTGATTTGACAATGCTCAAAGTGATCTAACTATTATGTTGGATCAAATCAAGCAAAAGATTTTCTAATCTTCAAATTTGTATGAATGACAGATCAAATAAATCTAAAAAGGTAATGTTTATAATATAGGAGGGAGGGAGTGTGTATTATTGTATTCAAAAATTTAAAACTATCAATTTTTTAGTGCTAGTTATCATGCTCCAACTGCTCTCAAATTCACTCAGGTTAACTAGATTGATCCTCCAAAATATTGAATTAAATACAACATTGATGGTGCATCCAGAGGATCCTCTTGTGGACTTATCTCTGATGAAACAACTTTGAAGATAACAACTCCATAAATTCTCCATAAGTCAAACGAATTTTGGGATGATTGAGAGTTCTTTGTGATAGGAGAAGTTGATTTCAACTGTCAAGTAAAAGCTTCTGACGATGACACGTGATCTAAAAGATATCTCAAGCCTCACCAATCATACTATTCAAGAATTGTTGAACGAAGATTACATATTTCCACTTTTTCACAAGTTCACAATTAACTGTTTTGAATCTCCTGGTCAAGTGAAATCCAAAACAAATTAAACCTAATTTATAAACAAGATTGTACTGTATTTTATACCAGGAGATTGCACAAGAATGGATAAAAACTTCGGAACAAAGTAGATAAAAGAAAAATATTTCAGGCAGCTGGTTTGGCATATATCCATAGGGGCATCAACTCATTCACCCCTGATTCAAATAGAAAACCAGGGCCAATAAGCCTCAAGGACAACAGTGATAAATCTGTGACATACTTGGAAGGTTAAACATTGAATGCATTTTACAATCATTAAAATGATGAGATAACATGTAAAATATATGCAAGCAAAAAATGAAACTAACCTTCAATCTGAGCCCAACTTTGTGGGCCAAGCTTGACCAACAAGCTTGAAGATGAAAACAAACTAGCCCTAGCAATCCCTACCATTGCCATGCATGTATAGATATCACAATGCTGTAGTCTATAGCAACTGCAGAACTATTTGATTGCTAAAGATGCCGAGGCAGCTGCTGCTTCTGCTATTAAGGAAATAGGTTGACGTGCCTGGAGGCAGGCAGCTATGTCAAACGGGTGCAACTCAGAACCATCAAAAAGAAGATTTACTCCAGGAAGAATTACTTCTTTGCTATCATTATCATCTGCTTCAGCTTTTATCGTGTTGGCTTGAGTGCCTTCTTCAATGGGCCTTGTGGCAGCTTCGTAAACAGGAGCTAAGGCATAAGATCTGCATGCACCAAAGTACATGGTTGCTGAGAATTGGAATAGTTCGAAACCATAAGGATGGATGGAAAGGATCAATACTAGGTTTTTATTATAATGTTGAGGTTGTATAAAAAAATATTGTCAATATAACTTTTGATCACTACAACCACCTCCAATTAAAAATAAGGATGCCAATCGGAGATCGCATAATAAAACAGTTATAAATACTGGTGGCAGAGGAATCAGTCTCACAGGAACATTAAACACCAGAAATGTATCCCACGCAGTTGGATAGTGGATCCACATAGTTATCAAATCCAGTTTCGAATCCTGAATTGGAAAACCAATTTTTCTAATCGTAAAACACAAATGACATTTTTTAGCAAAAACAAATGACCTAGCAAAAATATAAGCTGATGCATCATATATAAACCCCATAATGATTCTAGATTTTCAATCATAAATCAGTGAGAAAAGAAAGTAGCTTAGGGTTGATATACAAAGTTTGACAAAAATTAGATGACTACACTATGTTTAGGCTGTGATTCATTACAATGGATCGGTATCCATTATAATGCCTTTGATGTTATGACTTCAACTCATGTCCCTTGACCTTCTCAGGAGATCTCCCGGTAACATGGAGACACTAAGACTACGGTTCTTAATATTGATGGTAGTGCTCTTACAAACCTAGGAAAAACCAGCTTTGGAGGTTTGAATATGAACCATGAGGGATCACTCCAATTTGCTTTCAATTGGTGACCACTGGTACGGACAGATTTCATCACTAAGCCGCTAACCTTTTGGCAACCATTCAGGATTATCTAGCGAAAGAAGAGAGCTCATTTGGGGAAGCCTTGTATGCAAGGCTATCTTCTTCATCATAAACCTTTTGTATCTTTTATTTCAATCTCAGTACAGAAATAAGAAATACTTCATCTATTTGAAATCTTTATCTTTATTCACTTGAGTCCGTTTTACACCATTATTCTAGTCTTTTTTTTTTTTGCTCAAAGTTAGGATGGGCAGTTATTTATGATGAAAACCCTATTTCATGTTTGTGAGACATGCTAAAGGAATTCACTTATGATGAAAATCCTTTGGGGAAGCCTTGTGTGCAAGGCTATCTTCATCATAAACCTTTTGCATCTTTTATTTCAATCTCAGTACAGAAATACTTCATCTATTTGAAATCTTTATCTTTATTCACTTGAGTCTGTTTTACACCATTATTCTAGTCTTTTTTTTAGCTCAAAGTTAGGATCCTAACATCAAGTGAATAGGAAATGAGCACTACCATAAATATAAACACATAAGATATTCAAACATTATCTTCATTAAAGCACCGTGCAATCGCAAATTATATACTTCTATAAATTTAGAATGTATAAGAAAATCATCACTAGATTAGATTATAAAAGAAGATGGGCAATTATTTATGATGAAAACCCTATTTCATGTTTGTGAGACATGCTAAAGGAATTCACTTATTTATCTGATAAGAAAATTCAGCAATCTTCAAGAATTGAGGGTTTGGAAGTATACAAACCTAAGAATACTGCCATCAAAGCTTAAAACTTCAGATCTGCATCGTTGTCGATTTGCAAGTTTTAACCTTTGATGCTCACTTGAAGCCCCTGAAATGGGAGACGAAGGGTCCACAAGTGGATTCCATCTTCCACTAGCATAGTTCATAAGCTGTCGTGAGGATTCCTTAAATTGTTCCTTCTGGTAAAGTACCTTAGCAGCAGGCCCTGTTGCTTGGTACTCTGAAGAAATGTCATGTAATTTTCTCCTTAAGCTTTGCACTGCATGATGGTGCTCACCAAATGATCCAGATTGAAGCAATTCAGATGACACCACCCTTCTACATATATCATTACACATCGTTGGGCTAAATAATGGCATCCCAAACTCAACACTCAACGGAACCCAATCATACTTTTCTTCAGGTGAAAACTGCTCAGGCTCTCTATCATTAAATAATCTAAGTAAGCGGATGTATCCAACTGTCCACAGTTCCATCGTGTCTGCCAAATCGCTCAATAGAGACTTCAGCTTTGAACTTTCCTCTTCGGATATTCCTAACTCTTTTTCAACAGGAGCAATTGAGCCATCGGCGTTCTTTAAGGGCAAAGGGATATCCATAGTAACCAATTTTCCAGATTTATCAAGATCAAACTTACTGAGAGGCAGCACCAGCACAGCCGAATGCTTAAGAAGTGAATTTAAACAATGCAAAAGTATACTTCCCTTCACTAAATTTCCTTCAAGCTTCCCTCCTAACCCTCCTACCGTGGAACCATCCCAAGACCATATGAGAGCTTTCTCACAGCCAGCCAATGGAGCAGGAAGGAAGCGCAGACACTGTCCTTTCATCAGAACAACTGACAGAGGCCCACTTTGTACAGTTGAATATAATACCAATTTCATCCAAGGACTCATAGAAGAATACGAGGGAGGACCAAAATGAACAGGACCTCCAGGTCCAGGAAGAACTGATGAATGAGGAAGAGGCAATATGGACACAACTATATCATAGTCACGAAGAAACAAACGATCAAGGGTTGCTGGTGAAAGAGAAGCCAAGCTTTCACAGCGGAGAATATCTACACGATATTTTTTTTTCCTCTTTAGCATGTCTGTTCCAACATATGACCCTTCAACCATTAGTTTCTCGTTGTTTTGGAGATTTTCATCGTTACTGGAATCCAGTATGTCATTGCCATCCAATGCAATAGAACTGGTTCCATCACTAGGAACGACATCATAGGAAACAGAAGCCTCGGCAGACTTCTCCAAATCTAAACTCAATAAATCATCATTATTTATTTCAGCTTCTGTAACCCCAGAGTCTCTTAGTTTTTCAGACAAAGATATTTCAGCTGTAAGAGAGCTTGGTTCACCATTGCTTGGAGTAGCCATATTCATCTTATCATGTCCTTCCTCGACTTTCACATCAGAAGCAACTCCGCCTGATTGTAGACACTCTAATACACAACGCAGGCTGAATGCGTGATTGGCAAATTCCTGCAGTTCTCCCTCAAATTTTGCACCTTCCAGAGTGCTAAGATCCTTGCAAAGATCAGAAATGCTGGCATGACCTAATTTACCCGCTTCATAGAGCGTAACAGCATGAGATTTCAGACCTGACAAAGTTCAGCCAGAAGAATGGTTTAGTTCAGACTATAGACAAATAGAATCAAACAAATCAATGATATAAGCAAGCTAACACATAAATGAATAGACAAAAAGAACAACTATACTGCTTTGGCATAGAACTAAAACACACGGATTTATTAATTGATAAAAAAAAAAAGTTCTAATCCCATAAACTTAAAATTCATGATTGGACTCAATATTTATTGATTGATCTTAGAATTTGGACCTTGTGCATAGTCTCAAACATGAATGCTCAGGTTTCAAAGCTTTGGCAAAAAGGAGGTAAGAACCTTGTTGCCATGGGCGTTTCACACAATCATTTGGTACATTTTTTGGATTAAAATTTAGGAGTGTCTCTCTTTGCTCTCAACTTGAGATAGAGTTTTATAGCTATTCTGGTGTTCAGCTGATGACTATTCCAAGGTGTATTCAGCTGATGACTATTCCAAGGTCTCAGAATTTGGGTTGGGTCTAACTCATCCCTACAAAACCGGCTTGTAAGGAGAGGATTGTCTCACTTATAAACACAACACAGGTCATATCTCTAAGCAATGTGAGACTAAATCCACCCCTTCAAAGCTAACACAATAAAGATGTTAGGGGCTGCAATGAGGCAAGTCAAATTGCCGCAATTTAGGCGACTAGGGGAGGACCGCAATTAAGGTGGAAAGGCCAACACCCACCCTCACGCTTGGGCCTCAATGAACCCAAAGCGTGGACGATGTGGGAAGCCCAACAATAGATCTAGGATAGGCTCTGATACCATCTCAGAATTTGGGTTGAGCCTAACTCATCCCTACAAAACCGACTTGTAAGGTAAGGATTGTCCTCACTTATAAACACAACACAGACTATATCTCTGACTAAATTCACCCCTTCAAAACTAACACAATGAAAGTCTTAGGAGCTGCAATGAGGCAGGCCAAAGTGCCGCAATTAAGACGACTAGGGACGCACCGCAATTAAGGTGACTAGGGACGGACCGCAATTAAGCTGATGATTATTTCAAATCAGCTGATGATTATTTCAACAATGTGTATTCAGCTGATGATTATTTCAACAATGCGTATTCAGCTGATGATTGCTTCAACCGAGTCTCCATTTGGACATGTATTAGCGATTGAGCAACTTTGTTATATTTTTTGTATATTTTCTCATATAATGTCCTTTGATCTCCCAAGCCTCGGGTTTGGAGGTCCCCATTAAGTTGCACACTCCCTCTTATATCTGCTACATTTTATTTTCAAACAAAAAATCAAAAGGCAAACCCGAGCAAAATCTTAAAGATTTTGTCAAGCTGTCTCAATACTGTAATAAAACTATTTCAGATGCTGCCAGACTGTAATATCAAGGCTCATCCGGCTTATTTACTATCTCTTCTAAATAATTCTAGAATTTCAAAAAAAGAACTCACCGCATCATTGTCAGATTAGGTATTGTAATAAACCAACACATTCATTGCTGAACAATTGCATCAAAAAATTAGGCATTGTAATTTAGCTAAGAAATGTTGGAAGCTTAAAGAACATTCATTACTGAACAATTGCATCGAAAAATTTCAAGACTAAGCAAGAGGAGAGGAGAATGTAGAAAAAAAATCAAAAATCACCTGAAGAATGCTAATGGTAACGGTCTGAAAAATATAGGTAGAGATGGAATTCAAAAGGAGTTGCAACAGATTAAAAAGGCGTTATAAAATAAGAATGCCAAGATTACCTATAGATGCTGATTTGTAATTACAAGCATATACATCAAAGATAATTATAAAATACAGCTCGTTCATCCAAACAATCAATAGAAAGATCCAAAAAAAACTTAGTGATGGTTTCATATGACCTTTTATGTCAGCATAACAGACTTTTCAACAATGATACTTTAGCAAATGGATTTAAGAGACAAGAAGTGGGATCATGTAGAGTAAAGTATAAACCTGGTGAAACAGAACCCATCATAAGATAGGATGTTATATTGGCATCAACTATGAAGGCAACACGCATATAGGCCGAACGAGGACCATGGTTGCTTGAACCCGAAGCATCCCCTTGAATATCATTATCAATATGGATATTGTCAAAACCATGACTAGCAAGAGAAACATCTTCATCACTAACTGCACTTCTTGGAGACCCAGGTATACTTGCATCTTGAAGAATAGAGGATGGATCAATGACTTTTGTTGCCCATCCCAATCGACATACAAATGATGCAGCAGCCTGCAGTTGTGACAGGTCAGCCTGTAGGGTTGTTGCCAACTCCGCAACAGATGCATTTTCATTTGAAACAACAAAAACTGCATACAATAACCTGGAAGAAAAAGAAACCATGTTACTTCCAGAAACTTTTTAGCAACAATATTTGGAATAAATGTATGAAAATAAGCTGAGCAAAATGCACTACTCTTCAATAGGATCTTCATAAGACTGCTCCCTGTTGGATACAAAACCTTCAAGCCTTGAAACTGAAACACAATAAATATAAAAAAAATCACTTCAATCATTTAAACATACAGATTTAATTAAAATGTTGAACATATAATATCGTTGGAAAGAAATACCAAAAATCATGAAACATACAGCACCCTTCTATTATATCGACTAAGGAGTGGTGAATCACCTATTTTACTTTCTGTTGACTGTTCCTAGTTTATCATTTCCCACATGATTCTAAGTACTCATCAATTGTACCTTTATCATATGAAATCTGAACAAATTAACTGTATTGAAACTAATCAACTAAAAACCAACACCCGATAATGTTTGGTTTAGTTCAGTTGTGAAACCATAAACAAAACAGTTTAGTTTTAATTTTAGGGGAACCAGTATGGTCAGTTGGCGGTAAAAGTACAGGCACCTCAAAAGTTTAAACAAAAAAAAATGAATTGATCAACACCTCTGATTTGCTGTAATATATTTCCCCCAAGGCATGCCTTCAGATTATAATGCATTAGGGACAACTTAATGGCTTCCTAGAAAGTCAAAATACAGAATTAAACATTAACAGAAAACACACCTTTGAACCGATCCTCGGGATACACTGGAACATCAAAATAGATCAATCCACGTCTATAGAGACCCTTTATAACTTCAGGATCAAACAGGATATACAAATTTGCTTCCTCCTTACATATTTTGTCTATAGTGGCAACTTCCTCTTCAGAGAGTTTCTATAAAAGAAAAGGACAAGGCAAAAAAGATTAAACAAAAATAATTCGCCAAGGGAATACCATAAATTACTTCGCATTGACATTAACACAGTGAACAACATTATTGTAAGTGAACCCGCCTCCATTTAGTAAGGGTGATTCAGGCCTCACCTTAAATTCTTCCAAAGTAAAGTTCACCAGACAAACTCCCCACCAAGATTCAATAGGAAAATCTACAGGTTGTGTAGGCAAGAGTTCTTTTGCAATTGATTTGTTCAGTTTCCACATGATTTTCTGAATATTCAAAAATAGGACATGAAAGGTCAGAGAAAAAAGACATGAAATCAATTTAAAATGACATAAAAACTACCTGTGCTTTAATTGCTTGCGAGTCACTCAGCAGATTTACATTATATACATGGACAAATACAAACATATCCTAGGCATTACATCTAAACTAAATCTTAAGGAAGAAGAATTCTATATGCAATAAGAATATAACTTTATGAAGCTAAAGATATTCACTGATGTTCAAGAAATCATTATCCAGTTTCAGACATGACTAATTCAGGTCAAGTCAACGAAATCAAATTCAAATTTGTCAGGAATGAAAGCCTGGTCAAAGACATGTGATGGTAGTAACAAGGGAACCAATCTTTCTCCTTCAAAACTTTCTCTCTTCTCTACAAAATATCTTCTCTTTAAAAGGTTCAGCTTTTCCCTTTATTACTTCCCTAATCATCCAGATTTCCTATTCCACATCAAATACCGATGAAAAATTACATACAAATGAACCTTCCTAAGTAATGTCTTCGAAATTTGATTTCAAAAATATATGTTGCTTAGCCTACAAACCTTAATGACAGCTTTTGTAGATCATAACAAAGCCAATTTCAGAAGTGTCAAATTAATTAGATGGTCGATAAACGAATTTGGTTTAATATATCTAGAACCAAATTCTTGCTGCCAAGAAAAAATAAACCTTAGAAGGTATTATTGGTACTATGATTTCAACAAGGAATGAAACAAAGACATGCAAATTATCTTATAATTAATTATATAGGAAATTCAAGCCAAAAATATTTTAGGTAAGCCATACAGTCAATTTAACCAGTACCTTAGATCTGCACTTGTTCATTATATCAATAAATTCATTTCTCCCAATTCCTGCAAGTCTTAAAGCATCTGCTGCACTAAAATTTGGGATGCTGTCATAAGGTTGCTCTGCAAATTATAAAAACATGCAGGAAGTGTCATTTATTACACAAGGAAGCCAGTACAAGTAAAAGATCAAGTTCCTTAATAATTATAAATTCCAATAGACTAAGATATTGTGGTGATATAAATACAACAATCAATAGTTAAATAAATTCAAATAAAATAATCATCATCTACACCTCCATTATGTGTAAACTAGCATCAGACTCAATGGCATAAGCTGTTGAAATATGTAAAAACATAATGCCAAATACCACTATCGTCCCTATATATAAGGCCCTTCTATTTTGTAAAATTTATGGGTCCCTTTAATAACCTTCTCCAAACTCTCTTTCGAAGTAGTTTTATTTTACCAAAATACGCTTAATTACTTCATCATCTCGCGTGAGAATTGCGAAAGAGGTGGAATGACAAATCTCAATACAAATTAATTATGTGGATAATTAATTACATGGAGAGTGAGACAATGAGTAGTTGCAAAATGAGTTGGACCATTGAATTTATCTGTTTAACCCGTTTATTGGTAGAGCAGGTTGGGATTGTCAACCCGTTTGACCCACCACATAACCCATTGAAAAAGGGGGCAGAGCGAATAGCTCAAGGGGTTCTTTTTTACTAATCTATTAATTATATGCATTTTTTATATTTTACCTAATTTTTAGACTATTCTTTGCAGGTCAGCCATACTAAAACCCAATGCCTTCCAGATGTTTTTATTGTATTTTTTTTATTCACGGGTTAATCTGCCAACATGTGGCGAAGTGGGATTTTCCACCCACCTTGCTAAGTCAACCTGACCCGTCTATAGCAGGTTGATGGAACGGTGGGCCGAAAGGACCTGATAAGTCACCCCCACCAATAACCATAACGTAAATATCGAAACATAATACAAATTGTTGACAAATTTAAGGTTACAGCCCAAATTAACCATAATTCTTAATTTGTATTAATTTATCAAATGAGTGTTACATGTAGGGTCACAGGTAGTAGTATTACTGCATCATAATATTTAAGAATTATGAGCATCTTAGATGATCTCATACGATTGGTTTCCACATTTTATTATATTTCAATATTTCATTGTTTTTTTAATTTAATTAGGCGTCCTAATATTAGTATAAATAAGGATCAGTACCTTATTCATATTTTATAAAAATGCTTCTAACAACATCAAATCAATATCAATTTCAAATCATTCAGTCCATGTCTTAATTCCGCCCTTCTCCATCTAAAAAACTTATAGTTTCAAGGGGTACCATCCTCAAGAACCCAACTGCACTTGACTCTGAAGTATGGAGTAACATTGTTTCCAGGATTATTCCGTTCCTTCTAGTCATCATCCATCTGGTCACATTCTCCATCTCGCACCTTCTCCCTATCTCCACCACACCTATCCCTCCTGTCATCTCTCTTGTCAATGTGTGTTACACCTCACAGCTCATGCCACTTCCATCAGCAACGGCATGTCTAGATTAACCAGTAAGGAGGTACCAATCATAGCATTTTTGTTAGCTTACCAACACTTGAGGGTGTGTCTCCCCCAACATTTCAGGTCACCATTGCCCCCAACAACTCATCTCATTTCATAACAGAAAGTGAAAGTTACATACAAACAGTCAGGGCACAGCTTATATAGCTGAGACAACTGTGCTGAGTTAGCACAGTTGGATTTACACAAATACCCTCACATTATACTATTATACTCCAATATCTTCCCCTCAAGCCCAAAGTCACCTCTGAAGAGAGGACTTGTCTACCACTGTGAGTTTGTCTCTGAGTTGCAAAAACTTGAGAGGAGTGAGAGGTTTGATGAAGAGATCTGCATATTAATCAAAAGCTGGGATGTGCTTTATCATAAGACTCTTGCTCAACACTTTCTCCCCGAGGAAGAAGATATCTAGTTCCATATGCTTGGTTTTGGCATGAAGAATGGGGTTGTGGGACAAGGCCACTGTGCTAAGATTATCACAGAGCAGAACAGGGGTGGTAAAAGGCATACTTAGCTCACTCAAAAGAGACTGAATCCATAACACTTATGAGGCTGAGTTGGCTAGGCTTTTGTACTCAGCCTCTGTACTAGACCTAACCACCAAAATTTGTTTCCTTGACCACCAAGAAACAGGGTTAGGACCCAAAAATATGCAGGAACCAGAGGTGGACTTTCTGTCATCTGGGTTAGCCCCCAATCTGCATCAAAGAAGATAGGGGAACTTAAGTGTTAGCACCTTACAAATGAAGCCCATGATAGAGAGTCCCTTTGAGATATCTCAGGATTCTCTTTACTGCTACCCAATGACTGTCCAAAGGGTTAGATAGGAACTGGCAAGCTTTATTGACAGCATAGCTGATCTCATGTCTGGTTATGGTTGCATACTGCATTGCACCAACTATGGACCAGTAGTATGTAGCATCCTGAAGCACATCAGTGCCATGTTTGGTGAGTTTGAGACTTGAGATCATAGGTGTAGGAACTCATTTTGCATCATTGAGCTTGGCTTTGGCTAGAAGATCTTTGAGGCATTTGGTTTTGGACAAGAATAAAGATCCATCCTTTTGATGAGACACCTTTATGTCCAAGACATACTCAAGTTCACCCAGCTGTTTGAGAGTAAATTGAGAGTTCAATTTTGTGATCAGTTCCTTAATATGAGAGGGAGAGTTGTCAATGACAATGATGTCATCAACATATACTAACATAATGATAGTGTATGTGGAAGTGACCAAAGTGAACAAAGAAGGATCACACCGGCTTGAGGTAAATCCAAAGTTCCTGAGAGCTAGATTTAACCTTTCAAACCAGGCCCTAGGTGCCTGTTTGAGCCCATAAATAGCCTTGTTGAGCTTGCAAACAAGGTGAGGTGAGTTGCTGCTCTCAAAATCAGGAGGTTGCTTCATGTAGACTTCTTCTTGAAGAAGGCTGATAAGAGTCCCACAACGAACAATATGGCCTGAACATGTGTTTATAAGTGGGGGCAGTCCTCACTCTACTAACCGATTTTGTAGGGTTGAGTTAGACCCAATCACATTTCTTAACATGGTATCAAAGCTTTGTTTAAGATGTGGTGGGCCACCTACTATGGTTTCCGTTATCGGGCCACCCACCATTCATGGCAGCCACCCACTTAGGCTCCTGTAAAGCCAGCTTGTGTGAAGAGGGCTCAAGTTCAGAAACAAGTAGAGTAGGATGTAGCCTAGGTTTGACTATGTCATTCTTCCTTCTAGTGGTCATGACATGGGTGTTTTGAGGATTTAATGGGGGTAGATTCTGAGGAGGATGGCTGCTGGAGCTAGAAGCAGAGGAAGAAAACGGTGAACTGTCATTAGAGGTGTCATTAGAATTAGAGGATACATGAAGAGTTGAGTTGGGAATGTTAGGAAGAGAACCTGAAGGGGATTGTGAGATGGTGTTTGAAGGAGAGATTGAGTGAGAAACTGGCACAGTATGTGAGTCATTTAGGGCCTGAATGGGAGAGCCAGAGGTGTTGCTTGAAAAATGGTTAGAGTTAGCACTATGGGAGGTGGAATTTAGGTCATTGCTAGGTGATGTATTGGAAGTGGGTAGTGATAGAGTAGGTAAGATGGGAAAGGATGCAGAAAGGGTTAAAAAAAGATGTTTGGATAGGATAGAAGGTTGAGAGTTAAGCATAGGATAAGGGAATTTGATTTCATTGAACACAACATCTTTGGAGATGTAAATTCTTCCACTAGGATCAAGGCATTTAAATCCTTTGTGACTTGAGGAATAGCCTAGGATGATGCATTCCTGAGAATGAAAATTGAACTTGTTTGATGAGTAAGGCCTTAGGTGAGGATGATAGGCACAACCAAAGGTCTTAAGATGCTTGTAGTCAGGGACAATACCATAGAGCATGAAGTATGGAGACTTCATGTCTAGTATGGGGGTTAGCATTATGTTGATTAAGTAGGTGGCAATAAGGCAGGCATGGTCCCAAAATAAAATTCTAAAGGAAGACTTCCTTGTGCAAGCAAGGTAAGACCTGTTTCAACCACATGCATATGCTTCCTTTCTACAAACCCTTCTGGTGATATGTGTGAGGACATGCCAGCCTGTGAGCAATGCCTTTTGTAAGAAACAGTGCTCAGAGGCTTGAACTCACCTCCACCATCAGTTTGAACTGTTTTGATTTTAGTGGCAAATTGGACCTCAATGGCAGTGACAAAGTGTGTGAAAGTGAGCATAACATCAGATTTCAATTTCAGTGGAAAACCCCATGAGTATTTTGAGTAGGCATCATCAATTGACTCAAGAACATCCACAATTCGTTGAATTCGCGCGAGATACTCCGTAATCGTCTTCTCACCTTTCGTAATCGACTTTAGCTCAGATCTCAGTTGTCACGATTTCACTTTTGTATGTGCGAACACATACTTGTGAATTTCGTCCCAAATCTGATGTGAGTGCACACAGCAAACGACCCGAGGAAAAACCGATTCATATAGCATTGTGAGAAGCCACGTGAAGAGCAACGAATCTTGCTCCCACTCCACATACGCAAGATTCTCCACATTATTCGTGTGATCTACTTCAGTGAAATAGCATTGAGGAATTATTGGATTCACCAGTAGACGATGCAGCTTGTGCGTTCTGATAATGCCTTCGATTTGTTGCTTCCATGAACGAAAATTGTTTTCGTAAAGTTTCAATGTTAGTTGTTGCGCAAAGGTTTTGAATGCATTTTTTGAGTTGAACAGTACACTCGCTGTTGATACTCTAGTTGTGTTGTCAGAGTTCGAGTTTTACATCGGAAGCCACTATGGATCAGACTAAGCTCTAGATATAATGAGAGAGAGAGAGAGCTATAACTAACTCATCTCATTTCATAACAGAAAGTGAAAGTTACATACAAACAGTTATGACACAACTGAGAGAGAGAGAGAGAGAGAGTTGTAACGAATTCATCTCATCTCATAACAGAAAGTGAAAGTTACATACAAACAGTTAGGACACAGTTTATATAGCTGAGGCTCAACTGTGTTGAGTTAGCACAGTTGGATTTACACAAATACCCTGACATTATTGTTAAGAGTCCCACATCGGATGATATATGGCATGAACATGAGTTTATAAGTGGGGGCAATCTGCACTCTATCAACCGGTTTTGTAGAGTTTAGTTAGGTTCAACCACATTTCTTAACATGGTATCAGAGCCTGATTCCAATCCAGGGACCTGTGGGTTGTGGGTTAGGGACCTGAACATGTGTTTATAAGTGGGGGCAGTCCTCACTCCACCAACCGGTTTTGTAGGGTTGAGTTAGGCCCAACCACATTTCTTAACATGGTATGAGAGCCTCGTTTAGGATCCGGTGGGCTACCTACTATGGTTTTCGTTATCGGGTCACCCACCATTTATTTCCACGCTCCAGTTGTCTAGTCCTGGGTGTGAGGGGATGTGTTAAGAGTCCCACATCGGATAATATAACATGGTATGAGAGCCTCGTTTAGGATCCGGTGGGCTACCTACTATGGTTTTCGTTATCGGGTCACCCACCATTTATTTCCACGCTCCAGTTGTCTAGTCCTGGGTGTGAGGGGATGTGTTAAGAGTCCCACATCGGATAATATACGGCCTGAACATGTGTTTATAAGTGGGAGCAATCCTCACTCTACCAACCGATTTTAACCAATTTTTTACATATTTCTTAACAATTATATTATTAAATTCTAATAGATTCATCGTCTCCTCCTCTATCAAGACCCACTCTCACTTGACTCTATCCGCCATCAATTTTCAAGGACGCTAATTTGGTCCTGATTTACTTTCCTTTATTCATATTACGTTTACATCTTTCTGATATTAACTCTTATTCTTATCCCTATAAATTGAAGATCTTAATTGTAACTACACAAAGCTGAGGATTTAGCCTCTCAAGCAATTGAGATGAATTCATTCTCTATATTTCAAGTGGATCCACATCAGGTTCAATAGATATTGTAGTATATTCTTAACTCTCAAGCATCTAATCACTTACCCAACTTTCGACACACGTGATTTAGCTTTCTGCTGCGGTACTCACTACTGCAGCAACTAATTAAATTCAACCTGTAGCACAAACATTCCCGCCCAAATCCCAATTTACTCTAGGATAAAAAGAATGTTTGTTGTACTGTTGTTGTAAGCGCTGACCTCATTAATAGATATGGTTAGAATATTAGAAAATATCTTATTATATCTTTTATACTATTTTAGAGTATATTAGATCATCTTTTAAGATTAGTTTTTAAATTTCAATTACTTATTGCTATAGTTTGGGCATGTAGGAAGAAGGCAAGTGGATTCTATAGTAAGGAGAGTAGATCAAATGGAAGACAGTCAAACCAATAAAGGTAGAGGAAGACCGGGAAAAACTCTAAGAGAAACTATTAAGAAAGATCTCGAAATTAATGAACTGGACAAAAGTATGGAATTTGATCCATGTCACCGACCTCACTCAGTGGGATAAGACTTGGTTGTGTCTCCGACCTCACCCACGGGGATAAGGTTTGGTTGTTGTATAGTATTGTTATGATCTGTTTCCTAATTTTATTTAGTTAAAATCGAGTCTATGCATTAGTCTTTTGCATCAAGTTTAGTATCAAACTATTATCAATAACATTCAAATTCTTATAATTTCTCTCCTTTTTTATCTAAAATTCCACAATTTCAATAGGCATTTCCTTTAGAAAGTTTTCACAAATCAGCATTACATTAGATATGTCTCACACTCAATCCGTAATTTTTTATTACATAAACAAATTGCAATTCAAGAATAATGTAAATGGCTAGCTAACTCTTCTGGTTACAGCCATTTAAGTTACAGATGAACTCACAGTAAAGAATATTCATACAAATACTATGCAACAAGCAAGTTACCATTAGAGAAACCTGTTTAATAAATCCAGACCAGTATGGTAAATATACATAGAAATGCAACAAGAAACTTACCGTTTCTCATGACTTCAAAAATCATATCACAATAATATCTGAAAGGAGACACCCTCATTACACGGCAAACATACTCCGCCAAATGATAAGGAAACAGCTGCAAGTAAGAAACAAGCACATTAAATGCCTATGCCAAGCAACAAAAATCAAATCATAACGTCACTGCCCAGCATCCAGACAGTGGGTGGTCCTCTAGCAGTTACAAATGTCATTCATTAAGGAAGCAAATTTGCATGAGTTCTTTGTTATAGAAAAAGATAATATTATGGTTAGTTTATTTATTACTTATAAAAACTAATCCTATGGCAAAAGAAAACCAGAGACAAATTTTTAATTCCAACTGTGGTTGTGAAGCATTAAAACTTCAATTTCTCCCAAAAATTTCCTAGCATCAAAGTTTTCTGATCAGTGAATATGTATTTGATATATATGCTCAGAAATAAGAGTCACAGAGCCCTCTCTAAGCGACATACACCAAGATTCCTCCGTAAGTAACGCATCATATCTTCATAATATTCACTTTCTTTACAAACTTTCCGGGCAAAACAGCTATTCCATTGAAGCCTCTTCTTTACACAGCATTCGATTATCCTGCATGTGATTCCCATATCCAGCAAAAAGAAAAAGTGTATTAAGAATGTGTCTAAAACTTATTTCCAAGGCATTAACAAAATAGCCTTGAAATAAACAGAATGTAGAGCAATGTAGATATATACTAAATTATACAAACTAAAATACTATTTCTAATTGAGAATTAGCTCTCAAATGTTATCATTTCTTAAATTTTCTTGTTGAATACATTATAGCCTCTCAATTAAATTAAATTAAGTGTGATTGAAATTTTATATGATCAACGATCGTGTTATTCTTTCAATTAAAAAAAAAAACTCAATTATATAACAAAATATATAGTAGTAGCCCTCAAGGGTTGTGCGTAATACACTAACTCTATTGCATGTCATTCTGCAAGAAAAGCTTATTTTTTAGTAGCTAGCTCAGTACTTTAGTTGCATTGATATACCATGCAAAGCCAAGTGTAACAGTAATACCACCTAACAACTGTGCACATAAACGATGAAAAGAGCCCAGTAACAATGAGTTGCACTTTTGAACAATGTATTTAAACATCTTACAGAAAATAACAGTATACACAAGTACAGTTTATGTAATATAAGACAAGACGACAGCAACAACAAATTACTACAAAAAATACACAAGTCACTACAAAAACCTCTCCGGTCTATTTGAACAACATAGAAATGCTATCTCAATAGCTACGGAAGCTCTAAACTCAAACCAGTATCATTCTTCATTTTCCACTACAACTCATTGGAACAAATAGTGTTCACTCCTCAAACATCTTCAACTTAATTTGGATAACTACTACTTACTAAAACTCAATCATTAACAATAATTTGCTTAAAAGAATTGGAAGCGACGCTAACCTTCGGTGCCATTCGTCTTTGGTAGAAAGAGTAGCTTGAATCCGCTTCGGTAGATTCTCCCATGGACACTCTTCGTTAATCGCTTTTTGCAACAACTGTTCCTCAACAGTAACTGGAGCACGCTGCATTTCTCACTTCTCAAACAACTAACTCGCGAATTTCTTCAAACAGCATGAAAGTCAACTAAAACCTCGCAACCGATCACACTGCGAAATCGAAGCCAAATGTGGAAACAGATCGATCAGGATGAGGAACGAAGTACCGCGTTTACTGTGACAGCTGAAGAGGACGCTCGGAAAATGCAAGAAACTGTATCCGGTGATTGGAACCTGATATCGGACGGGAACGTTGGATTCTAGGGTTTTGGAATCGGAGTTTGGATAAACAGTTGTGCTCGTTCTTCTTCGGAAAATTAGGCTATCAGAGAACGAGCGAGATCTGACGAAGAGTGAGAATTGTCAGAGATCGTGGTTCCGTTATGGCGGTCGGTGCTGCCCGTTTTCATAATTCATATGACGTTTCCGTTGGTTTTTTTCGCGACCCGGTTCGGACCCTTTTTTTTGTGGGTTTGGGAAAGAGGGTTTATTTGGGGAAATTTGTAATTTATCTTAAGTTAAGGGTTCTTATTTAAGTGGGTTCTTATGTAACTCGCTATCCGGTTTCTCCAAGAATATTGGAGTTTGTAGTGTTTTTTTTTATGCGGAAACGTGGGTTGTGTTTGAGGGTTTTAAACTTGTGTTTGAAAAGAATACTTGAAAGTGGAGTTACAAACAGATAATAAAACCATTATTGATGTCATTAATAAGAGGTACACAAGAGTAAATGAAGGTAGTGGATTGTTTAACGAGATTAAGAATGGTTTGAATGAGAAAGTGGGAGGTCAAATCATGAATTAGGATTCAGGGTGTATGAAGATTGCCATGACGATTTTATTGTGCTCATTTCGAATGATATTGTTGGGTTTCCACCCCCGTTTTGTTTTAGAGTAGTTGATTTTTTATTTTTGTTTACGCCCTCCTGATTCAAAAAAAAGGTTAAGGGTCAGCTTATTTTAGTTTTTTTTTAAATGATTTTTATAATATTACATATTTTTATTGAAAAAATTTACAAAGAATTTTTTAATAAAAGTTTCAAATGAAAAATTGATTTTAATATTTATTCTTAAAATGTTATTTTATATATCTCATCATTTTATTGTGAAGATGTGTTCACCCTTTTTATCTTGTGTTTGATGGAGACAAAAATTTATCTTAGAAGAAAGATCAAAGAAAAAAAAAGATGGAATCAAAGTTTTAAATTTGCATAGGTTTTTGGATTTGAATTTACGTGCTCAAGAAATAATCTTTAACTTTAATACATGCTCTCAGAATTTGGGTTGGACCTAACTCATCCCTACAAAATCGGCTTGTAAGGTGAGGATTGGTCCCCACTTATAAACACAACAAAGGTCATATCTCTAAGCAATATGGGACTAAATTCACCTCTTCAAACCCAACACAATAAAGGTGTTAGAGGCTGCAATGAAGGCAAGTCGAAGTGTCACAATTAAGGCGACTAGGGGCGGACCTCAATTAAGGCAGAAATTTCAACACATGCATCGTTTCAAAATTGCATGTTAACTTAGAAATCAATTAATATGTTAATTAAATCGAAATTTTAATCTTTCTCATAAGAATGTTTAATGTGCATATATATGCCAAGTGAAGATTTGTCTCAGTGGTTGAATGGGTGTGTTAAAGTATTTAAGTGTCGTTGGTTAAATCCTTGAATGTGTCATTTTAACTTCTGTCAGCGAAAATGCATGACAAAAGATTATCATGAGGCTGTAATCAATTGTCGGGGTATGTGCAACCAATTGTCATAATGTTAATTTGCATGTTTTTTCTGATTTTCTAATAGGCATTTAGTTTGTTATAAATAGAAAGTTTTTTTCAAATTCAAAATTCAAAATTATGTTCTATAGGGGACATATGTTGGACCAGATGACTGGGACAACAAGAACTAATGGTTTACTATAGATTACAACTTCTAGGGACGAATGTCAGACACGATGTCTAGAACATTGTAAATCAGAACCAGAAAAACCAAATTGCAGTCAAGATATGACAGTTTACCTTTTACAAGATGATGAAGTCACTACTAGAAAATATGTCTTCGGTGACACAATATTACAACGGTCATTTTTCCATCATAGTTATATGACATTTTTTTACTGTAATACCCCAAAATTTACCCTTCATTTTTCCTGGAAGCATACGCTTTACACCTCATGCATGCATTCATTTTTAGGTCATTTAACATTAGATATATTGCATTTCATCATGTCAATCAGAATTAGATCCAAGAAAAAAAAACGAAAAAAACGAAATAAAAAAAACGAAAAAAAAATGAAAAAAAAAAACGAAAAAAAAAAGTTAAAAATAAATAAATAAAATTAATTAAATAAATAAATAAAATATAACAAATTTTTTTGGACTTGGGTCTCCCTCATTTGAGCCCACTACCCACGAAAATCAGTCTATAAATACTGAAGTTTCAGTAGAGGAAAAGACACTTGGAGTTACACTGGGAGTTACACTGGGAGATTCACTGGAGAAAGATTTTGAGAGAAGGAAACCTAGGAACTACTCTGCAGCGACCTTCAGGCAGCCCTGAGAAGTTCACTCCGCCTCACACAAACCCTAGTATTACTTTGCAGATCCGGCCGTACCATTCAATCTTAATCAATCTCTCCAATCAGGTTTGCCATATATCCATCATCTTTATGCCTTTAATTTGAATGCTCTAAATGTATGAGGTATTATGGGTGAATTTGATACCCTTTTGATGCATGTGTTTGACAAGAGGTTTAGGCCTCCTACCCTTGATTGCTTTTTGTGAGCTTTTTGTGAATTTTGATGGAATTATTCATGTGGTTACATTTTGATTTAGGGGCAACTCTTGGTTACCCTATTTTGTTTCTCTAGCATGTCTTTGTGTTGCCATGGCATTGTTTTCCCTGGATTTCACCTTGTTTGTCTAACCTTTCTGTTGAGTTTTCGTGAGGGCTCACATACTCGTGCAGGGATACCATCCGGAGGTTTATCCTGATTAATCGTATTGACTGATTTTCTTTGATGGTCTAGCTGGAGAGATCTCAGGGTTGCTAATCCTTTAATTGTTGTAACTTCGGATCTTTATCCGTGTGGTAATTTTTTCCTTTTCTCGTACTTTATCGCTTTCTTAGCTGGAAGACCTCGATAGGAGGCAATGTTTGAGCCCCTTGGTGGCATTTTACTTTGAGATACATGTTTTGTGTTTTGTATTCATATCCCCACATGTAGCGCGGTTCCTTCGTCAAGGACTGCCTGTTTGCCCTCGAGCATCCCAAACCCTAAAACCCAAAGCAACACGTTATCTCCTTCTACTACAGGCGAGTAAGTCTCCAAAGGTAGAGCATCCGGTAGATTGCGTAGTGACATCGTTCGTCCAAAACCCAATCCACAACCCCGTAGTTAGCCGAACTACGGCTTGCTCTGATTCTCATTCCAGATGAGATACGTAGGCATAAGACGCGATGTCTTAGCGAGCACACATCCCCCAACCCATAGGTCAGCCGAGCTACGAAGACTCTGATTCTCATATTCAGATGAGATACGTATGCAGTGGATGCGACATCCGCGCGAGTCATTTCTCTTAAACCTTTTTAGTAAATAAACACATTAGGTAAACCCACACCCTTTAGACGAAAACCACAAAAGTGGATCCCGTAGAGTACTACGGATGCGTAGGGGTGCTAATACCTTCCCTTCGCATAACCGACTCCCGAACCCAAGATTTGGTTGCGAGACCCCGTCTTGTCCTTTCCTTTTTCAGGTTTACTTCGAGCGTTTCCTTTCCCTCCTTTGGGATGAATAATGCACGGTGGCGACGCTCCTGTCTTTTTCTTTCGCAGGTTGTTTTTTCGCGCACTGTATTTTTCAGGTTGCGACATTTACGCGAATGTTTATTTTTGTTAAGAAACTTTTCATCATGATTCATAAAAATAAATGTTGTCATAGAATTTAGATGACAAGCTTCAATAAAAATAAGCGTGTGTCTATTCACATTTATTCTTATTTAAAAAATAAAGGTATAACAATTACGGTTGTTTCATTCAACCGTGGTTATATCTTTCATATTTCACTACGGTTGAAGCTTGTAATCATTGTAAAATTATTTCTCACAAAATTAAAACATAACATGTATTTCATTTCGTTCATAACACACAAGGATACCCTAGTGAACGAGACGACAACGATAGCGAAATCTTCACCATCTTCATTCATTTCTGGAAACGAAATCGTCATCCTCTTCGAATCATGGTACGTTATTGCTCTCTCTCTCTCTCTCTCTCTCTCTCTCTCTCTCTCTCTCTCTGATACTTCTGAATATTTATGTTCTTCGTTAGGGTTATTTACCATTCTCTCTCTCTCTCTCTGACGCTTCTAAATGTTTATGTTCTTCGCTAGGGTTATTGGTTTATTTTTAACAAATAAGTGATATGATGATGTCGTGTGTATGGACATTGTCATGTGTATTATTCATGTTGCCATGTTCATGTTTTATTCAGATTTTGTGAATATGCTTTAGGTTTTGGTGTTGGATATGCATATGCATGTAATCATATTAGGATGTTGTATATGTAGCATTAGTGTGTCATTTACATTAGCCTTTTGATATAAATTTCATAATTTGTTATGGATCATAGTTAGATGAAAGTCGATATATTAGGTTCGGTGTATGAGAAAGGAGTTCTTGAATTTCTTGAATTCTCCAAAAAAATTGTTCTCGATAATAATGGTATTTTTTATTGTCCTTGTGTTGTTTTTAGGAATATCAAAAAATGGTCAAAGAAAGAAATATCAAATATGTTATGATGGAATATGTCAAAATTATACAATATGGATGTGGCATGGAGAAGTGGATAATAATTGAAATGTGACATCTTAAATGGATGAAGATGATGAAGATATAGATGATCGACTAGAAGATATGATATGTGATATTGGAGAATTGTCTTATATAAAAGCCCATATATATGATACTTTATGTAACGACAAAGATGCGCCTTTATATAAGAGGTGCACCAGTTTTACATGATTGTTTGTGTTGTTAACATTGTTTAATCTGGAGGCAAAAGGTGGGTGATCGGATAAAAGTTTCACATAATTGCTTGATTTGTTGAAACAAATGCTACTAGACGATAATAATTTATCGGATCGTTGTTATGAGGCCAAGAAGATATTGTGTTCAATGGGTTTGGAGTATGTTAAAATACATGCATACTCTAATGATTGCATATTATATAGGAAAGTGTATGAAAATTTGGATCAATGTCCAAAATATGGTGAGTCGCACTACAAGTTAAAAAATAATAATGGTGATGACAATGACAGTGTTAGTAAGGAGCATCCTCCTGCTAAAGTGTTATGGTACTTGCCAATAATTTTAAGGTTAAAGAGACGTTTTGCTAATGCAGATGACACAAAGAATATTAGATGGCATGTAGATGACGCAAAGAATATTAGATGGCATGCAGATGAAAGAAAATATGATGGAAACATTCGCCATGTTGCTGGTTCTTTATAATGGAAGAAAATTGATCCATTGTTTCTGGATTTTGGCCTTGAGCCAAGAAACCTTAGGCTTGGGCTTGCCACATATGGAATGAACCTCTTTGGTAATCTGAGTGCTAACCAGTTTTAGTGGCCTATTCTTCTCACGATTTACAACATATTTCCTTCGTTGTGCATGAAGTGCAAGTATATGATGTTAAGTATGATGATTTATGGACCAATACAACCTGGAAACAACATAGATGTTTATCTAAGTCCATCAATTAAGGATTTAAAACTTTTGCGGGATAAAGGTATTGACATTGATAATGGATATTCTGGTGAAAGTTTTAAGATGCGTGCAATTTTATTTTGCACAAGAGACAAAACATTATAGGTAAGGATGTTTCTTGGTTCTTTGGGTGAATTCTTTGTCATTCCTGAAAGTCAGTTGTTTTGAAGAAGCATCAACATTGATATCAACTTTGATTTTATATGCTAGGATTGTGAAGAAGATAAGTATGTTTATATCTAATGTATCATTTCCCTTATATTATTATACTCCTTTGGATTTTACTCTTTTTTTTTATAATTTCAAAACGGGGGAGAAGAGAGATGGTTGTTTTTGTTATTTTTCATGATACCAAAGAGATCATAGTATAGGTTGCACAAGAAAGTGGGAGATATCCAAGAAAGAGGGAGATATACAAGATTGGGGAGAAATCAAGTGTCAAGTAAAAACTTTCCATCTAAATATTTTGTCATCATAAAAAAGGGGGAGAAGATTGTGAAGAAGATGTGTTCATAGACCAAAGTTTGTCTTAGAAGAAAGATCAAAGAAGACAAATAGCTTGGTTTTGATAAATACAAAAGTTTGTCTTAGAAGAAAGATCAAAGAAGACAAATAGGGAATCAAACAAATTTGCATAAGTTTTTGGATTTCAATGGAATTGGATCATAGACCAAGGTACAATGTGCAATTTAGTTGTTATAAGGTTTACGTGCTCAAGAAATAATCTTTAACATTAATACATGCATTGTTTCAAAATTGCGTGTTAACTTAGAAATCAATTAATATTTTAATTAAATCGAGATTGTAATATTTCTCATAAGGATGTTTAATGAGCATATTTTTAACAAGCAAAGATGTGCCTAGTGGTTGAGTGTGTGTGTTAAAGTAATCAAGTGTCATTGATTTGATCCTTGAGTTTGTTATTTTAACTTAGAAAAAATTTAACTTTTTTGGTTGTTACAATCGATTGTCTCTAGGCTGCAATTGATTGTCATATAGCTTTGCCAAGGAAAAACTCCATCGTTAAAGCATGACAATCAATTTTCATGGGGCTGAAATCAATTGTCGGGGTATGTGCAATCAATTGTCATAGTGTTAATTTGCATATTTTTTTAATGTTAATGGAATGAGTAATCGATTGGCGTGATTACAACAATCAATTGTCATCTGTCATATGTAATAACAAGAAAAATGGTTGTCATCTATAATAACATGAAAAATGTTGAACCATTGCATCACCTCATAATCTCTAATGATCATAAAACCTTTTCATAACATTGCAAATGATCATGAGTATTTTCTAACCATTTTTCTGATTTTCTAAGAGGCATTTGTTCATTATAAATAGAAGATTTTTTCAAATTCAAAATCACCTTCTTCATGAATAATATTTTATTTTTCAAGTGTCTGTAATATTTAGCAGAAAAACGTTTTCCTGCTGAATTTTCATTCATATATGAAATTTTTTAGAGAAAACACTTGAGCACTTAAATGTTTATATCATCTTGATTTATTCATTGAATGAGAAGATTTAATTGTCAGTATATCAGAAAAACAGCAAAATCCACCATTGTTGTTGGTGTTTTTATGAAATCAAGGAAGTGGTGTGTTTCTTTGTTGTTGTTAGAAGATTGTAGGAGAAGTCTTGGAGTGAGACTTGTACAAATATCTAACAATACTAGAAATCTCTCACAATGTGTGAGGCAAATATATGTACCCTTGATTGGAAAGGGGAATTAGTATAATTCTTTGTGTTTATTTACTTTATTGCACTTTACTTTTATGTTTCTTATTCATTTGTTTATTCATTAATTCCGAAAACATACAAGAAATCAGAAAAGTACATAAAATCTCTAAAAAGATCATTAAACACAATTCATCTCCTATCCCCTCTTAGGTTGCACTCAATACCTACATTTACTAGAATTTTTTTGGATATCAAAATTTCAAAAAAAATCACTTAAATTTAAAGTTATTTCAAATATCTTTTCATAAAAATCATTTGTTAGATATATCTTTTTGAAAAAATTATGATTTTGACTATGATTTAATCTTCAATAATATATATTTATGTTATAGGATGTCAAAATTAATTATTTTAAATTTATAACAAACTAATTAGAAAAACTTTTAATATTTTTATAAAAAATATTTTTGAAAATACAAAAAAAAAAACCATTTTTTAAAGATAAAACAAATAGGTCCTAGAAAGTTTGTTAAAAATAATTTATATTTACAATTTTTTGGTATGTTATTAAATAAAATTATTAAGTATCTCAACTACCTCCTTGCTGCAAGATACAAGCCCTTAACAAATCTTCAAAAGATTGGATAGTCTTTTATGTCTAACCGTCTGCCTGTGGATGGTAAGTAGAACTCAACCTCAGCTTGGTTCCTAAGGTTTCCTGCAAACTCTCCCAAAATCTTGATGCGAACCTCAGATCTCTAACTCAAACAATACTAGAAGGAATACCATGTAGCTTCACAATCACACTTATGTAAATCTCTGCTAACTTTTGTAATGGATAACTGATCTTTATCAGAATGAAATGCTCTGACCTAGTCAGTCTATCCACGGAAACCTAATTCAAATCATTTCCTTTTGTGTTCCTTGGTAAACCCACCATATTGTCCTTAGAAATTCTATCTCGCGTCGACTCAGGAGTACTCACAGGTTGTATCAATCCATATGGCTTATGATGCTCGATTTTTGACTTATGATAACTCAAACAAGAATAAATAAACTCGGCTACATCATTCTTCATACTTGGACACCAAAACATCTTCTTAATATATTGGTGCATTTTAGTAGTTGTGGGATGAATACTTGAATTGCTCTAGTGACTTTCTTCAAGGATTCTCTTCTTAAGCTCTGGAAAATCTGGCACACAGACTCTGCTTTGGAATCTCATAACTACATTCTCATTTATTTTGAAGTCAATCTTTTTACCTTGATTGATTAACATCAATCGGTCAATCAATCCCAAGTCCAACTTCTGACCTTTTTTGATCTCTTAAAACACACTACAATTAACTTTAGCATACCCAACATCACACCTTACAAACCAAGCTAAGATCTATAAAATGCCCGATCAAATTCATATCTTTAACCATCAGCGCTGATATATGCAATGACTTCCTACCCAAAGCGTCTGCTACCACATTAGCTTTACCAGGATGGTAACTCAACTCGAAATCATAGTCCTTCAAAAATTCGAGTCACTTCTTTTGCCTCATATTCAACTCTTTCTGATCGAACAGATACTTCAAACTCTTATGATCACTGAAAACTTTAACCTCTTATGATAGCTGAAAACTTCAAACTTCAAACCATAGAGATAATGCCTCCAAACTTTAAGCAAAAACACCATTGCTATCAACTCTAAATCATGGGTAGGATAATTCCTTTCATGAATCTTCATCTATCTCGAAGCATATGCAAAAAGCTGACCATTGTGCATAAGCACACCACCTAAGCCCATCTTAGAAACATCACAATACACAACAAAAGACTCTCCCGCATTTGGAAAAGTCAACACTAGCGCCATTGTCAACCTCTTCTTCAGCTCTTGAAAAATTTCTTCGCATTGAACATCCCACACATAAGCTTGTCCTTTCCGGGTTAACTGAGTCAAAGTCAAGGCTAATTTCGAAAAACTTCTATAATTCTTCTGTAGTAACTAGCCAAACCTAGAAAACTTATTATCTCTATAATTGACTTAGGAGTCTTTCACTGTAGCACGACCTCTACCTTGGACGAATCATCTATTATACCACCATTGGAGAATATATAACCAAGGAAACTCATTTCTTGCAACCAGAATTCACACTTGGATAACTTAGCATACAACTTCTTTTCTTGTAAAGTCTGTAACATAACTCGCAGATGTCCTGCATGTTCTTCGCCTGATTTAGAAAACACCAAAATATCATCTTTGAATACCACAACGAACTGATCCAATTAAGGATGGAATATCTTATTCATATACTCCATGAACACACCTGGGGCATTAGATACACCAAACAACATCATCGAGTATTGATAATGATTGTATCGAGTTCTAAACGTAGTCTTTAGAATATCTTCAGCTTTCACTTGAATCTAATGATAGCCTGATCTCAAATCAATATTGTTGAACATACAAGCACCAACCAACTGATCCATAAGGTCGTTAGTTCTAGGAAGCAAGTGCGTGTTCTTGATAGTAACCTTATTCACCTATCCATAATCAACACATAATCTCATGCCACCATCCTTTTTCTTAACCGAACCCATTGGTGCTCCCTACTGATAACATGAAATTATATCATATTTTAGGACTTAATTCAATTAAATTATAATATTATTTATTTCAATTTACTTCATTTTATTAGATATTACGCGGTATTTCCTTTCTATTTGTCTCAGGTGATCTATTTGAAGCAAAAGTAAAAAAGGAAGAAAAGGAGGTGCAAAAAGAAGTGAAAAGAAGCAAATATCAAAGCCCAGCCCAAAGCACAAGAACACAGGCGCTGTGCCTGTGACGAACGTCACAGAGGCTGTGACGAGCGTCACGCCTTGCACGCACCCGTAACGAACGTCACACATGGTGTGACGGACGTCACACCATCCCCCTACATTTTTGCCTTCAGAGACGTTGAGTCCTATATGCACGCTGAATCCTATTTCCACGCCTATACCTCCGTTACGTGAAGACTTTTGACGCGGACTGCTTTTTGGAAACCGTTACAGGAAGTGCTACAAGTATAAATACCAGCTTTGCAAACCTAAAGGAGTTCCACGCTTTTTCCAGATTTTGTTTTACCGTTTTCCATTTTTTTTCTTCTTCTTTCAGCAGCTTAGGCATTATTTCTTTACAGTATTATTCTTGCAATTTTTATTATTTTCTTTTGCAACTCTATTTCCTCTTCAGCATTTAATTAATTTTCACATAATAGTTTCTACACCGGAAACTATTGTGTACCTTTCACCGGATCTAACCTTACGTTAGAATCTAGTTTTTTATTCCTTCGCTTTTATTTTTCTGTCTGATTGAAGAATTCAAGAACAAATCCAACCGGTCTGTGGTGGAGTGTTCAAGACTACTATTTAATTATTCAGGTTCTTTAATTATTTGTTGAATTTATATATGCTTTGTTTTATTATTAATTTATACTGTTTGCTTGCGATGAATTTGTTTATGCATGCTGATTATTTAGATCTATTTAGTATGTCTGGCTAATTTATTTAGGTATCGATATGTAAAGTAAGCGGAATGAAGGAATCAAAACTAAATTGGTTTAATTAAGTTTAAAATTAAAATCACTCTTTTTACGGTCTCAATTTACAGGTTTAATAACAAAGTTTTTGTACGAGAGTAAAAGACATAAAGAAGTTAAATTCAATAGAACGAGAGTTTGAGTTTTTAACTGAACAGTGTAAATTGGACATTAATTCTAGATCAGGACGAGAGCAATTTTTAGAGTTAATTAAATTCTAATCTTTTTCAAAAAGTATTTTTAAAGATTGAATGTGAGGACGAGAGTTAAGCATTTGAATTTAATTATATAACCTAAGTCAACAGAGCGAGAGTTTGAGATAAGGGTGTTTAAACGATTAGTGTTTTCTTAAAAAGAGTTTCTACGGATCCTATTGTTTTCAAAAAGTGGTTTTTGACTTAACTATAAGTGACAGCTACGTTAATATAAAATCATAGTTTATTCAACAGAGCGAGAGTTTGAGATAAGACTTTTAATCAATAGCGTCAACTGAAAAGATTTATTTTAAAACCAAGAAACCAACAAAGAATTGATTCCCTAATTACGACGAACTACATACCGATATCCGCTTATTAGATATTTATTTTAGATCTTATTTTAGTTTTAGTTTTTCCCCCAAACAATCAAAGTATTACCTGCCTTAGCTTTACGAAGTAACCTTAGATAACGGTATATCGATTCATAAGTCCCTGTGGGATCGATATCTTTTAAAACTACGCGATAGAACTGTGCACTTGCAGTTTGTACCCCAAATTCGACTCATAAAGTCGCGATCAAGTTTTTGGCGCCGTTGCCGGGGACTTTATTTAGTCGATATCGTAACTCTTCTGTTACGCTGTAGAGACTAAGGCAATTTTTTCTCTATTACTATGTATCACCCAAACTTTCTCTACGATTATCACTCCCAGTATTTTAAGGAATCGCAAGATTCCTATAAATCCAACCTGGAAATATTGATGGAGGATTTCATTGAGACGCAAACTCACTCAAGGATAGAATCTATGATGGAACGCTTTGTGGCTACACAAGCTCTTCAGAATGAAGAATTTAGAAAACAAAGTCTCTATACCAATGAAACCCTTACGCAACTGAACATTGTGGTCGAGTCCCTCGTCACTCACAACGAGGCATTGGAGACTCAAATCTCCCTACTTGCGCAGACACCTCTAGGACCTTTCCCTGAGAAACATGCGGATATGGTAACAACCACCAGTGAAAGATTTACCGAAAATCCTAAGGATAGTGATGAGGAGGAGGGTTCAGGTGAGAAAAAAGTAGAGATTGAGAAAGTTCCACAAACACCACCCGAAAGGGAGGTTGTCAAAAAGGTAGAGAAGGAAGAGCTATGTGTTGTCCCTCCTCCCTATAAATCACCAATTCTTTCCCCGCAAAGATCTGTGGAAGTTAAGGTAGACCCCAAATCCGAAAGAAATAAGGAGCTATCAGAAAATATCCACACCAATGCACCTTTATTTGCCACCCTGAACAAGAAGAGAGAATTTGAAGCCCATGAAATTAGGGAACTAATTAGTATAAAAAGGGGCAAACCAGACTTTGAGGTGGTGTTTTCAAAAATTGAACCTAAACCTGAAAAGCTAGCTCCCATAATAGAGCCAGAACCACCACCACAAGTTCAGGAGGATAAACTACCTCGCAGAAGAAAAAGAAGAAAAAGTGACGGTTATGAGAGATGGATTGATAAGTGGCCATGAAAATCAAGGATAATTAAAAGTTTGACCGAGGATTCATCCTCGAAAGAACCACCATGAGTACTTACACTCCTGAGTCGCCGCGCTATCTACGTAAAACATAGCGAATATTTCCAGTTCTATTAATGTCAATTTTTCTCTCTATCCATTTTTTTTTCCTTCCCTTTCATAAAGTCAATCCGTATTTTTCTTTAATAACCATTACTGACTTAATGCCAGTATCTACTTGAATTCATCGAGCTACTAACTTTCATCATGTAACCAGTAGATACCATTTTCAGAGGCAGTGTTCAGAGAAGGCGGTATGATTATCTAGCCCAGAAGGATATGGCACTGACCATATATTATGATGGACCGACCATGGATAAATTAGGCATCTGAGATATCATTCCTGTTTATGTTTAACCAGCTTGGGTGGGAAAAGGCAGCCATTAAGAGACGGTTTGTCACGTACCGTGAGCTAACCTTAGAACTCCTGATTTCCCTTGTATACATCCCTGAACATGGTTACGGACTTAACAAAGGGTTAATATCCTTTAGGTTATTTAGCATGGACTTCACCTACACCCGTCGAGACCTTGCTGACCTCTTAGGATTCCCTAGCGGCCCTTTCATCTTTAATACCCGCCAGGAGGACCTTATTGATGACATTGATCTCAATGACTTCTGGGGTTGCATATCCGGAGAACCCAACCCAAACCCGAATGAGATGCACTCACAAAAGATCCATAACCCTGCTATCCGATATTTTCATAAAATACTAGCCCACACCTTATTTGGTAAGGAAGAGAATAACACCTTAGTGGCCCGACTATTTACCTTGCTTAACCATGAGAGAACGAGTGTTCACAACCACAATAGCTGACTTTATGACTTAGATGAACACCCTAATGATCCACCTCCATCCTCCCGACGTCGTCGCAGAAGGAGGCCAGCAACTAATGAGGATATCATGGACGCCATTGATACCATGCAGGCGCAGAATGTCGAAGTGATGCAACTGATGCGCCAGATGCAACAACAACATGAAGCAAGGAATGCAATAACCGACCAGCGGTTCACTGAGTTACTTAGCAGGTTTGACGACTTAGGAGTACGTCAACGATCACCAGGTCCCAGAACACGAGGCGGAAGGCAGCATTGACTTTTTCTTTCATTTTTCTATTCATTTTCTTTTGTTTTCTTTGAAACATTAGGGACAATGTTTCATTTAAGTGTGGGGGGGAAAACCTTGTTCTTTCAACCTTCCCTTTTCAAGTATGTTATTTTCCCTTTCATTGTTATTTCCCTTTCTTATTATGAAAAAAAAAATTATTATAATATATATTTATTTTAAGTCAAGTCCCTAGTGTGAAAAATTCTTATTATCTATTCCCCTCAATTTTCTTGAGCCATAACAAAAATTCAACACACTCAGTAAGTATAAAGGTCGCTTATTTTATAAAACTTGAGTGAAATCAAGACAAAAATTATTACCATAACAACGCTCTAAGAACCTCAACATGTTAGATCAGGATAAGTACCTATTATACCAATCCCTTGAACTTTTAGTTTTATAGTAACCCCAAGTAGTTTATACGAGAAGTCAGCACCATCTTAATAGCAAACTACGTGGAGAGCCGATGAATATAAGTGAATGATTCCCATAGTAACATAAAAAAAATATATATATATATATCAGGAAATGCACTAATTAAGTTAGGTGATCCTTACCAGATCATTTAATCTAAAGGTTGCAGATCATACAAAAGCATAAGATGAAAGATCCATTATGAGTTGGTTCAGCAGGTATCTGGTACTGAACTTGGTAGGGCGGACTACGGTCCGATCCCCCACAATTTGCAATGGACTGAATAACGAAGTTATCCGACTTTTGTACCAGAACTTCAAGCTAAAAAGGGAATCAGAATCACTAACTGGTTACTCCACTATGTGCGCGAAAAGATAAAGGGCTTAATGTGATTTCGCTAGAATGAAAACGGGTGAAATAAGAGTAAAGGAACTAGGATAGCTATCATAGTGTACTTGAACTGATTTGCATAAGACAGGGTTATCTAGGTTGTGACGGTGGTTGTTGATGTCAAGATTAAACTCAAGTTACCTCTAAACAAAATCCACTTGCAACCTAATATGAATTGACGTGTGTTTTCATCTGGCTAAAACCCTTAACGAGTTCTATACTGTATTTTGCTTGAGGACAAGCAAAGATCTAAGTATGGGGGAGTTTGATAACATGAAATTATATCATATTTTAGGACTTAATTCAATTAAATTATAATATTATTTATTTCAATTTACTTCATTTTATTAGATATTACGCGGTATTTCCTTTCTATTTGTCTCAGGTGATCTATTTGAAGCAAAAGTAAAAAAGGAAGAAAAGGAGGTGCAAAAAGAAGTGAAAAGAAGCAAATATCAAAGCCCAGCCCAAAGCACAAGAACACAGGCGCTGTGCCTGTGACGAACGTCACAGAGGTTGTGACGAGCGTCACGCCTTGCACACACCCGTAACGAACGTCACACATGGTGTGACGGACGTCACACCATCCCCCTACATTTTTGCCTTCAGAGACGTTGAGTCCTATATGCACGCTGAATCCTATTTCCACGCCTATACCTCCGTTACGTGAAGACTTTTGACGCGGACTGCTTTTTGGAAACCGTTACAGGAAGTGCTACAAGTATAAATACCAGCTTTGCAAACCTAAAGGAGTTCCACGCTTTTTCCAGATTTTGTTTTACCGTTTTCCATTTTTTTTCTTCTTCTTTCAGCAGCTTAGGCATTATCTCTTTACAGTATTATTCTTGCAATTTTTATTATTTTCTTTTGCAACTCTATTTCCTCTTCAGCATTTAATTAATTTTCACATAATAGTTTCTACACCGGAAACTATTGTGTACCTTTCACCGGATCTAACCTTACGTTAGAATCTAGTTTTTTATTCCTTCGCTTTTATTTTTCTGTCTAATTGAAGAATTCAAGAACAAATCCAACCGGTCTGTGGTGGAGTGTTCAAGACTACTATTTAATTATTCAGGTTCTTTAATTATTTGTTGAATTTATATATGCTTTGTTTTATTATTAATTTATACTGTTTGCTTGCGATGAATTTGTTTATGCATGCTGATTATTTAGATCTATTTAGTATGTCTGGCTAATTTATTTAGGTATCGGTATGTAAAGTAAGCGGAATGAAGGAATCAAAACTAAATTGGTTTAATTAAGTTTAAAATTAAAATCACTCTTTTTACGGTCTCAATTTACAGGTTTAATAACAAAGTTTTTGTACGAGAGTAAAAGACATAAAGAAGTTAAATTCAATAGAACGAGAGTTTGAGTTTTTAACTGGACAGTGTAAATTGGACATTAATTCTAGATCAGGGCGAGAGCAATTTTTAGAGTTAATTAAATTCTAATCTTTTTCAAAAAGTATTTTTAAAGATTGAATGTGAGGACGAGAGTTAAGCATTTGAATTTAATTATATAACCTAAGTCAACAGAGCGAGAGTTTGAGATAAGGGTGTTTAAACGATTAGTGTTTTCTTAAAAAGAGTTTCTACGGATCCTATTGTTTTCAAAAAGTGGTTTTTGACTTAACTATAAGTGACAGCTACGTTAATATAAAATCATAGTTTATTCAACAGAGCGAGAGTTTGAGATAAGACTTTTAATCAATAGCGTCAACTGAAAAGATTTATTTTAAAACCAAGAAACCAACAAAGAATTGATTCCCTAATTACGACGAACTACATACCGATATCCGCTTATTAGATATTTATTTTAGATCTTATTTTAGTTTTAGCTTTTCCCCCAAACAATCAAAGTATTACCTGCCTTAGCTTTACGAAGTAACCTTAGATAACGGTATATCGATTCATAAGTCCCTGTGGGATCGATATCTTTTAAAACTACGCGATAGAACTGTGCACTTGCAGTTTGTACCCCAAATTCGACTCATAAAGTCGCGATCACCTACGGTGATACACTAGGTCTAGCGAACTTCTGCTCTAGCAGATCTTTTAACTATTTCTTCAACTCGCCTAACTCTGATGTAGACATTTGATATGGTGTCATCGCCATATGTCTAGTACCAGGTACTAAATTTATGGAAAACTGAACTTCTTTCTATGGAGGTAAGTCATAAATATCCTCAGAAAAAACATCAAGAAACTCACACACCACATGCATAGTACTAGCCACAACATCACTTTCCACTCCCAAGGAAGCGAACATCACGAGTACATGCTCATATTCCCTCAAGGACATCTCTACCTAACTAGTGAACATGAATATTGAATTTGTACTCTCTTTGGGTTCGGGAAACAACACAACCTTGTCCAAAAACTTGCATTCCTATAATCAGCGGCATGTTGAACCAACCTTCCACACCTGAAACATCTCAGAGAAGTAGAAGTTTATCCCCCACTTGTTTCAATCCCGCTCCTGCTGGAAAGTGGTTAGGAAATAAAAATGAGCATCAACAATGTTCACACACATGTCGTATGCCAAGGAAATAAACAAATTCACATAACCTATATCGAATGGACTGACATACTCTAATACCAACTATGTAACACCCTAACCTCAAAACACATATTTGAAAGATCCTGAAAATTATTTATTTTAAAATCATCATAGATTGTCACATTCCTCATAAAGTATCCTCCTTAACTTAAAATTAAGCAACAAAAATTAAAACTTCATCAACTCAACACAAATATCTTATACTTTTATAAAAAAACTTAGTTCCAACACAAGACATAAATTCAACAAATTCTCTAGAAAACATCAAACAATTGAAAACCCAACTTGATGTTTGATGACTTCTCAGCAAATGTATCGATAATGTCTCAGTAGCAAAATAAGATCGAATCCACAGGGATTAGTATTTAACAAGACAAATTATACAATATGTTGAAACTACTAAATGGGGGGAGGTTCGAGTTTTAATTGCAAAAATAAAATAAGTTGTTCTAATAATAAGACGAAAGCAACCAGGTTGTGTATAGAATCCCCTAATTCTCTATTGTTGATGTTCGATGCATTACATGAATGATATTGTCACTATAATTCCACGGCGAATTAACAAAACCGATATACCCAATCCCTTGCGGTATAACTCACAAATCTATACTTGGAGTTTCTTATCCCTATTCCACCAGCGTAAGCAAGATTAGGAAATGCAATAGAGCATTAATTCCTAAGCCACTACTCGGAGTTTTCTATCCCTAGTCTACTAGCGTAAGCACAACAGTATTCCATATGTGCCCAAAATTAGATTAAAAGTGTATCTCACATAAAAAGCATTAAGAACAAAGTGCAATTGAATAAAATTATAGATCAAATTACTCATGCAATATCAAATCAAACATATGTCCTAACAATATCAAAATAGGTTCATCAAACACAACCTAACCTAGAGAGAATTAACTACTCATAGTTTATATTACAATACCAAAATAATAATAAGAGGTTTGCATAAGAATTCCATTGAATAATTGACCTCCAATGACTTCAAATGCTCTCCAGATATGCCTTCCGGTATTGTAAATCGTCACTTTTGGTGTAGAAATTCGTAATCCTCGAAAAAAGTACCAAAATTCCCCTAAAAAGCCTTCATAATGGATTATAACGCGTCAGAAAAGCCGAGAAAAAGGGGCCATCGCGCGCATGATGATCTATATCACGCACGATACAACTTTTACTTCCCATGCACATTTTTGCTCCTTTTTTCACCTGATTTTCACTAAGTCCCTATTTCTCCATAATTAGCTATTTTTTTCTCTTTCTTTGGCCTTTATTCTTCATTTTTTCTCCTCTTTAACTTGTTTTGATCCGTTTCTTCGAACGAAATCATGTAATGGCGGAGTGTCATCACAACCCCAAACTTGAATCGTTGTTTGTCCTCAAGTAACTTGCATGCACTACAAATTCCAAACAGAAAACAAGTTGCATAATAACAATTTAGCATCACCATATAATGTTTTTCTTTACCTGACCATCGTTATAGCTTCCAACTTCCATCCAGAAAATTCGGAAACACCCTCAAACTTTGACAAGTACTCAACTTGTATCTCATCTCATCTTGACTCACTTAATGGATAAGGTAGTCTCTCAATTAAAATGCAAAATAGTTTATACTTAGTTTGACCATGTTTTAATATAACTCATAAAAGAAATAAAAACACACACATCTGAGGTCTTTTTCGGATGTATCATGGCTTATGTTCAGGTAAGATATTTTTGGAAAAGTAGGTTTAAACCATTGGAGTTAGGTGCATAGTTCTCCTTTTATTATCATACCCATTTGTTCCTTCTCAATGGTACTAGAGATTCTACTATTTTGGTCTTTATTATGCATTTTGCATTCTTTTCTTTTTTGAAGAAGTTTCTTTTTCCACTTCTTATTTTCTCAAAATTTGGAATCTTAATTGTCTTTCTCTAGTACCCTAAACTCAAACTTAAAACTTTGCTCACTTCCAAGAGAAACCCCCAAACTTAATCTTTTTTATATCACTTAAGAACTACAATTCTACCTAACTCCCAAGAGAGGGTGGAAAGATAAGATCTTTCAAGTCAGGGACGGAGCCAGAAATTTTGAGTAGTGGGGTCAATATAAATATAACATTTCATTTTAAAAAATATAAATACAAATTATAATTGTTCTCTACGATATGTTCTGAAAATGTTGAACGATTTTTTCATTTTCAACATCAACAAAAATATCTCTCTCAATGTAAGTAACTAAGCAATCATTTAACCAATCATCATCCATGCGATTTCGCATTCGATTCTTGATAATATTCATAGCAGAGAAAGTTTTTTCATTTATTGTAGTTGCCACCAGTAATATCAGAGATAACTTTAAAAGCAAATATATCAACGAGTACACAACATGTTTTTGGTCTCTACGAGCTTGATAGAAAGATCACCAATCCCCTCTAATTCTAAAAATTCACTAGCAGAGTATACATCTAACAAATAGTTTTCAACCTGACAATATAGTGCCAATAATTCAACTTGAGAAAACTCTGAAGGATAAAATTGAGCTAAACGAATCAACCTCTCCTTATCAAATGCAGAAAATGAATCTCTTGGACTTAAATAAGCTACACAAAGGAGCAACTCGATATTCACTTCTGTAAAACGATTGTCCAACTCTTGAAGTTGTCGATCAATCACTTCATAAAACAATCCAACTTGAAAATTATGTAAATTAGATACTTTCTCCCTTTTTCTCTTTGACTTTTTTTGTGCCGGTTGAAAAGTGTCATCCATATCTGGAATGTTAATATCATTATGCTCACAAAATAATGAAACATCATTCAACAAAGAATCCCAACCATTATCTCTTATAGCTTGTAGCCTTATTTTGGACACTTTTACTAACTTCATAGCATTTACGATATCTTGATCACTTCTTTGTAATGCTTGAGATAAATCATGTGTAATTCCTACAACTACTTTCATCAAGTGCAAGATGAAAATAAATTCAAAAGATTGCATATAATTCATCAGCATTAGTGCTTCACCTTTTTTATCTAAATCTATTCCATCTTCCTCAACCATTTCTAGCACATCAATCATAGAAGAGAATAGAGAAACTATACTAAGTAATGTACCATAATGTGAGCTCCATCTTGTTTCCCCCACCTTCTTAATTGTCATTTCTTGATTCAAGCCACGCCCACTAGAGATTTCTCCATGTTCCAATGCTTGTTTCACCTTTGTAGCTTGACTTTCACGAAGAATATCTCGGCACTTACATGATGCTCCAACAACATTATACAAATTAGCAACCAAATTAAAAAATGAAGCAATTTTAGAATGCTTTTTTGCTAATGTCACAAGAGCTAATTAGAGTTGAAGGGCAAAATAATGAATAAAAAATGCAGAACAATTCTCTTTTAAAATTAAGCTTTTAGACCATTGTATTCACCCTGCATATTACTTGCTCTATCATAGCCTTGTCCACGTATTCTTGACAAACTTAATCCATATTTTGCAAATAATGACTCTAAACCTGATTTCAATGCTAGATCACTAGTATTTGAAACATGAACAACACCAAGAAAACGCTCAATAACTTTTCCTTCATTATTTACATAACGTATAACCACAACCATTTGCTCCTTCACTGATATATCACGAGATTCATCAATTAAAATAGAAAATAAATCATCTCCAAGATCATGCAGTATAACTTGAGTAGTGACATTTGCAGCAGCTTTAACAATATCCTTTTGAATATCAGGAGATGTTAACTTAAGATTTCCACGATAATTTTTCCAAACTTTAAAAATATCTTCATTATGGTTAACAAGAAAATTCATAAGTTCAATAAAATTCCCCTTATTTCTTGATGAAATTGACTCATCATTACCATGATAAGCTAAACCTTATACTAATAAATATTGAATGCAATAAATTATACCCGTCAAATGAATTCGATAGTCCTCTTTAACTTGATTGGATTGTTTACACAAGACACCTTCAATGTGTTGCTTTTGTTTCATTAGAGCTTGACAATTTCTCCATGCTTTATTATGAGAGCTATTTACATCTCCAAGATGAACTCGAAACCTTTCACTTTATTTCCTATCTGTAAAGCCTTCTGTTATAAAGGCATCACCGCAACCTTTATGTTCTTCAATATGTGACCTCATAAGATAACAACATAAATAATATGCAACATCCTCACTTTGACTATATTCTAACCAACTATCATATTTTAAATATCAATCCGAATTAAACTTACGAAAGGTATCTCCAAATTTTCTTTGTGGAAAAATAATTTCTTTTGGTTGACAAAGACCCTTTTGCAAATAATATCTTCTAATTTCATCTCTATCACTTGGATGATAATCTGGCACTTTTGGCCTTAAACCGGGATCGTTAGGAAGTTTTTCCAAGTCAAACTCCAGAAACCTTTTTTCCATGGAAGGACCCAGTTTGGGGCTTCGACGTTCATTAGGTGTTTAAGGATTAGGAGTTGATGATTGTTCTGTTGATTTTATTTAGAAATATTTTTCCATTGCTTATTACTAAAAATAAAACAAAAAAACACAATTAAAATCATATTCAGAAAATTCGTAATAATACTATAAAATTGATACAAACACAACAATTTCAAACAAACACTACAAAACTCAACAATTTTTTTTTACCATTAACATAATCTCAAGTTCAATAAGGTAATAATATATTTTTTACTCTTATTACAATAATAAAAGTAAAAAAAAATTCATAACGATTAAAATTAAAAAATTACCTTTTAAAAGATCAACAATGGAGAAGAAGCTAGTCACAGAGAGACACTTTGTATAGAGAGAAAGAAGAATAAGAAAAATAGTTTTTTCTATTTGGAAAGAGTAAAAGAGAATTAATAGGAATATGAAAAGAAATAGGAGTTAAATTTTTTAATTTTATTTAAAGAATTTATTTTATTTTAAATGCAGATGGATGTGTCTGATACTCCGTATCATTTTATTAATTGGGGACCATTATTAAGTTTTGTTCATAATTTTTAGTATATTAAATATATTAATAGATTATTTATATTATTAAATATTAATCAATGATGAATGTGGTGGGGCATGGGCCCACCCTTTCTTACTAGTACATATGTTTCTGTTTCAAGTCATACGACTAAGAATTAAAGCTAAGTCGCCGAAAGAAAGGCTAAGCTCAAAGTGGTTAGCAAGAGATATACATATTACTACAGGGTGGTTAAAAAGGCCCAAAGTTAAAAGAAAACAACTTCATTAATGCATGTTAATAAAACTAGACAAATTTAATTAAAAATAGTTCAAACATGATAAAACAATAATGCATGGATACACTCAATAAAAAAGAATAATGAATAATGGAATATATTTGCCTCAAACCTTACTAGTTGAGGTATCTGAAGGTTGAGTACAAGTCCTTTGATTCTTTTCTCATCATTTGCATTCAAGTTGTAAGTTGCTTTCCTGATGATCAAGTTTCCTTTTGGTTCAAATTGTTCCCTGTTATAGTTGTAAACTTTGTAAATCTGAAAGAAACAATAGCTACAAATTTGTTCATTGTAGATAAACACAAATTGTGATGGGAAGGCATGCTCGAATGACTAATTCTTCTAATTGAACTTCACTGCTAACATAACGTATTGCAAAACAAAAGACTAGTTATAAAATATGGGTTGCCTCCCATGAAGCGCTTCTTTAAGGTCATAAGCTTGACCTTTAGATTTTTGTGTTAGGACAATATATATGACACGAAAACACATCTTCCTTCTTCTTCCTTTTGTTTGCTAGGAAATCCATCACTTTTGGGAATTGAAGGTTTTTCTTTCATACTCTTTTCAACTTGATAGTATCGAACAATGAATAAATCTCATCAAATACTTCATTTACTTATCCTCTTTTATCATCCTTGTTACTAGGTGTAGGACTATTTTTTTATTGAAGATCTTGTTGTTGGACATCTACGTCTAAATGAATGATTGAATTTGGAGCTTCATCCAAAACTATATAATCCTCATATTGCGTTCTTATTCTTTTCCCACATATATTTTCCACCTCCACTTTTTCTATTCTTGCTTTTATTTCTTCATCAAATAGTATACATTTTTCTTCTTCTTTCTTTTTTTCAACTCCTTCTTCATCGACTACCTCACATTCATGTTTGACTTATCTTTCAATTTCCTTATCTCTGGGACTATCTAAAGTTTTCCCATCAAACTCCCAACTAGATCTCAGTTTTAATGCTAATTGGCTATATACTAGATCAAGTTGCATAGATAAGTTCTACAAGGATGCTTCCATGTCCCTTTGTAAAGTTTTAGTGCCTGTTGATTTTCCGGAAATTGATTTAGGTAATTTTTATGAAATGAGTAAAGGTTTCTTCAACTCCTTCTTCATCGAATACATCACATTCTTGTTTGGCTTCTCTTTCAAATTCCGCATCTCTAGAACTGTCTAATATATTTTCATCGAAATCCCCATTAGATCTCAGCTTTAATGCTAATTGGCTAGATATTTGACCAAGTTGCATCTCTAAATTCTTGAAGGATGTTTCCAAGTTACTTCGCACGATTTCTTTATGCTTGTTGATTTTCTTGAAATTGAGTTGAGTCGTATTTATAAACTAAGTCAAGGTTTCTTCAAGTTGAAATGATGAACCCTCCTCCCATGAATGATCAGTGTAAGACTCTGGCTCTGAATAATTTCTCGCATTTTGTTGGATTAGAATTTTTGCTACAAGTTCTTTTGAATAAGCTTCAAACTTTTCCAAGGTAGCATAAATGTCATCTTGCATGATTGACTTCACCTTGCCTACCACATAAAAAGAAGAATACCTTAGTAGCACTACACTTGATAAAAAATTATTAAACAAGAATAAAACTAAAAAGAAAAATAGAAAATAAAATTTAAGAAGAAACAAAAATTATCAATTACAAAAAAAATATATTTATAATTGAAAAAAAAACAAAATTAAACGTTGCACAAGCGTCACCTTGTTAAAATTATCAACAGTCCCGACAACGACGTCAAAATCTTGATAACTTCTCGGAAAGTGTACTGATAATATCACAGTAATAAAATAAGATCGAATCCATTAACAAGAAAAAATTGTACAATGCATAGAAAGTATTAAATGGAGGGGGGGAGGGGAGGTTTGAGTTTTAATTGCGAAAAGAAAAGAAGTTGTTATGATAATAAGACAAAACCAGTTAGGTTGTGTATAGAATCCCATATTTCTCTATTGTTGATGTTCGATGTACTACATGAATAATATCGTCACTATAATTTCATGATGAATTAACAAAACCACTATACCCAATCCATAACGATATGGCTCACTAATCTATACTTGGAGTTTCCCATCCCTAGTCTACCAACATAAGCAAGATTAGGAAATGTAATAGAGTGTTAATTCCTAAGCCACTACTCAATGTTTTCTATCCCTAGTCCACCAACGTAAGCACAACAATTGCCCTAGGTCCAACACATAGACTAATGGTCAGTATTTCCTATATGCCCAAAATCAGATTAAAAGAGTATTTCACATAAAAAACATTAAGAATAAGGTGTAGTTGAATAGAATTGTAGATCAAATTACTCATGTAATATCAAATCAAACATATGCCCCAATAATATCATAATAGGTTCATCAAACACAACCTAACCTATAGAGAATTAACTACTCATAATTTAGATTACAATACCAAAATAATAATAAGAGGTTTGCATGAGAATTCCCTTAAAGAGTTGGCCTCTAATGGCTTCAAATGCTCTATAAATATTTCTTTTAGTGATGTAAATCGTCACTTTTGCTGTAGAAATTTGTAACCCTCGAAAAAGTACCAAAATGGTAAGATCAAGATCTGGTTTTGTATATGGCCTATAGTTTTGATGATAATAATGCATTATTTCTTATAGAACAATTTTTTACACTAATTGTTTTTATCTACTGTGTAGCTTTTGCTAACAGGTTCTGACTCTGAAGCTTTGACGTGTGACGTCATCCGATTATAGAATCAACAGACTATGCTTTGAAGAGATATAAGTGATTTATAAGATGTTGTCAAGTTCTAGAAAGCTTTTGGACAACGGTTCTAATGAACCTTTATGCTAATGCTTCTGATTGCGACTCTGATTGAAGAGCTTTTGAAGGATTGTCAGTCTTCAAGATTCTGTGCTCAAGTTCTGAAGATTTTGAAGTAGAAGATCTAAAGACTCCAAAGACCAGGTTCTGAGGATTTGTGTCAAAACTCTGAAGATCGAGTTTCTGAAGATTCTCTCAACTAGTCTCCTGATCCTTCTAAGCATTCTTTAACATCATTTCATCAGAAGCCTCTGAAGATTAGAAGATAAGATCAAAAGGATTTGCATTAGAAAAATAGTACAAAATACAAGATCTCCCTTCTTTTCACTACGCTGATTTTGTAGGCTAAAGATAGTACTATTTAACCATTTTGTCTCCTATATGTAAACCGTTATACAAAGAGATGCTGCAATTTTCTATTCTTATTACCCTCAAGCGAATCTTTTAACTGTCTATATAAAGGAGACTTGGAAGACTATAAGAAGTTGCTAATGATATACTACACTCATGCTATTGAACATACACACGCTTTTGCTAAAGTATATATTTTTTGTGTATAGTCTTTGTAAACACACATAAAGTTGTTGCACGTTATTGTGTGAAGAAATTCATTGTATTTAGCTTGTGTTAATCTGCTTTCTTAGAAGCAATACTTGTAAACACATACTTGTAAATCTCAAAGTTGTTTGAGTGGTTTCCTTGAGTGACTAGGTTTTAGTCAGATAGACTCAAGAAGACAAAGTCGATTTGTGTTTGTGGTGTCTGTAATAAGTTTCAGTTATAGTGGATTAAGTCCTTGTTGAGAAGGAAAAAATAGTTTGGTAGGGTTGACTGGAGGTAGCTTCGTTAACAACGAACGTTTAAAAATAACCTTATCATTTTTATTATTCGTGTTATTGTTTGATTGAGTTGGTTTTAAAAAAACTTTCATTCTTAGAAACCCAATTCAAACCCCCCTTTCTTGTGTTTCTTGCCAACTTAAATTGGAATCAGAGCTGCGGTTTTGGTCTTGATAAGTTTGTCAAACACTTAACAATGTCAGATAAAGATCAGGTGTGAAACATAAATGGATGCCCTTCCACCACCAATTGCTCAAATAAATGATAGAGATTGTTTTAATGCTAAACCTCATATTTTTGATGGAGATAGATTTGACTATTTGAAGAATTGAGTTCATACCTTATTTCTAGGTTAGGATGTTGATCTATGGGATATGGTAGTTGATGGCTATGTACACCTAGTAGATGCAAGTGGCAATAAAGTTGAAAGAAAAGTCATGGCAAATTAACAGACAAAATATTATAAGAATAATCACAAAGCAATAATCATCTTGCTAAATATTATTTCATACAATGAATATGAAAAGATCACCAACAGAGATACTGCTAAATCTATATTTGATTCTCTAAGGATGACACATGAAGGGAAAGCACAAGTCAAAGAAACCAAGGCTCTTGGCTTAATTTAAAAATATGAAGCGTTCAAGATGGAGGACGAGGAAACTGTTGAGAACAGGTTCTCAAGGATCCAAAATATTGTTGCATGACTTAAGGTTCTAGACAAAGGGTATTATACTACTGATCATGTTAAGAAGATCACCAGGAATCTACCTAAGCATTGGAGACCTATGGTAACTGTTCTGAAGTTTTCAAAGGATCTGAATAACACTTCTCTTAAAGAACTGATTTGTTCTTTAAGAAGTCATGAGATTGAGCTCGAGGAAGATAAGCCCAAGAGAAATATAAAATATTTTTCTCTGAAGTCTTCAGGAAGATTTGAGAAGACAAAAGCTCTTCAAGCATAAATAGATGAAGAGTCTTAAGAGGAACCAGAAGAAGAAGATGAATCATCTCTTATGTCTAGATGCATAAATTAACTTTGGAAGAAAAGGCAAGGCAAATTCAGAGGACAAATAATGATAGGTGGTCGTTCTGAGTCCACTTCTGGATTCAGCAAAGCTAAAACTGGAAAATAACTCATGTGCTTTGAATGCAATGAGTCTGACCACTTCAAGAATGAATGTCCCAAGTTAAAGAAAAACAAACCTAAAAAGAACTTCATAGGAAAGAAGAAGGGTCTGATGGCAATATGGGATGATTCAGAGTCCTTAGAAAATGAATCTGAGGAAGATTAGGCTAACGTGGCGCTGATGGCCTTGCACAAAAGGTCATGCATAAAGTATTCAATCAGAATCATAATTTGATTCAGATTCTGAAAAGGTATTTTTTGAACTTTCTCGTTCTGAACTTGAATCTAGTTTATCTGAAGTTCTAGATAAGTATCAGAATCTTCTGGACAAATATAAGGATTTGAAGAAGACCCATGTATCTGAATCAAAAACTCATTGTAAGCTTCAAAAATAGTTCTCAAGTTTGAGTGAAGAAAATCTTATTTTGAAAAACAATAACTATGTGCCTCAAAGCAAGAGTCTCAAACGTAAGAAGAAAATTCTTTCAAAATCCTCTACAAGTAATGGTGATATCATAAAGAAATATGACAAATCTTTCTAGAAATTTATTACTAGAAGTCTGAATAGAAGCTTCATGGCTTCCATGATTTATGACATTAGCATAAATGAAACAAGGGGTATTGGTTATGATTCTGATGAAGAATCTGATTCTGAACAAGATAGGAAACTAAATACTATTCAGTACCATTTTGTCCCTTATAGGAGACAAAATGGAGGTATGTCTGAAGGTAGAATTGCTTCTAAATCTAAGGCTAAAGCAAAACCTCATTCCCATTTCAATCATGCATTCATGTATAGATATCCTGCACAAAAACTCAAGTTTGTTAAGAACTCTGGGAAAACTGACCCCAAAGTACCCATAAAGATGTGGGTACCTAAGGATAAAATATTATACATTGCAGATATCCTTAGCAGTGGAGTTAAGACACCAGTCATAGTACCTAGACTCTAGATGCTTGTGGAACATGACAAGAAGAAGGCATATGATCCAAAGCCTATAACTTAGGCCTGGAGGCACCATTGGTTTCAGAGGTGATCAGAAAGGAAATGTCATTGGCTCTGAAATAGTATGGAACAATGTGGAGATCACTTATTCAGGTTCTGAAGGAAAGACTTCAGAAGCCAAAGAAGCTGAAGCAAAAGACTCCGAAGCTCCTCAAATTGAAGTTGTTGAAGCTCAGACTACTTTAAGAAGTCACAGACATAGATATTCACATTCTAAAGAGTTGATTATGGGAGACAGATCTGAACCCATCAGAACCATATCCTCTTTCAAACCTTCTAAAGAGACTCTTATAGCTTTGGTGTCTCTGATAGAGCCTACATCAATTGATGAGGCGGTTATGGATACATAATGGATTATGGCTATGCAAGAGGAGCTCAATCAATTCTCCATAAACGACGTGTGGGGTCTGGTGCCAAGACCCAAAGGAACTCACATTATTGGAATAAAGTGGATCTTCAAAAACAAGTTAAATGAATAAAGAGAGGTAGTAAGAAACAATGCTCGATTGATAACACAAGGCTATAATCAGCAAGAGGGGATTGACTTTACATAAACCTTTGCACCAGTTACCAAGTTAGAGTTTATTCGTCTCTTAATTTATTTTGTTATTAATCATAACATCATCTTATATCAGATGGATGTTAAGAGTGAATTTTTGAATGGTTATATTATCGAAGAAGTGTATGTACACCAACCCCCTGGTTTTGAAAATCCTAAAAATCCAAATTTTGTTTTCAAACTTAAGAAATATTTGTATGGTCTGAAACAAGCTCCCAGAGTATAGTATGAAAGACTAAGCAATTTTCTTTTAGAAAATGATTTCATTAGAGGGAAGGGTGATACAACTTTATTATGTAAGTAATTCAAAAATGATATCCTTGTTCTTCAAATTTACGTTGATGATATCATATTTGGTTCTTCTAATGCTACTTTATGCAAGGAATTTTCTAAGTCTATGCAGACAGAGTTTGAGATGAGTCTGATGGGAGAACTCAAGTTCTTTCTGGGGATTCAGATTAATCAAAGTCCAAAAGGAACGTACATCCATTAGAGTAAGTATACCAAAGAATTTCTGAAGAAGTTTTACATGTCATAATGTAAGATGTCAAAGACTCATATGCATTATACATGTATCCTTGAGAAGGATGAGGTAAATGTTAAGGTAGAATAGAAGGTATGCAGAGGTATGATTGGTTCTCTCTTATATTTGACTGCTTCTAAACCTGACAATTTGTTTAGTGTATGTTTGTATGCTCGCTTCCAATCAGATCATAAAGAGTCCCACTTAATAGCTGTTAAGAGGATCTTCTCGTATTTGAAAGGTATGATTAACCTTGGCTTGTGTTATAGAAAATCTAGTGGGTTATTGTGATGCTGATAATGTTGGAGACAGACTTGAGAGGAAAAACACTTCTAGAAGTTGTCAGCTTCTGAGAGATAACCCGATCTCATGGTCCAACAAAATGCAATCAATAATATCACTTTTAACTCCTGAAGTTGAATAAATTGCAACTTCTGGATGCAACCCTCATATGCTCTAGATGAAAAGTCAACTAGAAGATTTCCAGATATATGAGAGTAACATTCCTATACTATGTGATAATACTTCTATTATTTGTCTATCTAAGAATCCCATTTTCCATTCTAGAGCAAAACATATTCAGATAAAACATCACTTTATTTGTGACTATATTCAGAAGGGAATTCTAAATCTAAAATTTATTGATACAAACCAGCAATGGGTTGATATCTTTACAAAACCCGTTGCTGAAGATAAAACTGTTTTTATTCTGTATTTTTTTGAAAATGGACTTATGCCCAGAATGAAAAAGATGTTTTTCTCAAAATGTTAATCTCTCAGAATTGTCAAATGAGACTCTGAGATTTATTTCTGGTTCTGAACATGTGAGTCTTCTAAAGTGAGAAGGCTTCATAAGTTCAGATATATCCGGTCAGAACTTGTTTGGTTAAAAAAATATGCTTTATGGATACTAAACAGTTTTGCATTTAATAGTTGTCAATTAGTCTCGATTAGTGGAACAGTTTTAAGACAGTTGTCTTAGAAAACTGAATTGTTTCTGATATGCTAATATGACACGTTGAGTGAATAAATCTTGGGATCAAGTCATGTCTTCACGCTTTACCCCCTTGTCAAATTTTTGCACTATTCAAATTTTTTTCATGATTTCAAAAACTTCTATTTAAACCCACTTCACTCACTTCACACACTTTCACTACTATCATAACCTACACTTTCTCTCTTTGAGCTTAAAACTTTTAGCAAACCCTAAAACCCTTTCTTTGTCAATAATGGCTTCTTCACAATAATATGTAGAACAAGTTCAAAAACAACAACAACAACAAGAGCAAGTTCTAGAAGGAATTCAAGAGCTTACACTCTCTAATCTAGTTGAAAAGTTAAAGGTTCTTTGTGAGTTTTTTTGTGGATTTTGATAATCTCAAAGCTAATGGGTATAATCTGCTTGGAACTGTTATAACTCAAGGATGGAAAGGTTACTTTAAACTTCTTAAAGGATGGGATTGTGAAGCAATTCTGGATTTTGGCCGATGCTATGAATCTTCAGGTGACACTATATGTGTTATGTCACAAGATTTCCATCTCTGAGAAGTCTATTGCTACACTTATGGGTCATGATGGTTCTGGAAAGCGGTGTTCTAGTATGCTTGCGAAAATAGAAAGATGGAAGAAATTGCAGAAGTTATCTTCACGGATGGAAATCCCTCTTCCAATCCTAATAATCTTCATGAAAATATTATGATTTGGTTTAAGATTATTCTTGGGTGCATTCATCCCAGACCTTCTTCCAACTTCCAAGGTTACATTAACACTGATCAGAAGTACGTGTTGTACTATTTTCAAGCAACGACAAGATGAATTCGCCCTAAATCCTCTTCAAGTATCTGAGGGTAATGGTCAAGGAAATAAGAAATGAATCTAATAAGATGAGAAAACAGGTACCCATGGGTATGTTGATTTTTGACATCTTATTTGAAAGCCATTCGGTGAAGAAGCTTATAGATGCATGAATGACCAAGGAAGTTGAATTTGTTATTGGGAGGAACTTCAATGGACACGCTCTGAAGAACACATCCTTGATTACAAATGTTGTTAATCCTTCAAAGCATCTAAACAAGGCGTATGTTGCTTCTAGAAGGATTCCAGTGGATGATTATCCTCCCTTCTTAAAGGAAGAATCTACAGAGGTCTTGGAAATTTACATTACTAACTACCTGGCATCGGGTATTGATCCTGGTGTGTTATCTCATGAAGAACTTTCAGATCATTCAGTTGACGTGTACTCTCATAATAGAAAAAAGGAAGTCTAAATCTTTTGGTGAATGACCTTCTGGATCTTCCAGAACCCCTACCAAAGTTCATAGAACTTTTGGACTCTACATTCTGAAAGACACAATGAGACTAGAAGCAGAGTCTGTCCATTTTTAGACTGCTAGGTCTTCTGAAGTAACTCCTTCTAGGAATCATGAAAATTCACCTACGACTGAGACTCCTTTTCACTCTGCTAGTTCTGTTATGACTACTTCATTTATTCCTCCTCAAACTTCTCCACCACCATATATTCCTTTTGGAACCATAACCACTCCTCTTACCAAATTCTCAAGTGTTTCGGAAACTATCACCATATCTAGACTATCCATTTCTATAACACTTTCCATACCCAATCTAACACTTGCTGAATCAACCACCACCACGACCATTTCACCACCAACCTTAAATACTTATACCACTTCTAAAACTACCCTTAAACCTTTTGATACAGAAAGTCATCCCTCTGACTCTAACTTTTCCACTCCCACTTTAATCACCCTAACCATGCCAGAAGCTTGTGCCTTTCCAGAAAGCACACCCTCCTCACCAACTCCTCCTCACCAACCTCTCATTAATGAACATGTCTTTGATATATTCATGGAACGACTTAAAAATAATGAACCCCTTATTCTTCTGAAAAAACCATTGTTATTTCCTAACCTAATCCTAACCTTAAGAAATTGGATAATTTAGTCAGACAATTTGAATAAGATGTTGAGGTTATTACAGTCTCAGACAAAATCTCTTATCTCTATTCTCTTCAAACTTTTGTTCAAACCAACATTCACCCTACACCTCTGGGTGAATTATTTACTTAGTTTAAAGGTGAGGTTGTTTCTAGACTGAGCATTCTTTCTAAGGTTTGCGCCTCTAATGAAAACTTCTCTAAAGTGTGTGCTCTAACCAACAACTTCTAAAGTTGGTTATAAGTCAACTCTGAAGAGTTGGAGGTCATGTGCCTGAAGGAAGATAAAAATAACTTTCATGTCAGACTCTCTAGTATAGCTTAACCTCTACTTCATAAGGTTACTCAAACGTTTCTTCTTCCTGCTCCAGAAGCTACTCCACATCCTTCTCCTGTCCAACCTACTTTGATTGCTTTTGAGACAAGTCTTGTAGCTGGAAGCGGTTATGGAGTTAAGAAGACTATGATTTCTAAGGAAGTCATCATGAATACTTTGGAGCACCTGGCGACTGAGAATTCTGAAGTTAAAGAGAGACTCAAGCAACAAGATGAGAAGACATCAAAGATTGAAGGGATGCTTAGATTGATCTTATCAAGACTGCCACCCCCTTCTTAAACCCTAGTTTTTTTTAAACTTCGTATTATCTTTGCTTTTCATTTATGTACTTGGTTATCTTTTTAATGAAATGAAATTTTATTCTGGTTTACTTTGTCTTTATTTTTTTTAATGATGACAAAGAGGGAGAAATATTGACTGATTTTGATATATCTAATTCAAATTCTGAAACCCAAACATGTCTCTAACTGATTATTCTGACATTGGTAACCTCTCTGAGAACTTTGAAAAAGTTCATCATGCTAACCAAGTGTTTCGGGTTCTGAGGCATTAACCAAGATGAATTGAGTTCATATGAAGCAATCTTGTGTTCTAGACAGTGAACCAATGTTATGTTCTGAACAGTTAACTAAACAATTTGCAGTTAACTAGACATATTCGTATTCTGAACTAAGTTCAAGAGAACCATGTGTGTTTTGAACCATGTGTATATAAGATCTGAACCAGGCGAATTTATGAACCAAGTGTATACAAGTTCTGATAACAATCAGGCATGCATAATACAACAAGGCATATTGAAAGCTCTGACAAATCATGCTCTGTGACAGGGCTGATAACCAGACTTTCTGACACTCATGTAAAATCAACTATGAATGAAATAGTTATGTACTCAAGTTGTTGAATTATGGGAAGTTACTACATCTATCATTACCAGGCTTTTGCCTTATGGGAAGATAGTAACTAGGCTTTTGCTTTATGGGAAGTTATTTCTTTCATGCTGATTGAGATTTATATATGTGTTAAGATTGTTTAAGTCTTAAATTCAGGGGGAGCTTGCAAATCTAACTCTGATATTCTAAGTTGAAAAATATTTTTTAGCATTATAAAATTCAGGGGGGGGGGGGGGGGGGGGGCTTACAAACCTCATTATGATGTTTTTACGTGATTAAACCAAGTAAAATTTGTTCATCAAAATACATGGTTTTTTCATCATAAAAAAGGGGGAGATTGTAAGAACAAGTTTTGGTTCTGCATTTCGGCTTTAGTTTTGATGGTAACAATGCATTGTTTTTTAAAGAATAATTTCACTAATGGTTTTTTATCTAGTGTGTAGCTCTTGCTAACAGGTTCTAACTCCAAAGCTTTGATGTGTGACATCATCAAATTCTGGAATCAACACACTCTTACTCTGAAGAGATATAAGTGTTTTACAAGATGTTGTCTAGTTCTAGAAAGCTCTTAGACAATGGTTCTGATGAATGTTTAAGCTAAAGCTTCTGACTGTGACTCTAATTGGAGAGCCTTTGAAGGATTGTCAGCCTTCAAGATTCTGCACTCAAGTTCCGAAGAACAAGATCTGAACACTCTAAAGACTAGGTTTTGAGGAACTGTTTCAAGACTTTGAAGACCGAGGTTCTGAAGATTCTCTCAACTAGTCTCTTGATCCTTCTAAGCATGCTTTAACATCATTTCATTAGAAGCCTCTGAATATTAGAAGATAAGATCAAAAGATTTTGCTCAGAAAAATAATACACAGTATAAGATCACCATTCCCTCAACTACGCTGATTTTATGGTCTAAGGACAGTACTATTATACCATTTTGTCTCCTATATGCCAACAATTATACAAAGAGACAACTCCAATTTGTT